>NC_072457.1:23582418-23918918 GCF_027596085.1 Anoplopoma fimbria | reverse complement strand
AGCTCTCTTGGCCTTGAATGATCAGTAGCTGCAAGGTTGGTTTGTCTCCCATCATCCGGACTCAAGGCCTCTGCCATGGCATCTTCTAACTGTCCGTGCAGGGAGCGACGGACCCGTGGAGGGGAGGGGGATAAGGAGCGTGTCCGGTGGGTGGATTCACCGTCAACTGTTCCTAAAACTAATACATGTTACAATTCAATACATGTATTTTAAGTGTCAGCAGCTCTTAAAAAGATATTGAATGTGTTCACCGTGTGTTTACCTGTGTGTTGTCTGGGAGTCCTGCCACACTCCATGACGCTGTCACTGTGGTGGGACTGCTTGTCTTCCTCTCTGACTTCACTGGACTCTCCGCTTTCCCCAAGAACTCGTTTGAGCATCTGTAGGAATTGCATGTTGCAACACATAATTATCACATATAGTATTTATCCTGGTTAAATAAAGAAAACTGTGGTGAGCTGACCAAAACTATATCAACAGAAAAGGTAAACAACATACTCCAACCCAACCCCCAACAAAACAAACATACACTTGCAGAAAGGATCAAATTAGCTTTTGCTTGAAAACACTCATGACTATATGCTGGGACCTTATACAAACTACACACACATACACACACCTGATCGAGTTCCTCAAGTCGATGCGAAAGGTTTTCAGATAAGTGATGCAGCTCCTCTTCTGTTTGCTTGTTCCTCTGTCTGCGATACGACAGAGGCTCCTCCAACCTGCTACTGTTCAGGGAGACGATTACAAAGACAGTCAGGAACATTGTCCCCTCATAAAATAATTATGTCAATGAGGACACGCTATTCCTTATTCTATAGTTTCCCCACTGTTCTCCAGCACTCCACCTGTCTTACCTGAGGCCTGTCCCAGCTCTGGGATCTATCCTGCCATCCGGTTGTTTTAGTGTATGACCTAGATACTCCTCATCTTGCTCTTCCCCCTCAGCATCTGGTGGAGAAGGGGTTGTAACTATCCTCTCATCCTGCAGGCTGAGGAAGAGCACATCTGGCTTGGTGCGGAATAAAACCCTCCTGGGACCCCCATTGGTCGGCTGAAATTAGAAAAAAAAGTAAATCAAATTTAACATTAAATTATGATTTATGGACACAAAATATCTTCAATAAGTCAATTTAGAAAATTAATATCCAGTGTCTATTTTTAAATTCCATATGACTTGGATTTAACCAGTGTATACTGTATGTCACTTTATATGTCAGTTTCAGTGTCCACCCTTTTTAAACAGAGCAACCCGGGTTGCTGGAGATAACGCAATACTTAAACAATAAGGATCCGAATGTGTCTGTGTGGGTTTGAGGTGAAGGCATGTTACTCTCTTACCTCTAGTGTCTCCCCCTCTACTTCTCTCCCGGCTCTTTGCTGACTGGACAAAGACGTCTCACTCGGAGCTGGAAATAGAGCAAAACATGACATCAAGAACAAAGTCACACTTCACTCTGATGGGGGACTTTCACTTGTTAGCGCTCACTCCAGCAGAGAAACAGTACAATGTGTTAGCTGCCCTGGAGATCCACCACTCAGTCATAAGCGTTAGGCTTTAATCCCATGACGTGCGATTTGATTAAAGATATCAAACCCTTTAATCCCTTGATGTTTTAAACTGAATAACAATAGAGGCACTTCTTTTTTACTCACCTGGAGACTGGGGAGGAGGAGACTGTAGTCCATTGGTAACAACTGTCTCAGCTGGCGGTTTAGCGGTCTATGTGAGAAAGATAGTGAGAAAGTGTGAGGGAGATAAGAGCAAGAAAAGAAATCTTAAAGCCATAACTAAGCTGCGTGTGTGTGTGTGTGTGTGTGTGTGTGTGTGTGTGTGTGTGTGTGTGTGTGTGTGTGTGTGTGTGTGTGTGTGTGTGTGTGTGTGTGTGTGTGTGTGTGCAAATAATCACGCAATACCAAGCTCTTGTGCAAGGCTGGGCCTATCTTATATTGAAAGTAAGTGTGTCAAGTCTGTCAGACGGCACTTCCTAGTTTCAGTAGTTCCCTTATGAAATGATAAATATGTGTATGTCTGTAGTTTTTCTTTGACATATTATGTTTAGTACTAAAAACGCCTTAATCAGTACATACTACACCTGAAAACATGTGGCTAGACTATAATTTAACAGATATTCAAAATGTATGACAACATGTTGCATTGCATTAGTTAAGGAGGGGAACTAACTGTCCAAACTCACATGACAGCAAATATCACTTCATTCTGATAATCTGATCTGGACTCATATAGATGCATCAGCAAGGATTTGTTCAATAAAATAAAAGATGTTAATAGGTTTACTCAAGTCCAGCTGCCAAAAGTACTTTCAACAGAGTGCTGCTTAACTGTCGACACCATTGGTTCAGATCAGGGTTTGGTTTATGTACTTAAAACAATCTGAAGCAAAGGCTTCCTCACACACAGTGAGGGTGTGGTTGATCATGGTTGGTATCTGATTATTAGTAGTATTGTTATTGAGAAAAGTACGGAAGTGTGAAAACTAAAACATGTGCTTCCACTAAAATTTTACATTTTATTGTTGGAAATTGGTGCTTTATATATTTATATATATATATATATAAACCTATTAATTTACTACTTGTCTACATAACAGTCCTTTTTTATTCTTTACCTTAATTAAACCATCTTTGTTGTCGTTGCTGCTAGTTTTTATCTATATTTCTGAGTTGGTCTTTGTTTCTTTTTTTGCATCCAGACAGGTGAATTCTTTTTTTTTTAACAATTTGAATGAGTCATCAACCCTTATAATAACTTTATTGGCATGGAATTAATAAAATAGGAAGTTTAAGTATGTAAAAGTGTTTGTGAGTGGCAGAGAGAGACAGTCATGTATTGATGTCATTATAGTAATAGATCTAATAGCTTCAAGAACTTTAGGAAGATAAAAGAGTTTGCATGTCTTTTCACTGCATGGAAATGAAAGGGAAATTGACAATAAATCAATTGAACCACATCATACTGAATTGAATAAGGCTACCTCTGTAGTGACAGGAGCGGATCCCTCCTCTGCATGCCCTTGACTGGATTTGGTTGGCAAGTGTGGGTCTGTGTCGGGTCCGCGGGGGGTGTCTCTCTGAGAGGGAGGCTGCAGAGCGACGGCTGAGGGCAGCTGCTCAGTCAGTGGAGTGTCCTGGGCGTCCAGAGGACCAGAGGTGGGGACTGCGTCTGAGGTTTGGGGAGGGACGGTCAGTCCTCGCAGATTAATAATGTGATTTATTGAAACACTTTCTACAGCTGCAAATGATAATCTTAATAATGGAGCGCCTTGGTCGCCGAATGGTTACAGCACATGCCACATAACGTCAACATTGCCAGTTCAGTTCTGAGTTCATCAAAACATAACTAACATAACATTCACACTGTGGCACTGCAGCCATTGACTACTTATCACCAAAGACATACAAATCATTAGTTTTGCATGTTAAAATGTCTATTTTAGGAGTTTTCCCACATCTAAGCCTTAATTGAGATTAAAGAAAATGTTAAAAACAAATCTTTTAAAAATGATCTTTAATATAATGATAACTTTTAACAATCAATCAAAATATCAATGATACTTGGAGGCAACATGATGTGACTGAGCAAATATATAGCTTTATTATTTTGCTTTATGTAAATAAGGTTAGGCCGTGTTTTGCGGGGAAGCCACAATACCGGTTAGGTAACTACTGTGTACTGTGACAACTAAAGCAACAACATTAAACCAGTGCATACAGTGTTACACTCTGGCCCACAAAACATCTGAGGGAAGAAAAAACATTGATAGGTATGCATAAAGAACACAAGTCATGTTGCCCAAAAACAGTAAGTCTGGTGAAGATGGGCTGTGTTCGAGTGTCTTACCTTCTTGTTTGGATGTGAATGTGCGTGCGGAGACTCCCAGCCCAATTAGCTCACTGGTTGATCCCATCTCCTCAGCATTCCAGGTATGGAGGGAATGTTTACTGGAATGGAGAGCGGACCTGAATGATACAACATGATATATTATTTACCCAAAGTAACTTAAGCACTATATAATACAATTATAGATGTTTCCTTTGGTATACTTTCTCTGAAGTCATCTAATGACAAAGCGATTCAAACTGTGGAACTGACAGATTTTTTAAAGGAGTCAGCAAGACATTTAAATAATTAGTTTGCATGTAAAATATGAGTTTTCCAGATCTAAGCCTTGTCTTAAATTGAGTCATAGCATAGCATTCCTTATTCCAGGGCCGTCATTTCACGTGACAGTGACATAGTTGATGGTAATTAAGAACTACATGATACTTCAGCTTGTATTTCTCTGGGTAGCCATGCGGCGTGCTCAAGATGTCGCTCAAAAACAGAACTACCTTGTTCTCTTGCCTTGTGTTGCAATAACTAGTTACATTTCCGCCAGCGAAAATGGCATCACAAAATATGTAGTGTAGAGGATGTTATGGAGGAGGATACATTGTACAGGGTAAGAACTCTGCTTTCTCGGTCAGCAGGCACCGAGTAACCTATGGCTTCAAAGGACTACTTTACTACCAACGCTGATTGGACATCCACAAATGCTCCCTTTAATATTTACACTACTGCTGAAAGTTTGCCTAACTGGCTGTTGTGTCAACAGGATGTAAAGACCGGATCAGTCCTTAAGCTGAATGACATGTTCGCAGTCATGTGGAACAAGCCTGACTGTGGGCTTTAACTGAGGGCTTTAATTAAACAGAAAGGTTGGTTTTCTATAACTGTAACTTTGTAACTGTTATGTCCTGAAGTTTTAATCTGACAAAAACTTTTATCACATATGATCCTCGCTCTCTCTATTTGAATCCCTACTTGTCAATTATTAAATAAAGGCTTTCATAAGATAATTCTTTTTTTAAATTATACAAAAACACATTGGTTGTTAAAACATTTTTAAAAATGTAACAATTTATCTCCAATGCGATTCATTTTAGTGTTCGGGGAGTATGTGTAGAAGGTCTTACTCTCCACTGGAAAACAAAGATCCTCCATCCAGGTTAGCCTCCTTATTCTGTGTGGCATTGCAGATTGTGGGCTCCTTGGTTTCATCAGGCACATCGTCATTGACACCGTCATTCAGTTCTTCTGAAAAAAAGGATGAAGAAATGGCCCAGAGAAATGAAAGAAAATGTACACATAAAAAAAAAGAAAAAAAGCACATCTCAGGGCAAAGAGAAACCAATACTTGTAATTGCAACATGACCTCCATGGAATTTTAAAGAGGAACGAACACTTAGGACCTTTAATTCAACAAGCTGACTCTCAGTATTACTCTACTGCGGAAATTCACTGTTCAAAAACGACAAAGACAAACTATGTCTGACAAACACCTGAGGCCATCTTGTAGTTCTGAGCACTAATTTAAAATTTAAATGACAAATACAGCAACTACTAACTAACCTAAACACTAAAAGCAGAAGCACTACTCTTCATTGTTAGCCACTGAAAAAAAGACACCGCACTGTACCAATGTCACCACAGCTCAGACTAATAATCATTTCAGCACCTAACAACTCAAACACTCAGCATACACATCACAGTACACAGACTGTTGTTAGCTATATTGTACTCCGTACCAATTTCAGTATTGCACATCCAGATTGTTCAATTAGGCCATTTAGAAACTTGGAGCACTTGTACGTGCTGACACAGTCATTAACTACTAATTGCTGTTTGGCAGCGGTCTGAGGGACGGTCCACTCAACACAAAGGCATCCTCAGTTCTGGCACATGAAGAGAGCTGACTGTTCTCTATAAATCCTGCACCAACTGGTTTTAAACTTGGTTTAGGACACACTATGTCCTGTTAATGCTGAAGGACAAACACACAATCACTCCTAAACAGAGATGCTTCAGTCAGTAAAAGGAGAAGTAGCTGTTTAAGGCAACCTGAGAACACCGGATGCTAGAGGCTGCCATGAAAGTAGCTCTCTGGACACTGCTCTGCAAACCATGATGACATTGGAATATGTTGTATTGTATGTTTGATAGATTGATAGCAGTTCTGATAATTAGGGCTGCCTCTTCTAAGTCAATTAGTCAGCCAATTGGTCGATTTAGTCCTAGTCGACTCTTCAGTAGATTAGTAAATTTTAAAATGCTTTTTCATGCTGAATGACTCGTTTCCAAGAAACTTATGAACACATCCCTGGTAGACACAATAATTAGAGTATTGCTTTTGGGTGATTGTTTGTGGAGAAACTATATAATTATTAGTTTTACAGATCTGTTGTTTTCAAATAATTGATTAGACAACAAAATTGCGTTGAGTGTTAGTCAACTAAACATGTATTTGGTCGAGGACAGACCTACTGATAATTAGATTTTATGTCAAAACAACAATTATTTTGTTGTGCATATGTGTAAATATTATTCAAGTAACATTAGCAGGGCACCAGCTTTTTGAGTTACTAAAGCTGAATATTTCGAAAAATAAGGCAATTATTTTGGCGAGTTTTTATACATTATTAAGCTTTTAAATATGTGATTAAAATGTGACACAAAACAAAGCCCTTTTGTGTGCAAAACTTTACTTAGAGATAAAAACATTATCTGTGAGATGGAAGAAGGAAAAGTGACAATAGTATCTGCCTACCACCGTTCTGTGACTCCTCGCTTATCTCCTCCTTGAGATATTCCAGGAGGCCATCGAAGATTTCCAGGAGGTTCTTGATAGACTCTTTGTCGCCACTGACGACATTTTCTCCTGCAAAACACACAAGTCATTCTCAGCATTATTCCCAGGACTCATCTATTGCTGAAGAACATTTCTCCTGTGGTTGTCCTTGTGTTTTTTGCATCCCGCTTCATGAAATAGGGCCATACTGCCCAAAATAAAAGGGACTTGATGGTGAAACTAACATCTCAAGTCTCTCCAAGTGAATGTTTGAATTTATGTAGCAGTTTATCATAGTTGCTCTTCTTTTATAGATGCACATGACTTAATCAATATTGTTGTAAAGAGTGATCATGTTTACCATACCTGTAATGTGTGAGAGACTGATCTGAAGGTAATCCAGGGAAAGTGAATCAATCACAGACTGAACGTTGTGGATGTCATCCTCTTGGCTGCATGGCGCTGCAATGTAATCTAAACAAATACATACGCACCAACATAAATGACCAAAGCATGTATGAGACCACAGAAATGTCAATGCCAGCAGCGTGCATTCACACACTTTCTTGAACACAGTGGTCCTTCACTTTAGCTCTTTCCTGAACATAACAATGTATTAAAGAGCTCAGCAACATTAACAGTCGCATGATGGCATGTTTAATGGTCTTAGGAAACATTCCTGACATACTAAGCTCTCTCTGGAGATCATGCTCTAAACTAAAACCTAACAGCTTGTTAACTTTCAGTGTTTTTGGCCTTTTGATTAGAAAGGGGGATTTTCAACAATAATTACTCTGCTGACAATTTACTTAATTAATTAATCATTTGGTCATTTTGTCAGTTCAACCAGCACTACTAAATCTTTAGATACTCAGCTTGTTAATCGCAATTGACAAAAAAAACCGGCAAATCATCACAGCTGAGAAGCTGGAAATGGAGAATATTTGTAGCTTTTACTTAAACAATAAACTACACAATTACTTATCAACGATAGATGTCGAGTATTTTCTGTTTATTTACTTATTGATCGATCAACCAACTGTGTTGACATTTGGCTGGTCTGCAGCTTAATCTCACCTGGAACTTTCTCCCCCAAGATGTTTTCATACAGAGCAGTGAAGACATTTGCGTCGCAGTCCATCAGCTTCTTCAGCCTTAGCTTTATGGGACACTTGCTGAGTAGATCATTTGCCACATCTACCCAATCTGTAAAGGAATGCAACAGTCTTCATTATGATCTAAAACAGTAAAGTAATATCTAGAAAGTATTTTGGGGCGGCTGTGGCTCAGTGGAGAGCAGGGTCGTCCTCCAATCAGAGGATCGGCGGTTCGATACCCTGCTTCGGCAGCTTCGGCAGTCCATTGTCCAGTCGATGTGTCCTTAGGCAAGACACTTAACCCCAAGTTGCTTGGAATGGATGTTGTATGAATGTTAGTTAGAGTCTGATGGGCAGCTGGCACCTTGCAGTGTAGCCCCGGTGTGTTAATGTGTGAATGATATGTACCGATATGTAATGATATGTAATATAAACTTTGAGCTACTGATTGTAAGTCAGATAAATGACTGTATAATGTGCTAGATGACTGTAATGTAGTGTATTTCTACAGAATGATAAAAAAGAGAGGCATGTAATGGTTAAACAGAATACTTCCTTAATAAAGGAGACATCAGTGTAGCATGAAGAAAGATTTGACTCATTATGTTTCCTTTACATCACAAACCAGCACCTCCTCTAGGGGTGATAGTGTTCATCCGCGGCAAACTTAAGTTTGAGAGCGCGGAGTGATCTCTCCCTGTGTCCTACACACTAACTACTCACTACTCTTTATATGTAATGTTACATTATGTACTCTAACTGTCACTAACTTATGTGTGACATACAATACCAGTCAAAAGTTTGGACACACCTTCTCATTCAACTACTTTGAAGAATGTAAAATATAAAACATATTCTGGTTTGTTGAGCATTTGTTTGTTTACCACATAATTCCATATGTGTTCATTCATAGTTTGGATGTCTTCAATATTAATCTACAATGTAGAAAAAAATAAATAAAGAAAGAAAAACCATTGAATGAGAAGGTGTGTGCAAACTTTTGACTGGTACTGTAGTAAAAAAAACAAGTATTATAAATAAGTAATAAAAACAGGAAATAATATTAAATAAGTAAAAGTAAAAAACCCACACTAACTAAAAAATATTGTATATACAGACAAAATAATTGGTGTAATTAAACTGTGTGAGCGTAGTGACATTATACTAGTAAAAAAACAAGTATTTTAAGTAAGTAATAAGAACAGGAAACTCCATATGTGTTCCTTCATAGTTTGGATGTCTTCAATGTAGAAAAAAATAAAGAAAAACCATTGAATGAGAAGGTGTGTCCAAACTTTTGACTGGTACTGTATATATATATATATATATATATATATATATATATATATACATACATACATACATACATACATACATACATACATACATACATACACAGTACCAGTTGAATGAGAAGGTGTGTCCAAACTATATATATATATATATATATATATATATATAGTTTGGACACACCTTCTCATTCAACTACTTTGAAGAATGTAAAATATAAAACATATTCTGGTTTGTTGAGCATTTGTTTGTTTACCACATCATTCAATATGTGTTCCTTCATAGTTTGGATGTCTTCAATATTAATCTACAATGTAGAAATAAAGAAAAATAAAGAAAAAAACATTGTGTCCAAACTTTTGACTGGTACTGTAAGTTGTCTTTGTTTTCCCCTTTGAGTCTGACAATGAAGATGAACAGCAGGTGGATGTGAAACACGACACAGCTCTGGACAATGACTGTGTGTGTTAATCAACATGTTGTGTCTCTCCTGTGTGACGTCAGAGCTGCATTAGCCTGGTGGCTAACGTTAGCTGCTGACGGGCTGCAGCTCGTCTCTTACCTCTCTCTCCCTCCTCCATGGACCAGCTGTGGACGAGTCAAGACCTACCGACTGAGTCTCTCACGTAACCCGGAGCCCACACCTCTCTGCTGGGGTCGGTGCTGGTGTTTGTTGTGGGTTTCAGGGAGAAGGAACTACAGTCTCTGGTTTAAAAGTGAAGTCTTCTCTGATTGGACGTTAGGCTCCTTCTTTGTTTCCGGGTTTCCCCTTTGATGGGTGCGTACCGCCCCCTGCTGGTCACTGCGTATAACACAGGCAACAGGCAGCATGTTGGAGTCAAATGACTGATCATAGTTTAAATCATCTTCACTGACAATATCAAAGCTGGAAACATTCACAACAACTTCACTTCATAGACTACATCTCCACACTATTATTGGTTAAGGGGTCTTATAAAATAGTCAGATGACACCAGGATTAACACTACCTGCTGATCACATTACATCCACCCTCATGAACATTAGGTCCTCTTTTGTCCGCAGATTAAAATGTTATCAAATTAAACATTTGAAATGTATTTGAATAAATGAGAAACAGGTGTCTTGACCTTTTTTTTAATTATTTTACAATTCATTGAATCTATATTTCAATGTTATCCTTTGACTGCGGATTAATTTCATTAATCCAGTTTGTACCATATCTCCACAGTGATTTCTATTTTAGTTTTCCTTTTTTTTTTATGGGCAACTAATCACAATAGTAGGGATTCAAAATGGGAATTCACACCTGATTTATACAGTCACCTTGAAAAGTTAGCCAGTCGCCTTCAAATGCCAATTATGTACCAGACGGTACATACAGCAGACTGGTAAAGGCCTATTTCACAACATATGTTTAGGAAAAAGACACAACCATCATCATAAATGTTATTATTATTACTTGTTATAATAATTTATGTGCTTTTCCTACTGTGACATGTCCAAGCTTGCCTGTGAAAAGGGCATTGCATATTTTATCCACTGCCATGGAAGCCAACCAGCAATGTATCGGTATAATACCCTGCCCAAGGTTTGTTGAAAGAAATGTATGTAGGATTTTGCCCGATGTAAGCATAGTATTAGCTGAAATTATGAAGTCATTATTAGCCACTTAAATATCCTTACCATTTTAGTTTGTATTGTGCTTGGCAAAACAAACAAATGAATTGCTCACAGTGAGCCAGGGGGCTTTCTTTTCAACCCTGATGCAGTTGCCCACTTTGTTTATAGCCAAGTATCATTTCAAAACACTTTAACTGTTGCCAGGGCCAAATAGTAGTTAGACAGTCAGGCAGCACTCTAACGTGTGACTTGACGTTAATCATTAAACTTACATAAAGATCATCCTTTCCATCAGCAGTGTAATGACATATTTATGTATAGTGTGTTAGTGTTTTGGAGAAAACACAAGCTGAACAGCACATTTCTCACTTCCTATCCCCCATTATCACTCACTCACTAATTAACCTTTCAATAAAAAGCTTGCAAGACACATGTCAAACGAACTTGAGAGATGTAGGTGAGAAAAATTGAACTCCCATGGTGTGAACAGTTTCTCAAGAATAAACATCTATTTCTCAATAGCAGAAGTGAAGATTAAAAAGTCATGACTGCCTACGTGCAGGGTATCTAAATAAAGACTGAATTTTAGGAGCTTTCATATCTACTGTTTGAGATATGAATCTGTTTCTGAGAAACATCACCACTGTAACGGAAAAGTGCAATATCTGAGGTTGTCAGTTTTTTTTCTTTGAACACTTAAGCTGAAGAAAGTTAAATCTACTTGATAATAAAGTGAAGAGGGAAAGAAATTAGATCATCAAAACTCAAAGTCAAATGGTGTTTTTTTAGATCAACCAATTTATCAAAAAAAAAACATGGACAACAAAACCATTCATATACAAACAGTATATTTTTGCATATTGGGACAGGCTACATCCTTCCAAGACCCTTAGAAAAGTTAACAATACAATATTATAATGTTTTTCGTGAAGCAATACTAAAAATTGAGTTGGAAAAGCAATTAAGCCAGATGTAAAATAAAGAGCAAAGGTTAATTCAGAAAAAGCACAGGTGTTATGAATAACATTAATGATGGCTCTGTTCTAATCAAGTGTCCAAGTAAGTGAGGACCATAGATATAAAATACCAGGAGAGGTTTGCAGTAACAACAACTAACTTAATGCTTCATCTACACACTCTTGTCACAGCTTAGGAAAGCACAACGCCAGATGAGTGACAGCTTTGTTCTGCTCAATTTCTGTATCCAGTGTAGCACTAAAGCATGGTGGAATTAGCAAGCTAGCTATCTAACTAACCTACTTCTGGCCAGTTGGCTCGCTTTCTAATTCCACCATGCTTTCATGCTACACTGGATAAAGAAAATGAGCCGAACAGCAGACTGGAGTCCAGAGGCGGTGCTGGGTCTGACGGTCCCTTGGCCTCACTCCATATCACAATGGAGAAGGACAAGCTACCTAACGTTAGCTAGCTAGATGGCCATCTTTCTCCTCAAAGCTGTGTCCGCTCTCTTCCCACCGAGCTGCAGAAACACTTTACAGCCCAACTGACTAACAACAATCACCATTTTCTTTTGTACTGGCCAAATGACCATGACAAGCAGTTCAATGTCCGTTCTACTCCTATTCTATTTCTATGGTCACGACTGTGACAGTGAGCCAGCATGCACAACACCAGGACCCTGAAAGTGAAACAGCTAAATGGAATTCAGCCATCATTGATGCTATTATTCACACCAGTGCTTTAACTATGGTGACAAGTTTGTGTGTTGGATGAGCAGCTTAATGATAGCCAGTCAGGTGGGTTTGGATGCAGAGTTATGCCACCATCTTTTCACAGATCCAGGAGTATTCCCTTGTACATGGTTCATCATTCCAGCTGTTTTCTTTTTCATATAACCTTATTTCTCCACAGTCTTCATCTCTACCTCCATTGCTGTTTGGCTCCCCAGTGAGCCAGTAGCTGAAACCAAACAACAAATGATAGATTTTTAAATGAAAACACAACCAAATTAACCACAAAAAGGCCAAATGCTGGAGTCCATGAAGAAACATTCAGTCCCAAATACATTACTGAACTGAACTGCCTTTGAACAGTGATGCGCTTGCTTCGCTTAAAAAAAAATCAAGTTGATAAACTGCACAAATCTTTGAACTACCCTGAGTGACACAATTAAAAGAAGCCATGTGATTCTTAACTTCCAACTATACAACACATCAACAACGTACCAAAATATCTAAGTTGGTGCAGGATTTCTTCCTCACTCGGTGGAGTGCTGCCACTTCTGGCTGAAGGGTTTATGAGGGTGGCTCTACCATTTTATTCGGTAATGTTGCTCTAATATAGAAATACTGCATTATTAATGATTGATTTAATGAGGAAAAAAACTAATTTATGAACCTTGTCTTCAGGTCAGTCCCATCCACCCATTTCCATTTCCCCTCTGTCTCTCTGTCAGTTAGTCCAATCCAAGCGCGCCGTTTGAATCCTCTGGCAAAATCCTTATGTACAGTAAAAGTAAAACATTACTAAACATGGAGGAAACATAAACAATTGCAGCCAACCTCCACCTCTGTGACCATTTATCTGATATCACACTGTTTCTCTCCCCTCTCTTTCACTCTACACACCTGCTCTCCTTTGCTGTTGATGATTATCAGGTCTGCACCTCTTTGCCGACAGTCATCTCTGCTCTCTTGCCAGGACTTTTGATTAGAGGAGATGTAATAGAAACTGTTGTTGGAATACACCCATCCTTGTTGTAAGTAATGATCTGTTTAGAATAACAAAGAATGAATGTTCAGTCAAAGAAAAGTAGTTAAAGAAAACATTTTCATGTTGTTATATATTTTTTTCTTCACATGTCATAAAGGTTATTCAGGTTATTCCTGATTCTCACCAAAGGTGCTCAGCTTCCTCTTCAAATCTTCTCCTTCTTCAGTCAGATTTTTTATGATCTTTGTACTGGAGCTGTCTGAAAGAGCAGAAAGATAGGCTTTTGTTACTGTACCAACACCAAGGTTATGGTTTCATATAAAAAGATCCCCACCCTTGTGTTGATTCTACCTTTAGACATACTATGTGTTTATTGGTCAGGGGATTAGTTAGTTTGCTTCGGTCCCTTATATAAAGGCATGTTTATCTGTTATTTGTAAACACACATAGTTATAAATCTGAATGCTGATTGTGTTCTTAACTGTATACACTAGATTACAAACACACTACAATTTAAACACATTAACTGACATAACGTGAGAAGAGTTTCATCGATTTCTGTGATTAAAAAAGTGAGAAGCCTCATCCAATTTTTGCTTGATCTGAATGAACTATTTAGTATCAGCTTCATGCCATTATAATGCTCTCAAATCCGCTACCGGACCATGAACATAGGTTGCTGTTTTATCATTGATCCACTGAGAGAAAACACTCAAGTGATTAATTAATATTAACTGACAATATCAAAGCTGGAAACATTCACAACAACTTCATTTCATAGACTTCATCTCCACACTTTTATTGGTTAAGGGGTCTTATAAAATAGTCCATTGCCACCAGGATTTACACTACCTGCTGATGACATTACATCCACCCTTATGATCATTTGGTCCTCTTTTGTCCATAGATTATAATGTTATCAAATTAAACCTTTGAAATTTATTTGAATAAATAACAAACTTTTTTAATGTTACACTTAATTGAATATATATTTCAATGTGATCCTTTGACTGTGGATTATTTTCCACAGTGATTTCTATTTTAGTTTTCCTTTTTTTATGTGCAACCAACCACAATAGTAGGGATTCGAAATGGGAATTCACACTTGATTTATACGGTCACCTTGAAAAGTTAGCCAGTCACCTTCAAATGCCAATTATGTACCATACGGTACACACAGCAGACTGGTATAGGCGTATTTCACAACATATGTTTAGGAAACACACAACCATAATTTAAATGTTATTATAAATACTTGTTGTAATTTACACATGGGCTTTTCCTACTGTGACATGTCCAAGCTTGCCTGTGAAAAGGGCATTGCATATTTTATCCCCTGCCATGGAAGCCAACCAGCAATGTATCGGTATAATACCCTGCTCAAGGTTTTCTGTCCGTCAGATTTTGCCCAATGTAAGAATAGTATTAGCTGAAATTATAAAGTCATTATTACCTAAATATCCTTACCATTTTAGCTTGTATTGTGCTTGGCGAAACAAACAAATGAATTGCTCACAGTGAGCCAGGGGGCTTTCTTTTCAATCCCATTGCAGTTGCCCACTTTGTTTATAGCCAAGTATATTTTCAAAACACTTTAACTGCTGACAGGGCCAAATAGTAGTTAGACAGTCAAGCAGCACTCTAACGTGTGACTTGACGTTAATCGCTAAAGTGGCCCTATTATGCTTTTCCACTTTTTCCCTCTTCTTTAGTGTGTTAAATATATGTTTGTACATGTAAAAGGTCCGTAGAGTGTATAGCCTGAGGTCCACTCCTAAAGGGAGTTACCCTCCCCCTCAGAAACACTGCTCCTGAGCTGCCTGAAACGGCTCGATTGAAAGTATTTAAAGAAAACCTTTTTTATGTTGTTGTTGTATTTTTTTCCTTCACATGTCATAAAGGTTATTCAGGTTATTCCTGATTCTCACCAAGGATGCTCAGCTTCCTCTTCAAATCTTCTCCTTCTTCAGTCAGATTTTTTATGATCTTTGTACTGGAGCTGTCTGAAAGAGCAGAAAGATAGGCTTTTGTTACTGTACCAACACCAAGGTTATGGTTTCATATAAAAAGATCCCCACCCTTGTGTTGATTCCACCTTTAGACACACTATGTGTTTATTGGTCAGGGGATTAGTTAATCTGCTTCGGTCCCTTATATAAAGGCATGTTTATCTGTTATTTGTAAACACACATAGTTATAGATCTAAATGCTGATTGTGTTCTTAACTGTATACACTAGATTACAAACACACTACAATTTAAACACATTAACTGACATAACGTGAGAAGAGTTTCATCGATTTTTGTGATTAAAAAAGTGAGAAGCCTCATCCAATTTTTGCTTGATCTGAATGAACTATTTAGTATCAGCTTCATGCCATTATGATGCTCTCAAATCCGCAACCGGACCATGAACATAGGTTGCTGTTTTATCATTGATCCACTGAGAGAAAACACTCAAGTGATTAAAAAAGCTTGTCATTGTAGCTCCAATACTATAAAATTGAGGTAGTCGATTTAAAGTCACAGGAGCTAAAGGGGGAAATAAGATAGAAAATGTAAAATCCCTCACAGAGAGAAAGACGCAGTGAAATGTTAACAGTAGCTTGTAGGATACACAGTAGTCCAAAACTCATAGCAACCACTCTGTAGAGTTTTCCCCCTGTGTGCAGAAATCAGAAAGACACATTCAACATTATTATTATTATTATTATTATTATTATTATTATTATTATTATTATTATTATTATTATTATTATTATTATTATTATTATTATTAGGCAGCAGGCGTGATGTTTATTTCACTTCTTGCACAATGTCTTTGGATGAAATTGATTAAACATGTAACTTCATATGTAGTTTGATGCCTATTTATTGCATTTCAAAAGCTCTGCACCCAAACATAACAAGATACAGAAAGTAGGATGCTGTCAGAAACATTAAAGTAACTTACTCCTGGATGAAGCGTCCAAAGTCATCTCTGCGTCCTCTTTCAAGACAAACCTCTAAGTATTTGAAGAGTGTAGAAGCTAGACTGATCTGTGTGCTGCTTCTTCTTCTTTCCTGCTGACGACATGATTCTGATTACCATAGCAACAATCTTTTCGGAAGTTCTTGTTATCTGTCAAACGTCTTCATTTTGCCTTTGCTGTCTTTTTTTCAAATTCAAGAAGTTTTCATCCGCATATTGAAATAAGGTTGAAAAAAAGAAACCGTGGCTGTGACTGTTTCAAAGTTTCAAATTTTTTATATAATTGCATCATATCATTATACTGAGTTATTTAATAACAAACTAGAAACTGTTTCTCAGAAAATCTGTTGATCGTCATAATCACAGGACATAAATGTTATAAATACTAAATTGAAACAACCTCTTGGTTTGTTTGTGGGCAACATTGAGGAACCAATGTGTCTTTGATTCCCTGTAAGGTTTTGAAACAGAAAGTTAGTATTTCTGTCTTGGCCAATACCCTGCTCAAGGTTTTCTGTCCGACAGAAATGTATGTAGGATTTTGCCCGATGTAAGCATAGTATTAGCTGAAATTATGAAATCATTATTAGCCACTTAAATATCCTGACCATTTTATTTTGTATTGTGCTTGGCAAAACAAACAAATGAATTGCTCACAGTGAGCCAGGGGGCTTTCTTTTCAACCCTGATGCAGTTGCCCACTTTGTTTATAACCAAGTATCATTTCAAAACACTTTAACTGTTGCCAGGGCCAAATAGTAGTTAGACAGTCAGGCAGCACTCTAACGTGTGATGTGACGTTAATCATTAAACTTACATAAAGATCATCCTTTCCATCAGCAGTGTAATGACATATTTATGTATAGTGTGTTAGTGTTTTGGAGAAAACACAAGCTGAACAGCACATTTCTCACTTCCTATCCCCCATTATCACTCACTCACTAATTAAACTTTAAATGAAAAGCTTGAAAGACACATGTCAAATGAACTTGAGAGATTTGCGTGAGAAAAATTGAACTGCCATGGTGTGAACAGTTTCTCAAGAATAAACATCTATTTCTCAATAGTGGAAGTGAAGATTGTGAAGTGAAGTAATGATGCCGACATGCAGGGTATCTAAATAAAGACTGCATTTTAGGAGCTTTCATATCTACTGTTTGAGATATGAATCTGTTTCTGAGAAACATCACCACTGTAACGGAAAAGTGCAATATCTGAGGATATCATTTTTTTTGTTCTTTGAACACTTAAGCTGAAGAAAGTTAAATCTACTTGATAATAAAGTGAAGAGGGAAAGAAATTAGATCATCAAAACTCAAAGTCAAATGGTGCTTTTTTAGATCAACCAATTTATCAAAAAAAAAACATGGACAACAAAACCATTCATAAACAAACAGTATATTTTTGCATATTGGGACAGACTACATCCTTCCAAGACCCTTAAAAAAATTAACAATAAAATATTATAATGTTTTTTGTGAAGCAATACTAAAAATTGAGTTGGAAAAGCAATTAAGCCAGATGTAAAATAAAGAGCAAAGGTTAATTCAGAAAAAGCACAGGTGTTATGAATAACATTAATGATGGCTCTGTTCTACTCAAGTGTCCAAGTAAGTGAGGACCATAGATATAAAATACCAGGAGAGGTTTGCAGTAACAACAACTAACTTAATACTTCATCTACACACTCTTGTCACAGCTTAGGAAAGCACAACGCCAGATGAGTGACAGCTTTGTTCTGCTCAATTTCTGTATCCAGTGTAGCACTAAAGCATGGTGGAATTAGCAAGCTAGCTATCTAACTAACCTACTTCTGGCCAGTTGGCTAGCGTTCTAATTCCACCATGCTTTCATGCTACACTGGATAAAGAAAATGAGCCGAACAGCAGACTGGAGTCCAGAGGCGGTGTTGGGTCTGACGGTCCCTTGGCCTCACTCCATATCACTATGGAGAAGGACAAGCTACCTAACGTTAGCTAGCTAGATGGCCATCTTTCTCCTCAAAGCTGTGTCCGCTCTCTTCCCGCCGAGCTGCAGAAACACTTTACAGCCCAACTGACTAACAACAATCACCATTTTCTTTTGTACTGGCCAAATGACCATGACAAGCAGTTCAATGTCCGTTCTACTCCTATTCTATTTCTATGGTCACGACTGTGACAGTGAGCCAGCATGCACAACACCAGGACCCTGAAAGTGAAACAGCTAAATGGAATTCAGCCATCATTGATGCTATTATTTACACCAGTGCTTTAACTATGGTGACAAGTTTGTGTGTTGGATGAGCAGCTTAATGATAGCCAGTCAGGTGGGTTTGGATGCAGAGTTATGCCACCATCTTTTCACAGATCCAGAAGTTTTCTTCTGTACATGGTGTATCATTCCAGCTGTTTTCTTTTTCATAGGACCATATTACTCCACAGTCTTCTCTACCTCCATTGCTGTTTGGCTCCCCAGTGAGCCAGTAGCTGAAACCAAACAACAAATGATAGATTTTTAAATGAAAACACAACCAAATTAACCACAAAAAGGCCAAATGCTGGAGTCCATGAAGAAACATTCAGTCCCAAATACATTACTGAACTGAACTGCCTTTGAACAGTGATGCGCTTGCTTCGCTCAAAAAAAAATCAAGTTGATAAACTGCACAAATCTTTGAACTACCCTGAGTGACACAATTAAAAGAAGCCATGTGATTCTTAACTTCCAACTATACAACACATCAACAACGTACCAAAATATCTAAGTTGGTGCAGGATTTCTTCCTCACTCGGTGGAGTGCTGCCACTTCTGGCTGAAGGGTTTATGAGGGTGGCTCTACCATTTTATTCGGTAATGTTGCTCTAATATAGAAATACTGCATTATTAATGATTGATTTAAAGAGGAAAAAAAAGTAATTTATGAACCTTGTCTTCAGGTCAGTCCCATCCACCCATTTCCATTTCCCCTCTGTCTCTCTGTCAGTTAGTCCAATCCAAGTGAGCCGTTTGAATCCTCTGGCAAAATCCTTATGTACAGTAAAAGTAAAACATTACTAAACATGGAGGAAACATAAACAATTGAGGCCAACCTCCACCTCTGTGACCATTTATCTGATCTCACACTGTTTCTCTCCCCTCTCTTTCACTCTACACACCTGCTCTCCTTTGCTGTTGATGATTATCAGGTCTGCACCTCTTTGCCGACAGTCATCTCTGCTCTCTTGCCAGGACTTTTGATTAGAGGAGTTGTAATAGAAACTGTTGTTGGAATACACCCATCCTTGTTGTAAGTAATGATCTGTTTAGAATAACAAAGAATGAATGTTCAGTCAAAGAAAAGTAGTTAAAGAAAACATTTTCAAATGTTGTTGCTGTTGTTATATTTAATTATTTTTCTTCACATGTCATGAAGGTTATTCAGGTTATTCCTGATTCTCACCAAGGATGCTCAGCTTCCTCTTCAAATCTTCTCCTTCTTCAGTCAGATATTTTATGATCTTTGTACTGGAGCTGTCTGAAAGAGCAGAAAGATAGGCTTTTGTTACTGTACCAACACCAAGGTTATGGTTTCATATAAAAAGATCCCCACCCTTGTGTTGATTCCACCTTTAGACATACTATGTGTTTATTGGTCAGGGGATTAGTTAATCTGCTTCGGTCCCTTATATAAAGGCATGTTTATCTGTTATTTGTAAACACACATAGTTATAAATCTGAATGCTGATTGTGTTCTTAACTGTATACACTAGATTACAAACACACTACAATTTAAACACATTAACTGACATAACGTGAGAAGAGTTTCATTGTATTTTGTGATCAAAAAAGTGAGAAGCCTCATCCATTTTTTGCTTGATCTGAATTAACTATTTAGTATCAGCTTCATGCCATTATAATGCTCTCAAATCCGCTACCGGACCATGAACATAGGTTGCTGTTTTATCATTGATCCACTGAGAGAAAACACTCAAGTGATTAAAAAAGCTTGTCATTGAAGCTCCAATACTATAAAATTGAGGTAGTCGATTTAAAGTCACAGGAGCTAAAGGGGGAAATAAGATAGAAAATGTAAAATCCCTCACAGAGAGAAAGACGCAGTGAAATGTTGACAGCAGCTTGTAGGATACACAGTAGTCCGAAGCTCACAGCAACCACTCTGTAGAGTTTTCCCTGTGTGCAGAAATCAGAAAGACACATTCAATATTATTATTATTATTATTATTATTATTATTATTATTATTATTATTATTATTATTATTATTATTATTATTATTATTATTATTATTATCAGGGAGCAGGTGTGATGTTTATTTCACTTCTTGCACAATGTCTTTGGATGAAATTGATTATATTAATACATTTCAAGACGCTCTTCAAGGTTCTCAAAGACACTTCACAAACATTAAAATCATCATAGAAAGCTACACACTAGAAACATAGAACACACAGCATTCGTCACACATCAAAAGCAGTTCGATTAAACATGTAACTTAATTTGTAGTTTGTTGCCTGGTTATGTTTTTTTTCTGAGGCTGAACCCTCACCTGATTCTGACAAAAACATTTCATTTCAAAAACTCTGCACCCAAACATAACAAGATACAGAAAGTAGGATGCTGTCAGAAACATTAAAGTTACTTACTCCTGGATGAAGCGTCCAAAGTCATCTCTGCGTCCTCTTTCAAGACAAACCTCTAAGTATTTGACAAATGAGTGTAGAAGCTAGACTGATCTGTGTGCTGCTTCTTCTTCTTCTTTTCTGCTGAATCTTCTCGGAAGTTGTTATTATCTGTCACACTTCTTCATTTTGCCTTTGCTGTCTTTTTTACAAATTCAAGACGGTTTCATCTGCATATTGAAATAAGGTTGAAAAAAAATCAAGAGGTCACAGGAGGAAAACATATTCATGTGCTTTGAAATAATAATCTGCACAAAAACAGGGAAAGAACACGCACACTACTCTGTTACTCTACTCCACTACTCTTCACTTTTTTTTATTAAAAAAGTGAAGAGTAGTGGAGTAGAGTATGTTATTATTATTATTACTTGTTATAATTAACACATGTGCTTTTCCTACTGTGACATGTCCAAGCTTGTCTGTGAAAAGGGCATTGCATATTTTACCCACTGCCATGGAAGCCAACCAGCAATGTATCGGTATAATACCCTGCTCAAGGTTTTCCGTCCGTCAGAAATGTATGTAGGATTTTGACCGATGTAAGCATAGTATTAGCTGAAATTATAAAGGCATTATTAGCCAACTAAATATCCTTACCATTTTAGTTTGTATTGTGCTTGGCAAAACAAACAAATGAATTGCTCACAGTGAGAAAGGGGGTTTTCTTTTCAACCCTGATGCAGTTGCCCACTTTGTTTATAGCCAAGTATCATTTCAAAACACTTTAACTGTTGCCAGGGCCAAATAGTAGTTAGACAGTCAGGCAGCACTCTAACGTGTGACTTGACGTTAATCATTAAAGTTACATAAAGATCATCCTTTCCATCAGCAGTGTAATGACATATTTATGTATAGTGTGTTAGTGTTTTGGAGAAAACACAAGCTGAACAGCACATTTCTCACTTCCTATCCCCCATTATCACTCACTCACTAATTAACCTTTCAATAAAAAGCTTGCAAGACACATGTCAAACGAACTTGAGAGATGTAGGTGAGAAAAATTGAACTGCCATGGTGTGAACAGTTTCTCAAGAATAAACATCTATTTCTCAATAGCAGAAGTGAAGATTGTGAAGTGAAGTAATGATGCTGACATGCAGGGTATCTAAATAAAGACTGAATTTTAGGAGCTTTCATATCTACTGTTTGAGATATGAATCTGTTTCTGAGAAACATCACCACTGTAACGGAAAAGTGCAATATCTGAGGTTGTCAGTTTTTTTTCTTTGAGCACTTAAGCTGAAGAAAGTTAAATCTACTTGATAATAAAGTGAAGAGGGAAATAAATTAGATCATCAAAACTCAAAGTCAAATGGTGTTTTTTTAGATCAACCAATTTATCAAAAAAAAAAACATGGACAACAAAACCATTCATAAACAAACAGTATATTTTTGCATATTGGGACAGACTACATCCTTCCAAGACCCTTAAAAAAATGAACAATAAAATATTATAATGTTTTTTGTGAATTCAATTCAATTCAGTTTATTTTGTATAGCCCAGAATCACAAATTACAAATTTGCCTCAGAGGGCAGATTGTGAAGCAATACTAATAATTGTGTTGGAAAAGCAATTAACCAAATGTAAAATAGAGAGCAAAGGTTAATTCAGAAAAACCACAGGTGTTACGAATAACTATAATGATGGCTCTGTCCGAACAGCAGACTGGAGTCCAGAGGCGGTGCTGGGTCTGACGGTCCCTTGGCCTCACTCCATATCACTATGGAGAAGGACAAGCTACCTAACGTTAGCTAGCTAGATGGCCATCTTTCTCCTCAAAGCTGTGTCCGCTCTCTTCCCGCCGAGCTGCAGAAACACTTTACAGCCCAACTGACTAACAACAATCACCATTTTCTTTTGTACTGGCCAAATGACCATGACAAGCAGTTCAATGTCCGTTCTACTCCTATTCTATTTCTATGGTCACGACTGTGACAGTGAGCCAGCATGCACAACACCAGGACCCTGAAAGTGAAACAGCTAAATGGAATTCAGCCATCATTGATGCTATTATTCACACCAGTGCTTTAACTATGGTGACAAGTTTGTGTGTTGGATGAGCAGCTTAATGATAGCCAGTCAGGTGGGTTTGGATGCAGAGTTATGCCACCATCTTTTCACAGATCCAGGAGTTTTCTATTGTACATGTGTTATCATTCCAGCTGTTTTCTGTTACATATAACCATATTTCTCCACAGTCTTCATCTTTACCTCGACCATTGTTGGGCTCCCCAGCCAGTAGCTGAAACCAAACAACAAATGATAGATTTTTAACAGAAAGCACAACCAAAGAAACCACAAAAAGGCCAAATGCTAGAAGAAACATGCAGTCCCAACTACATTACCGAACTGAAGTGCCTTAATATAGCAATACTGCATTACTAATGATTGATTTAAAGAGGAAAAAAAGTAATTTATGAACCTTGTCTTCAGGTCAGTCCCATCCACCCATTTCCATTTCCCCTCTGTCTCTCTGTCAGTTAGTCCAATCCAAGCGCGACGTTTGAATCCTCTGGCAAAATCCTTATGTACAGTAAAAGTAAAACATTACTAAACATGGAGGAAACATAAACAATTGCAGCCAACCTCCACCTCTGTGACCATTTATCTGATATCACACTGTTTCTCTCCCCTCTCTTTCACTCTACACACCTGCTCTCCTTTGCTGTTGATGATTATCAGGTCTGCACCTCTTTGCCGACAGTCATCTCTGCTCTCTTGCCAGGACTTTTGATTAGAGGAGATGTAATAGAAACTGTTGTTGGAATACACCCATCCTTGTTGTAAGTAATGATCTGTTTAGAATAACAAAGAATGAATGTTCAGTCAAAGAAAAGTAGTTAAAGAAAACATTTTCAAATGTTGTTGCTGTTGTTATATTTAATTTTTTTTCTTCACATGTCATGAAGGTTATTCAGGTTATTCCTGATTCTCACCAAGGATGCTCAGCTTCCTCTTCAAATCTTCTCCTTCTTCAGTCAGATTTTTTATGATCTTTGTACTGGAGCTGTCTGAAAGAGCAGAAAGATAGGCTTTTGTTACTGTACCAACACCAAGGTTATGGTTTCATATGAAAAGATCCCCACCCTTGTGTTGATTCCACCTTTAGACATACTATGTGTTTATTGGTCAGGGGATTAGTTAATCTGCTTCGGTCCCTTATATAAAGGCATGTTTATCTGTTATTTGTAAACACACATAGTTATAAATCTGAATGCTGATTGTGTTCTTAACTGTATACACTAGATTACAAACACACTACAATTTAAACACATTAACTGACATAACGTGAGAAGAGTTTCATTGTATTTTGTGATCAAAAAAGTGAGAAGCCTCATCCATTTTTTGCTTGATCTGAATGAACTATTTAGTATCAGCTTCATGCCATTATAATGCTCTCAAATCCGCTACCGGACCATGAACATAGGTTGCTGTTTTATCATTGATCCACTGAGAGAAAACACTCAAGTGATTAACAAAGCTTGTCATTGAAGCTCCAATACTATAAAATTGAGGCAGTGAATTTAAACATAAGTCACAGGAGCTAAAGGGGAAATAAGATAGAAAATGTAAAATCCCTCACAGAGAGAAAGACGCAGTGAAATGTTGACAGTAGCTTGTAGGATACACAGTAGTCCAAAACTCACAGCAACCACTCTGTAGAGTTTTCCGCCTGTGTGCAGAAATCAGAAAGACACATTCAACATTATTATTATTATTATTATTATTATTATTATTATTATTATTATTATTATTATTATTATTATTATTATTATTATTATCAGGCAGCAGGCGTGATGTTTATTTCACTTCTTGCACAATGTCTTTGGATGAAATTGATTAAACATGTAACTTCATATGTAGTTTGATGCCTAGTTATGAGGCTGAACCCTCACCTGATTCTAACAAAAACATTGCATTTCAAAAGCTCTGCACCCAAACATAACAAGATACAGAAAGTAGGATGCTGTCAGAAACATTAAAGTAACTTACTCCTGGATGAAGCGTCCAAAGTCATCTCTGCGTCCTCTTTCAAGACAAACCTCTAAGTATTTGACAAATGAGTGTAGAAGCTAGACTGATCTGTGTGCTGCTTCTTCTTTCCTATTGACAACATGATTCTGATAACCATAGCAACAATCTTTTCGGAAGTTATTATTATCTGTCACACTTCTTCATTTTGCCTTTGCTTTCTTTTTTGCAAATTCAAGACGGTTTCATCTGCATTTTGAAAAAAGTTTAAAAAAAAAACAAGAGGTCAGCAGGAGGCAAACATATTCATGTTGCAGGTGCTTTGTGACAATAATCTGCACAAAAACAGTGAAAATACACGCACACTACTTTTTTATTAAAAAAAGAAACCGTGGCTGTGACTGTTTCAAAGTTTCAATTTTTTAATATAATTGCATCATATCATTATACTGAGTTATTTAATAACAAACTAGAAACTGTTTCTCAGAAAATCTGTTGATCGTCATAATCACAGGACATAAATGTTATAAATACTAAATTGAAACAACGTCTTGGTTTGTTTGTGGTCAACATTGAGGAACCAATGTGTCTTTGATTCCCTGTAAGGGTTTGAAACAGAAAGTTAGTATTTCTGTCTTGGCCAGTGGTTGAGAGGACAGTCTCTGTGCACTGAAGGTCACTGTTAAGAAAAATAGGCCACTTTGAGTGTTTTATGAAATGCTGTTTTTTTTCTAGAGAGAGATTCGCCATCACCACTGAGGACCAACATTAAGTTTCATCTCCTGGTTCATCTTCATGGAAATTCTGCACTAAACAACACATGGAGTTTCCAAAATGGAAATGATTTTTCAAAATTCTTTATTGTAGCAAAATTTCACAAAATGTTGATAAGGACTCATTAATAATTCTTTATCATAAACAACACACTGCAAATAATATTTTCTATGGATTTATCTGTGATCACAGTCCTTCTGCCCAAAACCAATTAACTGTCAACTTTCAACCTATAGTAAATGCTGGAATATCATAAGAGCCATTATGTCATAAAATAATCAATTTGAAACTAGCAGAGCATGTTTGGCCTAAAACACATCAGTTTAAACAACAAAGACCTGTTGGGTGTCTCCTGCAACAAGAGTTGATATTGAAATATAATCATGAAATTGAGCAACTAACCCAAAGCCACTTCCTCATTTAAATAAAATCACATGCAGACTGAGGTTAAGCTGTCATCAATCTTCGCCATCCAACTACCCATTGACTCCAATATTAACGGAGACCAACAGACCTGCAGCAAGAGTCGATATTGACTGTAATCCAATGTAGCTGCTTAAGCTAACTTGGTTTGTTTGTATATGGGTGAGAAACGGTTACCCCTGTCCCTGTTCAAAGATGGTTTCTGTCGGTCTGATGTCCTCCATGATCTTTCTCCAGCCAATAACTGACTCCGGTTTATTGGCCCCTGATCCTCTTTCCAGGCGCCACAGTGACCGTTTTTTGCTGTTGAGAGTAGTTGAGAGCAAATGATGATTGATGGGATCTCTGGGTAACACCAATCAACCCCCCCCATCCATTTAATTTACATCAGATGCAGACTCAGATTAAGATGATATCAATCTTCAGCTTCTCTTATACTCAACTTCCTTTAACAATTTGCGTTCATCAGATATATATTAGATGAATTACACTCTGAGTGACCAACTAGTGTTTGAGTGGTGCCTCACAGCTTAATATCTATTAAATTAACTTTGTGACCCAAGAGCCATTCAGAAGTTGCAGTCGCCATGGCAACCATTAATTGCAGATGGGGACAGACAGCTGATTGGACTTTTTTCTCAGTAGCTTCACTATAAGTAAACATAATTTAACTTTTTTTAACTGTAGCTGCTATTGGATAAATCTGGAAACATTCACAACAACTTCACTTCATAGACTACATCTCCACACTTTTATTGGTTAAGTGGTCTTATAAAATAGTCAGATGACACCAGGATTAACACTACCTGCTGATCACATTACATCCACCCTCATGATCATTTGGTCCTCTTTCGTCCATAGATTAAAATGTTATCAAATTAAAAATTTGAAATGTATTTGAATAATTGAGAAACAGGTGTCTTGACCTTTTTTATTATTTTACAATTAATTTAATCTATATTTCAATGTTATCCTTTAACTTTTTTCATTGCCTCTCATGTGAATCTAATACGTCAGTTTGTTAACTGATGTGAACCACAAATAGACACACACACACACACACACACACACACACACACACACACACACACACACACACACACACACACACACACACACACACACACACACACACACACACACACATATACACACACACAGGGCAAGTCATGGCAAGTAAAAGAAGGAAATCATTTTTACAAGAGCCAGTAATTCCACAAGAGTTTCCTTAAAATTAAGTTATCTACTTACCTTGAGGACCTCTCTGAAGCCTTTTCATGTTTTCCTTTGGTCAGGGCTTCAACTCTGGTTTCGTTCTTTAGTCAGGTTGTTGTTACTGGTCTGTAACTGGTCTCTTTCTTTAGTCAGGTTGTTGTTACTGGTCTGTAACTGGTCTCTTTCTTTAGTCAGGTTGTTGTTTCTGGTCCGTAACTGGTCTCTTTCTGTAATCAGGTTGTTGTTACTGGTTTGTAACTGGTCTCTTTCTTTAGTCAGGTTGGTGTAACTGTTGTTTAACAGGACCATCTCCATTTCCCGCTCAGAGTTGCCTTTGGTGTCTGTGTTTGACGCATAAAGAAACACATAAAGAAACACTGTCAACCAGTATTATCTTCTCAGGGCTTCACCAGCATGTTAACAAAGTACTCACACAGGCAAACTGAAGCTATGAGTCCAGTCAGAAGGAGGAGACACAGCAGACCCAGAACCACTGAAGACGCTCTGCAGGAACTCTTCTTCACATCTTCAACACCTGAAGGTTCAATGCAACGTTTGACATTTGTTTGTTATTCCAGTGTTAAGTAATATAAAGTCAAGTCAGCCTTTGTATTGTCGCTTCTCACACTACAACACACCGAAATGTAAAGGTGTGCTTGAATACATGAGTGTTCAAACAAGTAGAGGGTTTGTGTTGGTGTTTAATGGTGGTAAAATGAGTTAAGTCACCCATTAAAATGCAACTATGCATATGGAACCTATATATTTTATTTTATGAGTTGACATCATTTTATTCAATCATTCACTTTCAACGATGTGAAACACATTATTGTCTCCCACACACATCTTTTCTGAATGTGAGAGCCTGTGTCTAAAAAAATGTACATGTAATGTGTTTGTTACCTGAGAGTGTGTTTCCAGCTCTGTTTGGCCCCGGAGTGTGGAACAACACATTTCCATAAATATTTTCAGACATTTTACAGTCCCTTTCCCTCTCGCTGGGATGTCCTGATGGTCCCTCTACATTCACATAGATCTCCAGCAATTCATCCATGATGCTCAGCTGTCCTGATGGTGCCAGAGTCTGCAGAGCATGCTTTTGAAATGTATCGTGCTGTTGTTCTGTACTGTGCACAGAGCAACTTGTAAAAGAGGCTCTTGACGGTGGGTTTCTCACATCATCAGGAAACTGACGGTGGTGTGAAATACAATAATAGGCCAAAGTTTACTCATTTGCCCTATTTGTCATAGCTGCATGATGGGGCTTTCCCTTTTGTTATGTGCAAATATCTTGAATGTATCTATCTATCTATCTGTCTATCTGTCAGTGCATTTTCTTTATTAAAAGCCCAAACGCTACCAAACTCGTGTAGCTTTACCTCACCACGCCTGAATCATTCCATGATGGCTTATTGATTAATTTCAGTCGCAAAATTTAACAAGCCATTTATTGTTCAAGATGCTAGATTAGATTTCATTAGCATTCCTCTCCTCCCCTTGCGTCATGCCAGGCAATCATATCAAAAGACAAGGTTTTAAGGTTTATTATTAGGTGTGGACCTGTAATAATTGATCATCTGTTTGATGGTCAAGTGGTGTATAACATACATATTGCTCAATTATTATTGACCCTACAAAGACATGGGACCAGCTCATGTTTTTCCATGCATTGCTTTCACTTATCACTAACATTTATCTTATAAATAAGCCAGAGTAATGATTCAGTCAAATACAGCAGCATTAAAGGGTCACTGTGGGGTTTTCTTGTAAACAGTGTTAACATTTACATGCACTGAGGGTATGATCAGAGAGTAAAACAAGCACTTTTTGATGTAGTTGTGTCTTTAAATAGGAATGTGAACTGGCTGAAGGGTTGGTTTTTTTAGAAGTAACAGAACAGTGTGTAACAAAAAGATATGATTGATTGACGCCTCCTTGCGTCATTGGAGTGCTGAAAAAAGTTTAAACCAGCTCAACCACCAGTCACGTCCCCTCTTCTATTGGAAATGACTTACTGTATAGTATGAACACAGCACAGCAAAGGTGTTATGTACATTTCCATTCCTCATAAGTCATTACATCCTTCCTCCATCCAAAATCCAACTCACTTGTGTGCACAAAGCCAAAGGATTGGGAAATGTGAGCTTGTGCATTTACATTAAACTTAAGGTAAATTTAGTCTTTTCTGGGTTTTATACACTGAGTTATAAAGCTATCATCTTTTCACAGATCCAGAAGTTTTGATCTCCACATGGTATATCATTCCAGCTGTTTTCCATTTCATGGAACCTTATTTCTACACAATCTTCAGTTTTGCCTTCAAAACCGTTTGGCTCCCCAGGGCCCCAATAGCTGAAACAAAAAACAAATAATATTTAATACAACCCAAGAAGCATCTGATGGACAGGGAGATGCTGGATTGTGGCCAGGTTTAAGCTGCAAAATTGAAATGTTTCCTGTGATTTATTGATCCAACGTCAACATCTAAAAGAAGCTCTTAATTTCAATAGTAATGTAATTTGAATAAAAGAGTTATTTTTTAACCTTTTGGTCAGCGGAGTGCCATCCACCCATTTCCATGTACCGTTGGTTTCTCCCTCCAGTAGTCCAATCCATGTGAGCTTATGGAATTTTCTTGTGAAATCCTTTTTTTAAAGAGAAAAACAGTAATAACAATAAAAAATGTAGCTGATATAAATCCACCGCACACTAGTAGGGTCACATTGACTACACTTTTCACTCTTATTATTGTCTCTCTTAACCTCAAAGTCATTCATGCATTAATACCTGCTCTTCATTGCTGTTGATAACCACCAAGTCTGCATCTCTTTTCAGACAGTCATCTCTGCTTTCCTGCCAAGATTTCTTGGTGGAAGAGATGTAATAGAAACTGGGACGTAAATAGACCCAGCCTTGTTGGAAATAGCGATCTGTTATGGATAACAACAATGACAATCAGAAATGAACCCATTTGACTATAGGAAATTTACCTTTTTTCTTTTTTTAATTGCTAATGCATTATAAAGCTCAAAGTATAAAAGAACATTATACAATTTGAATTTACAAAATATAAAAAATATATATTTCTTAATTTAATTCCATGTCCATAATCTTTAAATTATGAATTTATAATGTCATCCCAAAAAAGATTTTAAATTAAATTTGTTTTTTCCTTTTACCAATATGTCTGCACTAAGGTATACCTGTACTATTCAATGCTATAAGGTCTTCTTTTATGAGGCCTAGTATGTTCATTTTTTCGTCGGCACTCTAGTAGAGATGTTAATGAATTCATATGTTTTATAACTGAGGTCACACAGTAGTTGGTACTGGCGTTGTACTAGTCTGCATTATATTCTGAGGTGTTTCTTATTTCTTATTTCCTATATATATATATATAACTTTGTCCAGCTCAACACCATCTTAAACTATGACCTCAATAATAAACATATAATAGAATTAACACCTTTTGAACATTGTCACTAAATACTGAACATCATGAGCTTGGTGAAGACAGACATTATGACAGGGCTTTTGTATTCAATTGCATTATTGTGCTGGTGGTAACTCAGTGTATAATCCTTCTCACATTTTCCATTTTGTGATCATTTAAATTTAGAGACAGCTCTCTTTAATGGACAATTAAGGACTTTTTGCCTGGCCAAAACAAGCAAGTAAATTAAATATAACCCACCAAGCACCAGGAGAAGCTCTGATTGGTTAGTTGCAATGTGTTGGCAGGAGTTTGATTTATTTTATTTTAAAAAACAACAACAGTATAACTTTAAAGTCTTATTTACAACTATGGATCATCATATCAATCTGTTTTACACTGAGAAGATTTATTGTGTGTTTTCTTTTGACAGAATATATTTAATACCCAGCTTGACCCACGATGCAAGCTTTCATTGTTGGTATGACGAGTTTCATCCTCATACTGACCGAAGGGAATCAGTTCTCTCCTCAGCCCGTCAGCCTCCTCAGTCAGGTTTGTGCATCTGGCTTTGACTTAAAAGAGCAGAAACACTTCTTTGAGAATGAATCTGTACATCACATTTAACAACAATTTAGTCCAACGCACAAGTAGAAATTTGTGGTTCGGCAACTTGCTCAAGGACACTTTGTCAAGATGGCAGGACAGAGATTGTGACAGAGTGTGTTATATATAACGGAATAAAAGGATGTTTACAGACTGAAAGTTGATACTTGGGTTTGATAAGGTCAAAAATATGAATGGGAAGTCCCATCTTCTTCCTACTTATTCTGAAAGTAAAAAGCCCCATGACGGTTTCTTATCATAAATTCCCCCGAACTTGTGTAACTGAATATTACTGAATTGAAGAGAAACTGTGAGGGAGTTGCTATGTAGCTATGCTATCATTTTTCAATAGATCTAAACATGGATGTTTTGACAAAATCATACTCAAAACCCGCTCCAGGAAAGTATCATATCTTGTCAATGCAATTATTGAATTATTGAAAACTGTGGTGGCGAGCAGGTTTCCTGGTGTTAAAGTCGACACAATTTAAAATGACTCACAGAGATCAAGACGCAGGGAAATGTTGAGAGCAGCTTGTAGGATACACAGGAGTCCAAAGCTTACGGCAACAACCTTAAGGAGTTTTCTCCCTGTGTGCAGAAATCATTAAATAAATTCAAACAAGAACATAGCCTGTAAAAACGGTCTTTAGTGTAAAATGACTCAATAAACCGTCGTCACATACAAGCCGACCAATAATATTTTTATACATTTTCACATGTGAACTTAAAAATATAGGGAAATGGATTCTTCCTCAGCTTTTTTAGGTTTTCTGTCTCACCAGACACTGCAGGAGTCCCTCCACCACCCTGTTGGGTGTCAGTCCTGGCGGATGCATCAGGTAGATTCACATAGTCCATAGTGATCTCAGATTGCTCTCTATGGATAAACCTGGCCATATTTACCAGCTGACTGGAGAGGGGCAATGCTGAATAGAGAATGTGGTTTTCTTAGTATGACACCGATGTGTAATCCACTTCTTCTTTTACATTTTTGTTTTTGCTCACAAAAGCAACACTTCCTTGTTCTTCCTAATTTTCCCTTAACTTAAACAGATTATTCATTCTTTGATCGCTGCTCCAACCAGCATGTAATACCTGCAACACTTCAAAATGCCCTCCAATTTTTGGGGTTTTGCATAAAAAGTTCACTAGACTCTGTATTGAGTAATTTTTTCGTGAAGCAAACTTTGGCCTTAAAAGTTACCACAAAGATTAATCCACACATTAATCAGTGTACTTTCACACAAACATCTTCCTTGGTTTTTATTATGAATAAACTTTTATAGATGAATTTAACTGTTTGCAGAACAGTCTTTCATCATTTATGTTTTTTAAATTATACACAACTATTTCACGTGCAAGCCTTACTGCATTACTCTCTATTATTTCATGAGTTCGTTTGTGAATAATTACATGTCTTTAAATACAAATTTCATCCCCAGAGTGTGAAGCCTAAACCTTCCCTTCCACCAACAGAACATACAGGAGAAATGAAGGACAAATGTTCAAATTTCAATATCTGATAAAACATTACATTGTCATTAAATAGAAATGCAAGTCATTGTCAAAATCTGAAATAAGTAAATGTTACATCTGGGCTCTTGTGATGTATTTAGATCAAGAATCAGAACAATATGTGCCATGTCGAAACACAAAACGTCATCACTGGTATAGCTCTTGATGACAACACAAATTTCCAACGTTGCTGCCAGCACTGAGACCTTATCTGTTTCACAATACAAAGCAGAAGTGTGCCACAACAGAGAAAAATGTATTTTACTTAATGTCTATGAAGTTGTTATTTCAGATTTGTCAGGTCTTGAACCTCTGCTTTTTCTTTCCTCCATCAGTCTCCTGCCGTGGTCAGAATTATACCTTATTATTATTAATAAGGTATAATTGCACTATATTATTATTATTATTAATTAAGACATGAAATTTGGCAAAGGAAGAAGAAAAGAGGAAGTTCTCAGTACTAATTCTTGCGCCAGACGTCAGACTAACACAGTGCTAGAGGAAGTGTGATCATAATGAATTTTTAAAAACTATTGCATGACCAACACACACAACTGTTATTGATCCATTTAGACAAAAATAATATATATATATATATATATATATATATATATATATATATATATATATATATATATATATATATATATATATATATATAATAGTATATACTCTGGGTACAGGAACATAAAGTACCAACAACAGTTTAACCATTTGATCTGAGCTGATATGCTGTGGCTTTATCAGGTCAACTTCATCAGCTGGAACTAGGTGTCTAAACAACACATTAACAGGAAAACCACAATTTCCTACACATTAACTGACTGGTTTTTTTAAGCAAAATGCACACACAGTTTTCTAGAGTGAGGTAAGAGGGATGTGAAGAAAGCCAATTACACTTGTATGCTGTACTAAACTTCAACTTGATGAGTTGACGGAGTACAGCTTTTTGAGGTTATGGTTGGTATTCTGTTATCCAGTAAATGTTACCTGTTTGTAACTGTTGAGATATATTTCATATTTGCTGATGAAAAATTCTGGGTTGTCTCTCTCTTCCTTACACTGTGGTTCTTGCCTGCTTAATTTGTATATTTAAAATATTCAAATACCTTTTTTTGGCACACAAACTAAATAGAAAGCAGTAACAAAGAAGTTTTTTGCCATCTCCATTGACCTTTTCAGTACTTTTAATACCCTTTCACACGTATAGATGAATGAAGATGACTTTTAAGGCAATTTGAGAAATGATACTGCATAAGTACAAAGGTAAAGGGAAGATGAAGAAATGGCACATATCAGATGTTTTGATTTATAAAACTATGAACAGCTTTCAGTCATTCAACTGAAACAGATTTAAGTGTGAGGGTAATGTCGTATTTCAACATCATTTTTTCTTCCTCTATTTGACCTCCTCTGAATCTGTTAAATGAGTGGGTTTATTAGCTCACTCTTGACAAACACAAGGACCGAAAGAGGGAAAACACCTTTCACTGGCTAGACTGCTCTGAATTTGACTTCTCACCAAATATCAGGGAAACCAGGAGGATGCAGCAAATGGAGGTAGCAGATTATGTCAACGAGAGACCAAGATGTGAGCGGAAGGCCAGTGGGGCTACAAATCTACCAGGTAATATAATAAATTCAATTGTACTGTATCAAGCCGCACTAGCAGCATGGCACACAACCTTGTCAAATGCCAGTTATGGCGTTTATATATTCGCCTATTGAGTTTATTATATTATAACTTTCACCGACAGTTTGTCAACAATGCATCATCTGCTAAAAGCAATGCAATAGTTATAGTCTTAAAGCACTTGATTGTTGTGTAGGTTAAATATTGAAAAAAATCAATGCTGACTTGCATGTTTGCTGTTCAATATTAATCACAATCTTTGCCTACATTTAACCAAAGTGTTATTATTCCTTAAATACATCAAAATAAGGAAGCAGTGATACCGTCTCATGGAACCTTTAAAGGCCAACATAACATGATAACATGCTATTATTAGTATGCTACACTAATATGATGAGTTTGTCATGCTTAATGCCAGCAAGTTTGAAAACTCGACCACAGTAACTGACTCGCTGCGAGCATCAGCTCTTTTTCAAAACCTAAAAACACATTCTCGCACCCAACGACTCACAGGATAAAATGTTAACGTGCACTTTTAGTTTCGCACGGACACGAACTGTGGTCACCTTGATGAGAGTCCTTTTTTTAAGGTTTGTCTTTCTAATTGTCACTCATATTTCTTGCCCCATTGCTGCGATGGCAACAGTTAACTATGGAGTAATAACTGACAGAGACCATTGCCAAAGCTTTAAAAATAGATCAACTGAATACGCTTGAAGTAAACATGCTTAAGAGCATAATAAGGATTTTATGATGCGTCAGCAACACATGACAGCCTCACACACCGAGCTGCCACCGAGGTTACAAACTCTTATTGTTGTTATGTGTATTGGTTTTGCAGAGAGAAGAATCTGTCAGCTGCTTCTCCTTGGCTTTGGCGTGCTGTTTATCATACAAGCCACTCTCAACGTTTCTCTGCGCCTTACATGTGAGTTTCTTGGCCTTGTGCAACTCAAAATTTCAAAAACACACGCTCAGTGATGTAATTTGACATGTTGCCGTAAAAAACGTTTTCACAATTTGCTGTCAAACAAGAACTTAAACAAATATTTGGGTTTTAATTAATTTAGAAATATTTTAAATGTAACATTTCTTTTATAAATACAACATCAGCGTACTCGGAGTGCAACGCAACTGACGTCTGCGTTGTACACAAACACGTGAAGGAGGTGGAAAAGGATTATGATGGAAGGATTCCCGGTCACTGCAACAGACTTCAAGAACGCTTCAACGCCCTGACCAGAGAAAAAAACCAGCTTGAAAACAGAAACACTGAACTCACCAACATGTTACAGAGAGTGGAGGGGGAGGGGCAGGCTGAAAATCAACCTGCGTGGTGAGAACAAATCAGTTTTCTTTAATTTTTCTTCATGTTTTCCTCTTTCAATACTTCATAATTCTTTCAGTCCTCATCTATTTCTTTCAGTTTGGTTACGGTCACGTCTCTTGCTAATACCCAGCGCTTGGTGTTTAGTTATCATTTTTAACCTATTTAACCTTGCAAATTTCCCCGCTGCGGGACTAATAAAGGATTATCTTATCTTATCTTATCTTATCTGTTCTATGACATTTAGAACAGTGAATATGACACCTTTAACTGTATGGGCGTTGGCTGCATATAAGGGACCGTAAGTGCCTTGTAGTGTCTTTTCTGACCAGGAGACCCACAGTCAGGGGTTTAATGTTAGAAATGATTAGTTATGTTTAGAGTTTTCAGTCTACATATGAATATGTTTTTATTTAGTTGTAGTCTGTTATGTTGATACTAATCATGATTAGTGTCTTATGGTCGCAGATAAAATCTTGATTGTCTTGAAATCAAATTATTTCTCAAATCGGTGGTTATATTTGTTCTTTACTATACTTACTTATTTACTATGTGATGTGTCGTTTGTTTATTTCATCCTCCAGAGCTGAACAGTTGTGGGTCCTCTCAGTGTCCTCCAGATTGGAGGAGATCAACTCCAGATGTTACTTCCTCTCCACTGAGAAGAAGACATGGGAGGACAGCAGGAAATACTGTCAGAGTAAAGATGCTGACCTGGTTGTGATCAACAACCAACAGGAACAGGTACTGGACAGTAAATCTGCGTCTAGGTCTGATCGAATGCCACTCTTTATGTTGAAGTCATTGATTAATTTACTTTGATCTTAATCAACAGATGAACTTGTACCGCCTGGATGGGGATGTTTATCTCTTGTTCTGGATTGGTCTGTATAACACAACTGGGACCACCCGTTGGGAATGGGTGGATGGATCTGAGCTGACCACACAGTAAGGTCTTTAGGATGACTTCAAATAAGAACACAGTGTCACAGTAATAAATGCTGCAGTGCCTTCGCTCTATAGAGATCTCCATAGGTCCTCAATTTTGGACCGGATCTGAAAAAGTCCAATTATTTTCCATTTAAAGATTGCTGATCTGACAGCGAATGTTTATTGCATTTCACTTAATTTCTTAGTTTTTTTAAGGACACCCATAACCAACTTTTTTAGATCCCGATACCGATGGCGATTTTTTTGTTGACATAGCTGTCCGGCCTCGCGTGCCTTTTAGTCCATGTGAGCGTGCATCACTGGTTAGCTCACGGCCTTTCTGCACTGTTCTCATATGGCGGTTACAGCTGATAGAGCTGTCCCGACTGACAGACGTAGTCACATCCACCCTCCGGTTCCCCCTCAGGTGAACACTGTTAGCTCTGTCAGCACTGTTAGCGCTGCTGGAACAATTAGCTGCAAGCCGCCAGCTCTGCTGTCGCCATGTTGAGAGCCGTTGAGAGGCAACAGAAATGCTCCTAATCTCACATAAAGCACCTTTAATTATTCAGCTGTTTGAATCACTGTGTGGAAGAGATTAGGATGATTCTTTTATGTGTAAAGCCACATCAGGCTTGATTTAAACCTTAAACTTTAAACCTTCTTAGTAAAACTTACTGTGTAAAACAACATGTTACAAATAAATACTTAGATATAACTGTACTCAATTGTTTTTAATTATCAGAATATTACATCATACACCAGCAACTTGATAAAACATTTTAAAATTTAAAAGGGATTAAAATTCAACTGTAAACATTTTTACTGCAGCAACATCTTGGTCAAAACAGGGATTAAAATGGCAGTTTATAATGTATATAGTACATACACATAGAAGTGAATTGAATTGATTGGCCCCATTGTCACCAATATCCATTCCACCTATTTGAGTCAGCATTGGCCCAATCCGATACCACTATCGTTATCTGTTCATCCCTAGTTTTTCAATTTAAGAATTTTAGATCCACTCAGATGTGATTAGACCTGAGGACAATTAGATTTGAATGAAATGCTTAACCTGAATAGACCTAATTAGAGAGAGGACACAAACTTTAGGAAGGGAAAAAAGGTGAAAAGGGGAATTTGGGTCTAAAGTTGAGACACAAACACCATCCAACATGAATATTCAAGTTACATCTCTCCATTACTTTACTGTCATTTAGAAGTTACATCTCTCCATTACTTTACTGTCATTTAGATTTTGGCAGTCTGGTCAGCCGGAACGCTTTCCCAGCAATGTAGAGGACTGTGTGGAGATGTACCACCACAACCCAGTGCTGGCCAGCTGGAATGACGCCCCCTGTGGAGCCGAGCGTCGCTGGCTGTGTGAGAAAGATCCATGTCAACTTCCATAGTATCAGCTCATGAACATAATATCATGAGTTTGTACATGTAATGGCTTAATGTGCTTTCGAATGCAGCCGAGCTAAGACATTCACATTTTTAACAATTCTGAATAAAGAAATAACCAAATATCAACAATAAAAAACTAAATAAAAAGGGGAAAGTAAAATTCTACTTGTTACATATTGGTGATACTTTTGGATACAACAGTATATGGTATGGTATATGGCAGTATATGAAATTATTTGTGTTACTGGTATTTTGTTTTACACTTTGTGCTAAATTGTATGTGATGTATTATTGTTTTAATTTATAGAAATAGAACATTTACAACCCCTAAAATTGTATTCATAATAATTTTTAAATTCATGTTGGAGTCCATCGTTGTACACAAATCTATACAAGGTAATTGTGCTGGATTTTTTATGGGAATTTGGAGACAGCAGGTAAATCAACGTGTACAGAGGGCACGACGTATGGGGGATCAGTCTGAGCCCAGCAAGTAAACTTTGTTATAACAGTTATAACCACTGTTTGAAGAAACTGTTCTCCATCAGGATTGTTGTCATCCACCATCTGAGGGTGCTGCAGAGCAAAACATGTGAGGCAGAGAATCACAATGTGGGAGTTGATTTAGCTAAGGATTAAAACCAGGAGATGATCATGGAGCTCAATGAGAGCAGATGCAAACCTAAATTGATGAATTGTTGTAGTGGAAGATGTATACAAGCAAAGCGTGACTCCTGCAGAAATGAGATGTGTTGTTGAGGTATCCACCAAAATGTCCGAGACACACCATACCCAAAAACCTATCTTTCTAGAAATTGAGTCATCAATAAATTAATTTACCTTTTGTATTGGAAAGTTAAAACGAATGCGAGGATCATTGTGCAACTGTGGCACTGTGATGTGCTGCAGGTGAACTTTGATGCTATCTAACACCCTTACTGTCCCAGTTGATAAGCAGAGACGCTGTGACACGCAGGGTCGCAGTAAATAACATCCGGAATGACAGAAATTGTTTTGGAATTGTTTTTTTACTTTTTATTCATTCTGGTCTATCAAAGATTATGAGATTATGTAACAAGTTTTACCCAATGGTGTGATAATGATTATTTGCTTTCCTTATATGGACCAGGAGGTAAAAGAAGCGCCAAGAAAGAGGTATAAATAGGAGGAGATAACAAAGGTCGACAGGCTGGAGGTCTTGCACCTTGCATGGTAGCCTGTCATCAGTGTGTGAATGGGTGAATGATATGTAATATACTACTGATTGTAAGTCGCTTTGGATAAAAGCGTCTGCTAAATGACTGTAATGTAAATGTAATGTAATGTCCATGTATGTTATTAGACACTTTCCCTGTAGAGTAGCTTGCTTAGCATTATGTTCACGCTTCTTGTCATTTTTTTTCACGTTCACAGTGGTCGTAATTCCAGCTGTTTTCAAAATAAAAGTTGTTCATTTCTACGCAGTGTTCATCCCTTATTGGATTTCCATTTGGCTCTAAATGGATCCAGAAGCTGAAACCCAAAACAAAAAATGAACTTCCCTTTTAATGAACGCACACCAAGAAACATTTCATAGACAGCAAATTGAATTACAACCCAACATTAACTCAATATCAGAATTTTTCCTTAGTAAACAGTATTTTATTGAGATTGAAAGAGATATCAATTAAAGATCTAAACTTTAGTTGGCTGTGTAATTGGACTGACAGAAGCTTCCCAGTGAGCATATTTCAACTGAAAAGACATCTAATAAAAAACTATGGTCAACGGTGAAAATAAATTCATAATTGGTTGAAAAGAGAACGTTTATTCAATGACTATTTAATGATGATTGAACGTTTATATTTAGACCATATTTCACCAGGATTTGTAATAGTGATTTTTTTTCATCCTCTACATTGGGCTAGTAGCACCTCGTCATTTTAGAGGCTAACTAATAAATCACATGGACAATGTTCTTTAAATACAATTACAGTTAAATAGAAAATAAATTATTGTTTTCAGTGCAAACAACAAAAAATCTCCCTTCTTTAAATGTTGTTGTCAAAGCCACTCAGGAGCTGGTTTCAGATGGTCCGCCATCTTCCGGTCTGTATCAGTTACACTTTCCAGACACATTTCACGATTAACCCTTTGGGAAAGCATCATCTCGTTTTTTATGGAAGTCCCAAAATGTTTTCGTAATTTTCAGAAACGTTGGTTGGTTAATACTATTAAAATGTTTTTGTTAAACTTCCCAATAATGAAAGAAAAGCTGAATGGAGCACGTGGATTGGTAAGTGTTTGGCCACAGTGCGTGACAACAGACAAGTTAACTAATGTACCTTTTGGTGAGCGGAGTCCCATCCACCCATTTCCGGCTCCCCTCTGTTTTGATCAGTGAATCCGACGATATCCTGGAAATGTCCGAATCCCGCTGGAATAACCTCTTCCTTGTTGGTAATATGGATCTGTTTCGAATTGGAAAAATACTTCATCATTAAGTAACTAAGAAAAAAAGTTTAGACAAAAATCTTGAAAAGAAAGTTTTAGTTTTGGTTCATACCTTCTCTATATAGTGAACACAAATAGTTTGTGAATACAAAGTTAATGATTCAACAACTTATTTTCCATTTTGACAACAAAGGACAGAGATAAAATATAGATTGTACCAAACAGGCTGTAAGTGTGTTATAGCAGAATCTCCAAAATCCATGAGCCTCGAGAGCAGTACCACAGTACTCATTAGAAGGAGCGAGAACAAGGGCAAATTCAAACGGCTCTGTTTTAGAAGTAGGGTATTTTTGTCATAGATTTTTATACAATCTGACTTCTTTTTGCAACCAGAGGAGTCGCCCCCTGCTGGTCAGTAGAGAGAATGCAAGTTTAGGACCCTTCCGCATTGGCTTCACTCTTCAGAACCAGAGGTTGACGCCTGGTTGGCTCTGAAGACTACAAGTTTGAAAATAAAATGTTGGTCTGGAGTTAAAAAGACGTAAGCTTACCAGATTTATGTAAACGGCTTCTCATCTCTATCTCATCAGCTAACGACTCCACTGAACTGTTGGCAGAGAAGTTTCTAAAAAAAGTAACTAAACCCTACAGTTTTGGCTGAAGTGGAATTCAAATACTTTGCACTAAAATGTCAAGATTTAGATCTGAATCTATCAACAACAATACTTTAAACCTTTACACTGGTTTTCAGCTGAAAAAAATAGATTTGGAGGTTAAGTTACTCTCTGATCATGAAGATGAGTTATAACATTAAATGAGGTTTCAGTTATTAATTCGAACTGCCCGAATTAAGAAATAAACACCTACATTGACTCAGTCTCTGAAGATCATTTCTCTCTTTGGCCAAGTCTTCAACTGTTTTTAGGAGATGGTCCCTTTCTTTAGTCAAGTTGGTGTTACTGGTCTGTAACTGGTCTCGTTCTTTAGTCAGGTTGTTGTTACTGGTCTGTAACTGGTCTCTTTCTTTAGTCAGGTTGGTGTAACTGGTCTGTAACAGGACCATCTCCATTTCCCGCTCAGAGTTGCCTTTGGTGTCTGTGTTTGACACATAAAGAAACACATAAAGAAACACTGTCAACCAGTATTATCTTCTCAGGGCTTCACCAGCGTGTTAACAAAGTACTCACACAGGCAAACTGAAGCTATGAGTCCAGTCAGAAGGAGGAGACACAGCAGACCCAGAACCACTGAAGACGCTCTGCAGGAACTCTTCTTCACATCTTCAACACCTGAAGAAAAAGCTCAGGTGTATTTACAGTGATAACATTAATGATGGCTGAATTCCACCTAGTGGAGGCTCACTGGTAGGATGCGTACTAACTCACTGGAACAATAACTTGCATTAATGGAACTGAACCTCCTCTTTGTTTTAATGTAAAAAAATATTTAGTCGTTCCTGTGCTGCCTGTGTGTGAAGAATGTTTACGTATTCACATGATCCTACAGTCAACATCCTGAATCTGTACACATGACCTGTCTTGATGTATTTATTACCTGAGAGTGCCGGTCCAGTTCTTTTTGGCTCAAGAGTGTTCATCAACACATTTTCATAAACACTTTCCAAACTTTTTGACAAACTTTTTTTGCCTGATAGTTCCTCTACGTTGGCATAAATGTCCATCAGTTGATCCATGATGTTCAGCTGTATAGACGGCACACTTTGGTCCTCGGCGTCCCAGTGTCTTGAGAGTGTGCTTCTGTTTGACAAATTATCGTTCTGAGATGTATTCACACGAAGCAACAAACATAGTAACACAGGTGGCAGCACATCATTCACGCATGTGATTCTCGGTTTCCTCTGAGGGGAAACTGAGGGCTGGTGGGGTGAGTTATTTAAGTTGACCGCTTTTACCTCTTTGGTCTTGCAGGTGCATGATGGGAAGCTTAAACCATCACTGCTAAGAAATAAGTAAATGAGTACACAAATACATGTGATTGTAAAATAACAAGGATAGATAGATAGATAGATAGATAGATAGATAGATAGATAGATAGATAGATAGATAGATAGATAGATAGATAGATAGATAGATAGATAGATAGATAGATAGATAGATAGATAGATAGATCGCAACCTAAGGGAAGTCAAACATTGACTTCTAAAATACATGACCACATGCAATTTCTGTTCCCAGTACAGCGTGTACTGTATTTCTGATTTACTGAAGGTCAGGAAAGAAGACAATATACCTCACAATATAGATGGTGTTGTATTACTTCTTACAACTACATAAACACAGTTTTATGTAGTTGGACGTAGTCAGAGTAGAGAAAATGGTGAATCTGTTACTGTTTTTAGTAAATTAATAGTTAAATGGTCTCTACTTGTATATCGCGCTTCTGGTTTTCCGACCACTCAAAGCGCTTTTACACTACGTCATCATTCACCCATTCATACACTGATGGCAAGGGCTACCATGCAAGATGCCACCTGCCCATCAGAACTAACTTACATCCATACCTATTCATACACAGCAGGCACAGCTTCCAGGAGCAATTTTGGGTTAAGTGTCTTGCCCCAGGACTCATTGACATGGACTAGCTAAATTGGGGATCAACCTGCCAAACCTGTGATTGAAAGACGACCCTGCTCTACCACTGAGCCACAGTCACCTAGTTGAACAAAGAAGAGATAAATGATGGGGCGTTAGTTGCTATGTCAGATCTTCCACGTTTACAGCATCATCCAAGTCATTACAGTTAATAATCCTGTTTCATGGCCCAGGGATATCCTCTATTTTGTTCCCTTTAACAAAACCCATGTGGCCAGGTGAGCTTTTATTACTTCCCTGTTTCTTAGGGCAACTGGACAGTGTGGTGATATAAAAGTATTTTGGGATTGGTCCAGTCCAGAGTTGAATTAAGTGAAGTGAGAAACAGCATGTCTGAGGATATCTACGCCAAGCCAGACCTCAGCAAAAAAGTTAGATTTCAGACAGGCGTGAAGGAGGACAGCAACACAGATGTCTGTGATGAAATTGACAATGTGAGGATTTATGACAACTACTGGGCAGAGGAGAGCACGCCTCCGGAAAAATCAGAGGACAACACTACTGAGGACCAACAGCAAAGTATCTATCTGCCTGTTTTATTATATGTTATTCATACATAGCATGTTGTATTTATTGTAAGATCAGACAGATGAGACATAAAAATAAAAAAAAAAGGTTATCTATAAGGCCATTTTCAAACATGGGTTGCTGAAAATAACTCTAAATGTCAAAGAGTATGGTCAGTTATTCTCAGCTCTCATCAGCACTGTTATTTTGTGCCCACAGTCGTTTCAGTCATTGTGAATTCAGAAAAGAGGAATTTGTTCGGAGCCGCTGCAGTGCTTCTGGGGCTGCTGTGTCTTCTCCTCCTGGTGGCGGTCATTGTCCTGGTGGTCCTATGTATGTTTTAAAAATGTATCTATTCTAGCCAATGGTTGTAAACTGCGATATATATATATATATATATATATATATATATATATATATATATATATATATATACATATATATATATATATATATATTTACATATGATGTAAGAGATCTGAGCCCTTCACATGTTGGGCCCTTGCTATGGCAGTTATTCCAGAGAGAAATCAACTGTGGGTGGAAAATGCCAACCTGACCAGCGAGAGAGAGGAACTACAGGCAAGTTACAGCAAAATGAAAGGCCTCTATCACAACCTGACCATAAAGACAAACCAGTTAGAGCCTGAGAACGACCATTTGAAGGCCACGAACAACAACCTCACCAAAGAGAGAGATGAATTACAAAAACTGCTGGATGGTGAGTGAAAATAAGAATAATGGTTTTAATCAAAGGGAAAGTTTGACAGCTAGTCTTTCTCTGTCCAAAGATATAACAAAATCTGCCTACCAATAAACCTAAAGCCCATAAATATAAAAGTTTAATTTGTTAAAAGATATGTTATGTAACAGACAATTTCTTGACTGGGAGCAGTTGCCAGGCAACTAGCAAAGACTCCAGCGTTTGGCCTACTGTCCCGGACAGAAAATACACATAACCTAACTCCCCCCTGTAACTAATTTTTACACTGATTTTTGTTACCAGCTTTAGTGGTACGGATAGGCAGATTGTGTTTCCCTCAAACAGAGCCAAGCTAGCTGTTTCTTTATATGTCTTTATGCTTAAGATAAGATAACTATTTCCAGACGGTGGCTTCAAATTTACAGTACAGACAAGAGAGTTGTATGAACCTTATCGTCTTACTCTCAGAATTAATACACATTAGCATATTTCCTTCAAAGTTCAACTACTTCAACAAATTTTCATTTTTAGCTTCCCATTCTTTAGGTATTTAAGAGATTTTTAGCTAATTCAGACAGATGACAGAGGACCAACATAGAGTTAAGGATATAAAAGCAAAAAAGTAATGTCTGCCTCCTGCTCTGTATTGTGTTTTGTCTTTCTTCTTGGCATGGTGTTAAATACCTTATTGTGACATAAGGCATATCATTTTGTGTTGTTAAACAGAGACATGCTGTCCCAACAAATGGACAAAGGTTGGAAATAGTTGTTATTTCAAATCCACCTCAAAGAAAAACTGGAGTGACAGCAAGAAGGTCTGTGAAAATTACGATGCAAAGCTGGTGATCATATCAAGCGAAGAGGAACAGGTGAGTGGAATAAAAAGCATGCCTCTTTCATTTCAACCTCAGTACTATATACTCTTGTTTTTCTTCAAATTTTTTGTAAATGCTACCAAAATACATATTTTAACTACGGAGCAAGAAACATTTATTTTCACTTATTTCGATTTTCAATTTGGTAGTATGCATTTGGCCTTTCAAAAAGTGTAAGTGATAAAACAAGAAAAGGATAGTGTAAAAGAGTAGATTTATTTTTTCCTGCAATGTACAAAAAGGGAAGGGAAAGTCTATAATGACTTCTGCAAAGCTGCAGAACAATATGAACAATTTAAGAGGGTGATAAAAACAAAGGGGAAATGATGCATTCAAACCTGTGAACATTGTGATAGCAGACAGCAGACATTTTGCCATGACATAGTGTGAAAGGCACAGGTGTTACTAATGACATTACAATGGCTCTGTTCAAGTGTCCAAGTAAGACATGACAGTGTGACTGTGAACCAGCATGCTTAACTCCAAGACCCTGAAACTGAAGCAGCTAAATGTAATTCAATTTTCATTCATTTTATTTTTTTTACACCTGTGAAACTACTACAGTGACATGTCAGGTAGGTGTCAGTGGAAAGGCCTCTAATCTCTTTGGAATGACAGTAAATAATGATACATAACTGATCATTGTCTTTGAAAAATCTAGACATTTATCAGCTTGTTTAATCAGCGCACATGGATTGGTCTGACTGATGAAGAGAGCGAAAATGTTTGGAAATGGGTTGATGGAACGTCACCAGACAAAGAGTAAGACTTTTTACAATTATTTATTCAATGACTGTCACAGTGCCACGTTCAAAATGTGTGTCAGAACAGGAAAATAAACAGTGCCTATTTAATCAAATGATCAGTTTACAATAAAGATTGGGGCTCCCAGCAGTTTTAACTTAACAATTGAAGAACACATACTATGCAGAGATTAACTCTGCTGGTCTTTATATATATGGATGTTAAAGAACTGGTGTCCATGGAAATACTGCCCACAGAGAAATGATCCAGAATCTGACTACCATTTCATTTCCTGTTAAAATCATAATGATGTGGGACCTCACCTCATTATAATATTCTCTAAATCTTTGTTAAGCTCTAGGTACTGGAAAGAAAATCAGCCGGATGACTATAGGACGGAAAACTGTGTTGAGATTTCAATGAATCCTGCAATGACCAACTGGAATGATTTGAGTTGTGAATCAGAATTACACTTTACATGTGAGAAAATACTTAAATAAAATCAACATATTGGAATTTATTTATATTCTTTCAACCACTCAAAGTGCTGTGCATTACATTTCAACATTCACCCATTCACAAACTGATGACCGAGGCTGCCATGCAAGTTGCCTCCTGCCTATCATATCTGAACTCATGTACATTCACGCACACTCACACAGTCGTGAATACTGGACCACCATGCTCTACTTCTGACCCAAAGTCAACCCCATTATTTATTACTGTCCATTCTTGAACTGGTTCAACATTTGTTTTGCTCTCACATGTATAATGTCAATACTGTAAAATCTGCTCATCTGAGAGAGAAGGGTTGAATCTCTGTGCTGTATTATTTATGTACAAAAAAGACTCTGAGCTCAACTTCAGTGATATTCATGAATTGGTGGTATCAGTGGTATTCTATTTTATTATTTTATTTGAACTATTGTTGAACCATGTTTAATTAACCAGAATGACCAACCGTCCAAGAGACTGGGGTGTTCAAAGTTGACTCATATTAGACTCCCACCCCACATAAAGACACAGATATCTTTAAAAAAAAATACATACATATAAGTGTGGTTATCTGACTATCTGAAAGCTAAAAAACTGTTTTTTCAGTAATTTCAATAGTTTTGGTCCAATAAAAAGGAAATGAAAATTGGTGAATTTTTTTGCCATGAAAACTTAATTTTCAAAAGATGCATTTTTTCCAATTTCATATTCTTTTGGATTGACTCTTTCATTTTGTGCCAGCTATCAATTCATTGGCTACATTAAGGATTCACATGTTGGACTGACAAGATAAACTTTGTCCAGCTATAAAAAAAAAAAAAAAAAAACTGCCCCAATGCTACAAAGGCTAACAAATATGTACAAACAAAAGAAAACAAACAAAACGTTAACTCGGCTTAACTGAGAGAAACTTTACTCAAAATAATGGTACGGATAATAATGGTACCCCGCTCACCCACTTTGTCAACGTGAACACCAGTGGAAACATCAGAACACAATGCAGATCAGGATTAAACCACTAACAGTGCAGCAACACTGACACAATGATGATCCCGATGATAATTCCATTGTCCCAGTGTATGCTGGGAAGCCATCAGACAACATCATGTTAAGGTCCCCTGGTTAAGCTGAACCTGTGCTCATTTTGACGGAGCAATCATCTCCAGTTATGCTGGCAACACAAGTGAAAACACCTGTGTGGGTTGACTGTGTGGGAGCAGGGGCTTTTACACTGGAAGAGAAGGCCATCTGAACGGGAATGTACCACAAAACAGTCACCACATATGACTTGTCATAGTAGTGGAAATAGTGGAAATGTAACTTTATTGAAATCTTTTCTGTACATTGTAGACCAAGACACATCATAAACTAAAGCCTTCAAAAGTGATATTTCATTGTGAATGTAAGTGATTCCACTTGTTTTTACATTTTCTGTTCTAAATGCTTGTTAGTGTAGGGTTTCTCTCTCAGGTGCACAGGAGGTAATGTTATGTACTGTAAAAGTGTGGCATCAAACTCTGCATCTTCATGGCTCACTGTATAAGTGGCATCTGATTTCCTACATGTGCCCTCATTTGAGTCACATTTCTGTTGTGGTATGGCTCAAGATAATGACAAGTATCAACACTTTTGCCACATATGACTTTTGGATATTCTTCTGTGTGGAATATTGAGAAAATAGTTTCATTTAATCCTTTGTCTCAGCCTCCTTACAATCACAGAGGGCCCACTCACTCATTATTTGATCTATTCTGGTTTATTTAGTGTATGTTTGCTTTTCATTTAACAATAAGTGGTAACTGAAACTTGAGCATTATCTCTGGCTATGGACAACAAATGTCAAAGGTCACTAGTGAACAGGTGAATTCAGGAGGAACAAGCAGACACCCAAACCATTATTACTCCCAACTTCCGTTTTTTCTGCTCTTCCCCTTTTGGTCTCATCGGTCTGGATGTCCATCCTCATTCGGAAAACAGACACGGCTACTATAACAAGATTTAAAACAAACTCTGCCAGCATTTCTTAAGTTATATTAGCCACAAGATGGCAGGGGCCTTGTTCGCTCAGCCTGGCATCATCAACCATGTTTACAGTGATCCAGACGACAAGGACAGTATAGTGAACATCTACGTCAGCGCTGAAAGCCTGAGAGTGTATGAGAATCCCTGGGATGAGGTCACGCCAACAAATACATCACCTGCAGCGGCTCAGCACCCAGGTACGTGTGAAAACAAAGTGTGTGCAAACAGATTGTATTTTTAATTTTTCGATTTCAGTTAATGTTTAGTTACAGTGTGGTTTGGTAGTGTGGTTTATGTTGACCCTGAAGAGGTGTTTGATTTTCATTTTCTTGTGTTTTATGAATTGCAGCTTTTAGTACTGTACGGTATCTTTAAAATTGATTGTTGTTTTTTTTTGTAAGTCACCAGTGAAAACTCCCGAAAGAGGAATCATATCATGATTTATTCAGTGTTTCTGGGTGTGCTGTGTCTTCTCCTCCTGGTCGGGATTATTATTCTCGCTCTTCAAAGTGAGTTTTTCCTCATTCTTTTTTGGTTTTAGTAACAGGAACGTTAAAGAAATCAATTGATGAATGTAATGATATGATAACTTATAGGAATATTAATTTGCTGTTTTTTGTTCCCCTTGATACAATAGTGAATAAAGACCAAACGAACTGGAGAAAAGAGATAGACCAGTTAAGAGCCAATTACACTGAACTCAGCAGGAAAAGAGATAACTTGTGGAGGACGTTTTGTAGTAAGTAAAAAGTCTATCTTCAAAACAATCTATTATCATACAAGGTCCTCTGTTTCAGTCATATTTGGGTTCTGGCGTCTGTAGCTCAGTGGGTCGGGCGGGTCGTCCTTTAAACACAAGGTTGATCCGACTCCTGTTGTCTGCATGTATCCTTCTGGGAGACACTAAACACTAAGTTGCTCCCCGGGACAACTCACAGCTGCCCACCGCTCCTAAATGCTTATGATGGGTTAAATACAGATGTCAGATATGATTTGATATGATTTCCAGTGTTGTGATATGTGGTGGCATTTCAGATAGGAAAAAACAAAACAGAATACACACTTATCGCAGACAACTAAACAGCTCCTCACAAATTATTTGTATCTTTCATAATCCTGGATGAGTTGATGTAAATTTACTATTTTGAGATACTTGCAATTTCATTTTGAGTATATCCCCTTTGTACTGCTTCTACCCCACTACATTTTCTTGGCAAATATTGTTTTTTTTTATTCCACTACATTTATTTGACAACTCTAGCTGCTTTGCAGATTTTAATTTTTAATCCCAAAAATTAATCAAATAATAAAGGATCAAGTTTTTTTAACAAATAAAGCAACCCCGTTATATAATGTATTTATTATTTTCAAACGGGCTACTCTGTTTAATGAGTACTTTTACTTTTGGTTATTTCAGTGTATTTTGATGCAATACTTTTGTAACTTTACTTAATTAACATTTTGAATGCAGAACTTTTATTTGTAATAATGTATTACTGTGGTATTACCACTTTTACGTACAGTATATTAAAGATCACTGTACTTCTTCCACCACTGGTCAGATATTTATCATAATGGACTACACTTCTATGGATTTGAAATAAAGTAGGACAGTGAAGCCGGGAAAGAAAGTTCACTCTGTGTTCACATGTGTGTCTCCAAGCAGATACCAAACCATGTGTCCCAGATGTTTCTGTCAAAGACACTTGAAACATATAGTGCTGGTAGTGAAGTTAGCAATTATGTTGCAATGCTTCTCACCTATGTAAAGTTGTTGAAATGAGGAGTAATTGAAAACACTTGTTAGTAATGACTCATTTACTGTATGCTTAGTTAATAACATGTGTTGACCAACAGGAGGTTTCTGTATTCTGAGCACTGAATATGTGATTTAGTGTTTTGCTTTTGAGTGTTCGGACAGCATTTTGGGGTTTGAAGGTAAAAATGTAGCACATTACTTTATCTCTTTGCATTAAGCTTTAAGGGCTTTGAACTTATGAACGCTGCTGTGAAAAGTGACCAAAAGCAACGATAAAAAAACAGTTGTGTCTCCTTTTGAAACACAGCACCGCCGCGCAGGAAATGTAGGAACCTGGATAATTCCTGACAAGGAAAAGAACTGGGATTGACTCCTGCTGATCACAGAGAAGTACGTGTTGAAATTGTTGTTCTAGGACATTTTGAAATTATTTCTTTCATTGGGTTGTATCATGTCAGATATTATGGATGGGGTGCTCAGTGTCTGTGACTTTAGACAGAAAACAAGTGTGTGAAGCCTGACGCAACACAAGTGGAAATGTAACTTTCTAAAAATAATTTCTGTACATTGTAGAAAAGAAAAAAAAACATTAAATCCCCTGCAAGGTTAAAATGTTGCTGTATTATAAAGTACACACCAGATCAATATGGGTTATTCTTAAGAGTCTTAAATTAAGCTTAAAGCTTCAAATGCAACCATTAAGAACATGTTCATGTCTCCATCAATATAAATGCCTGCTATTGTAGGGTTTCTCTATCAGATGTATAGGAGGTAATATATGTGTTGCAGACTTTGTATCAGATTTTGCATCCCCACGCCCTATAAATGTGTTTCCTCAGGCTTTGTGTCCTCATTTATCAAGGTGCTTTTGTGGTATTTGTAAAAAAAAAAAAAAAAAAAAAAAAAAAGAGAACCAGATTAATGGCAGGACTACTCCATTGTAAAATAAATGTGTTTAGTTTGAAGAGGATCTCAAACATGTTTATAATCAAATCATATGTTGCCATTATTTCAGCCTACATGTTATATATATTAGAAAAAAACTATATTTTTGTTGTCAGTAGAATAGTGTGTGTGCTTTTTTTGTTCTCTCTCTGTAGGTATCAGATTGTCATTTACATCAACCAAATGAAGACTGTTGTACCTATGGTAGGAAAGCCACATGATGAAGATGGAGATCAGTGGGATGATTACAAACATTGCGTGCCAGAAGAACAAACTGAATACAACCAGTTTCCACATTCTGTCACTGTTCTAATTGTGTTGCTTTAGCGCATTTCTCATCTCTTTTTTAAATATTGAGTGTTAAATTGTCATCTGACTGGACTTTGTTGTCCTGATGTTGCTTTGATTCTTCATCTAAGAAATTAAGTTTGTGAGTTATCACACTGCATCCCTATCTCCTGCAAAGAAATGTATTATTAAAGCAGAGCTTTGACACCACAGACTTTGACTGGAGTTTGCCTCTTGCACACAAGTGTCTCATATTATATAATGCAACTGCTTAAAAACTGTATTGAATTGCCTCTTTTCTCAAAACATCACATGATGAAACAATTATTGAAATTATAAATTATATATGCCAGTAGGATATTTTTATGCTCAACCGTTTTTCCCTCTTTAATACCATCTGATCAATTGTCACAGCATTATCTTGATCAATGATGTGATGAGGCTATTGAAAGTCACAAACTTTAACAAGTTCATCCCACTCAGCAAACCAACCAATCAGCGCCAGTTCAAGTGTGTTCAGGAAGATTGTGTTAAAATGAACATTGTGTGGTGGCAGAACCTGACTAAACAGGTAAAAAGGTTAAAAAATATTATATGTTAAGTATATTATTTCAATGTTAACCTGAAATTTATTTTTCACATATTATTTTCAGGATTTAATCATAGCCCTGTTCACATTGTGAAAGTGAAAGATAGGCGTCTATAATGAGAAAATAAAAATAAAATATATATATATATATATATATATATATATATATATATATATATATATTCAGGATTTAATCATAGCCCTGTTCACATTGTGAAAGTGAAAGATAGGCGTCTATAATGAGAAAATAAAAATAAAATATATATGTATATATATATATATATATATATATATATATATATATATATATATATATATATATACATATATATATATATACATATATACAAATAAATATACACATATATATGTGTATATATGTGTATATATATATATGTATATATATACATATGTATATATATGTGTGTGTGTGTCACCTCCTTCCACGGATAACGTCACTGGTGTGCGGACACAAAATAGTACCACGGGTGTGCCACTGTGTGACGCGCATTGATACAATGTTATCCGCCCAGTCTGACCTCACATCCGTCTCTCCAGATAGGTTTTTGTCTGCCGGCATTTTCTTTTTGTTTTGCCTGTGCCGACTATAGCTCTTGGATTCATCTTCTTTGTTGTCGACCGGGTTTTTTTTTGCTGCACAATGCCTGGATTTTCAGACCGAGATCGCGGCAGAGATAGAGGGTGAGTGAAGGGTCTGGTGGCGGAGGTGAACAGTTTGACACCCGGCTGTGGTGCACCTCTGCACCGCTGTCTGCACACACACACACACACACACACACACACACACACACACACACACACACACACACACAGACACACACTCCTGCATGTCGACTTGTTACTGAGCTGCATTCGTGCATTACAAAGAGAAGTGTGTGGTGTGGGTGAGGCGGTCTGGTGTCGGTAACGTGCTCCGTGTCCGGGCCCGTCGGAGGATAAAATGGCAGCAGGGAGGCCCGGCCAGCTGGGGTCACGTGACGCAGTGGTGGACGCACAGTCCATAGTTTAATAGCGTTCAGTCTGTGTTTGGTATAGACTGTGTCACTGTGCCGTCCTACACTGTCTGTAAAGCTCCTCACTGGTTTGATCCATTTTGTGTCATTTATTCATGTTGTGTTAGAAAACTGGGAAGAGAGAAAAATGTCTGAATATTTCACAATAAGATAAGATAAATCCTTGTTTAGTCCCTCAGCGGGGACATTTACAGGATTACAGCAGCAGAGAGGATAGTGCAAACAAGAGACATGGTAAAAAAACAAGATCAAAAATAAGTATTATAAATGAGCAATAAAAAAAACTGAAATATTATATATACAGACAGAAACTATTATAACCATTGTATTGCACAGTGTATTAGTATTGTGGATGTTTTTAGTGTCATGTGGTCTACTGGGAGCAGGGGTGGTTGTGCAGCCTGACAATACTGTGTTATTGTTATTATCACTAAAGGTGATCTAGTATTGCTTGTCCATGATTTAGGAGGACTGACACGAGACTGATTCATTCATCAAAAACAAGGGGAATCCTATGCTATATATCAAGCAATATCCTCATTCCATCTTGCATAGTGATCATCAGGTTTTTTTTTTTTAACTTGTGCCATGTCTGACCATGTTTTTTTTTGTGTGTGCTGCTCTTTTACAAAAGGTATGGTGGAGGACCTCCTCGTTTTGGTGGTGGTGGTGGTGGAGGAGGTGGTGGTGGTGGTGGAGGAGGTAATAGGAGCGGACCTCCTCCAGGAAAGTTTGGCAACCCTGGTGAGAGGCTACGAAAGAAGCACTGGAACCTCGACGAGCTTCCTAAGTTTCAAAAGAACTTCTACCAGGAACATCCAGATGCAACTCGCAGACCACCTGTAAGATTTACTTCTAGTTGTTTCTCTGTTTTAATTAGTTTTAATTCATGGGGTCTTGTGAGTATGTGTACTGACTGTGTTCTTCAATTCCAGCAAGAGGTTGAACAGTACAGAAGAAGCAAAGAAGTTACGGTCAAGGGCAGAGATTGCCCCAAACCAATTATAAAATTCCACGAAGCTGCATTTCCAAGTGAGTAGAGATGAATGCTCATCCACACAAGTATCACGATTAATCTATTAATCTCATATTTGTGTCATTTACAGAAGTGTTGAGGTTGAACAGTTTAACTTGCATCATCTCACTTTTTTTAGGCTACGTCATGGAAGTAATTGCCAAACAGAATTGGACCGATCCAACTCCAATTCAGTCTCAGGGGTGGCCAGTTGCCCTGAGTGGCAAAGACATGGTTGGCATCGCTCAAACTGGTTCTGGGAAAACCCTTGCAGTAAGTGATGTCCTTTCTAATTATAATTTTTCAGACCATTTCTCAGAACGAAACCTACATTTGAGATACGATTGCAACTTCAAACACTGTAAACACTCGTCAGCTGGGGGAAGAAATAAATCCTGATCTGTTGCGGAAGTTTATGACTGCCAGGCAGCTGGTGGGCTATGGAACACTGATACATGTGCACTATGAATTGAGGTGTATATTTAAACTCAGTCCTTTCTGTTTTTCTTTCTTTAGTACCTTCTGCCTGCAATTGTGCACATCCAACATCAGCCATTCTTGGAGCACGGAGATGGGCCTATTGTAAGTAAACTAGAAATTGTTTGTCCGAGTGTGTGATCCTTTATAAGCACAGGATACTAATGAGAGTCCTTCTATGTATTACTCTTTGGAAGAACAGGAAATAACTTTTAAGCTATCACAATATTACAAGTAGAGTCCCATATGATGCCCAGGCTTCATGATATATTGATCAATATTAGAATTGCCTGAGATTACAGCCAGGCATGCTATACAGAGCCAGTTTTGAATTTGGCAGTTGTGGGCACAGATCATTCTTTCTTGGTTTCTGTTAAAGTTGCTTCTCTTTGTCTAAAGATTGTCCTACATGAATGGATAAACACAAAAGTAGTTGTAACAGCCCAATATGTATGAGTCTTACACATTTGATCAGTTTATTTATTGTCAAGGATGAAATGCACAAGTTATTGTGATTTTGATCATTTATCCATCTTTCTTTAGTGCTTGGTGCTGGCGCCAACCCGTGAGCTGGCTCAGCAGGTGCAACAAGTGGCTGCTGAATACGGCCGGGCCTCCCGTCTCAAGAGCACCTGCATCTACGGTGGGGCCCCCAAAGGACCCCAAATCAGGGACCTTGAGAGAGGTGTGCTTACTTTGTTATTCTCATTATTTAAGTTTATTACTCAATTTAATCAACTTTAGGGCACATTAGGGATTTGTTTTATGATTTAACATTTGATTAGTTTTAAGGTTAAATATATCAAACTTTGTTTTCCTCACTTTTTAGGTGTTGAGATTTGCATCGCTACCCCAGGTCGTCTCATTGACTTCCTTGAGTGTGGTAAGACTAATTTGCGTCGTTGCACCTATCTGGTGCTGGATGAAGCAGACCGCATGCTGGACATGGGATTTGAACCTCAGATCCGCAAGATAGTGGAACAAATTCGGGTATGTTTATTATTTTCTTTCACTTGGCAAGTATGACTACTAACTAGCTGTTCTGTTCATATGAGAAATATTGTTTAGACTTAATTGGCAAGAAACAAAATTCTCCAGAGAGAAGATTCAAATTCATACCCACACAAGTTGACCAAACAACCCGCAATACTCTTTATTTATTTTTTTCAGAACGCATCCAGATTAACTGATATTAGACTGGTATATCATAAACATGTTAACAATTATATGTGAGGGATACATTTACTTTGAAGCTGCAAAATTGTGTTTAAAGTCCTCACTTTTGTCCTTGCCAGCCAGACCGTCAGACCCTGATGTGGAGCGCCACCTGGCCTAAGGAAGTCCGCCAGCTGGCTGAGGACTTCCTAAAGGACTACGTCCAGATCAACATCGGCGCACTGCAGCTCAGTGCCAACCACAACATCCTGCAGATAGTTGATGTTTGCAATGACATGGAGAAGGAGGACAAGTGAGTAGATGATTCCTACTTCTTTATCAGCAATGTTCAGTCAACTGATGTGATGGGGGGAAAAACTTAGTATCAGTAAAACTTTGTTTAAATACTCAAGTAGTTAAAGAATAGATTTGTGGGTTTAATCTCAAAACAGTCAATGACTGTACATTCATCAGTAGAATATTAATGTCATCGCTCAACAATAAGTCCTGTATGACTTAGTAAAATGCTGCGTGTGGCAATTAAATCTAGCAACTAAAAAATAATTAAAATTAAAAGAAAGTGAGAAAAAATATATATATATTATAAATACACACTTGGGTTTTTTTTTTCCGTAGCTGATAATGGAGGTAGCTAAGGATTGTTCTGATTAAGTAATTATTATATTATTATTATTATTATTATTATATTATACAAGTAAAATTGACTTAATGCTAGTGAATATCGGAAAAATTAGATCAACGTTGAACCCTGAAAGTCTGTTGCAGTGACGCACTATTTTTGTCTAGACAACTTTACATTTTGTCATGTTTTGTCTCAACTAACTCTTTGCCTCTTCTGCGTTAGACTGATCCGTTTGCTGGAGGAGATTATGAGTGAAAAGGAGAACAAGACCATTATTTTTGTGGAGACCAAAAGGCGTTGTGACGAGATCACCAGGAGGATGAGAAGAGATGGGTAAGAATCTCCTCATCCTGACCCCCTAAGAGACTGTCACTTCACCTTATTTACATTTTTATGTTCATCTCAAAAGTTAAAATTGAGGCTACGCTTTTGCGTTAGTGTTTAATGTTCAATCGGTCTGTCACAGGTGGCCAGCAATGGGAATTCATGGAGACAAGAGCCAGCAAGAGAGGGACTGGGTCCTTAACGGTTAGATTCGATAAATCACAATACAAGTTACAATTTATAAGATTTGAGCATCCTTCTCACAGGCTGCTCTGTAAATGAATTAAATACTGTCCATCTCCCTCCAGAGTTCAGATATGGCAAAGCTCCAATCCTCATCGCTACAGATGTGGCCTCCCGTGGCTTGGGTCAGTATGCCATCGAGTAGCACCACTTTCTTATCAGTGTTACACTTACTTTAAAGAAAGTGGTTTTGCTTTCTTTAACTTTTCTATGCATTTTCTGAGTTTTTCTCACCTTAAGGTGGAGTCTTTGTGGCAGGCGCTAGGCATGACAGTCCCAGGCCTCGAGAGGGAGAAGGATGACATATTGGAAGTGCTCAACTGGCTTGCCACCCAGTGGGCCTAGAGAGGTGAAAGCTCTTGTGTGCCAGTGATCTTCAAAAGGCTGTGTGGCTAAGCCTTTGTCTCTGATATGCTGGTGAAATACACACACATCTGTTCTCTGTCCATGGATTTCACCTGACAAACGCCATCCAGCTGTTTCCAACTCAAACGTAAAAGAAAAAAAAAAAAAAAAAAAAAAAGATATGCTCTATGTTGTGACTTTAGCCTTGCATGCTGTTGTGTTAGAGAGCGCTGTATTGCAAGTCACTTGTTTGAGATTTGGAACAATTGTTACCTTTCGGAGCTTGTATCACATAGCATGGGTGCTTGAGAGCCTGTCTAAGCTTTCAGTTGTTTTCTTTTCCCGTCAAAGTGCTGGATTTCTTGAAATGGAGAGAGCAGTTTGAAATCTTTTATTTGTCTCTGAAAATTGATGAGACCTGGCACATGTGTTTAGGGGGTAGTGGGAACATCTAGTGAGAGGAGAAAGAGAGTGAGACAACTCAAACCAAAGTTCCTCCCTCGCCTGCGTTTTAAAGTCATGTCGAGACCTGCCAACGAGAGACATTTTCTCAAGTGAACACTGGCTTCTCGGAAGATCTTGCCTTGATGAGACTGATGAAGTGGGTGGGGGGAATTGTTCCATGCTCGGTGAGGGGTCCCACAGGGTTCATGTCTTGGGCCTTTTACATTTTTTTTTTTTGAAGGGGCCCCTGTTCAAATTTGCACTTGGTCTATTTTGTCTTGGCAAGACGTGCAGTGCGGCCTTTAATATCAAGCTTCTTTTGAGAGTGTACTGGGAAAAACGGACCTGCAAAAATGTACCCCCTGAATGGTCCTATATTGGCACATGAGGAGGCCCCAGTGCATATCGTGGCCCAACTGCGTAGAAGCTCCTGGATGTCACTTGACAATTTGTGGGGGATTTCGCTGCATTGGGAAAGGACTAGTGAATGCATACTCCTTTATGGTAAGACTTAAATCCATTTTTTTTTTTCTCCCTTGGTTAACAAAAGGGAGGGTGAATGTCTTTTTGATTATGGTAAGCAATTGGAGTGTGCATCGTTTCTCTCTTCCCACAGTAGTATTCCCTTGGAGTAAATGTATACACAATCTTATGCTGTTTTAACACGTTTCTTTCTCCACAGCCTAATGACCATTCTCTACCCCCAGCCTCCACAGTTGCTAACTTTTCCCTTTGATCTGGCTGTTGTGGTGTGCAAAATCCTGTGTGGCCTCCCTGTTTTGTTTTGCCACACTGCAACACTTTCACAGATGTGGAGGATGTGAAATTTGTCATCAATTATGACTACCCTAACTCCTCCGAGGATTATATCCATCGCATTGGACGCACTGCCCGAAGTCAAAAAACGGGCACAGCCTACACCTTCTTCACCCCCAACAACATGAAACAGGCCAGTGACCTGATCTCTGTGCTCCGCGAGGCCAATCAGGCCATTAACCCCAAGCTGATCCAGATGGCAGAGGACAGAGGAGGTAAAATCGGATGCTTGTTTACATTAATACTGTTTTTTAGGGAAGAGGCAGTATAGCTTTTAGTAGTCATGAAAATTGATGCTTGGACTTAACTTTATGAGCAAGTCAAGCCTCCTGCTGATTTATTTTTTTCTATTTATGTGAATGGTTTATATTGTATGCTGCTTTATTAAGAATTGATATCCTAGATGGTTTAAATTAAATGATATAATCATGTTTTTGTTCTCCCCTTTTGTCCCTGTCCTGTCTTCATCTCATGCAGGTCGTGGAAGAGGGGGAAGAGGTGGCTACAAGGATGACCGTCGGGATAGGTATTCTGGGGGTGGGAGGAGCAGCTTTGGCGGTAGTAGCTACAGGGACAGGGACGGTGATAGAGGGTTTGGCGCAGGGCCGAAGAGTGCCTTTGGTGGCAATAAGGCTCAAAACGGTGGCAGCTATGGAGGTAACAGTGGGAACTCTAGTGGTAGCTATGGCAACAACAATTATAGCAACAGCAACGGACAGGGTAATTTCGGTGCTCCGGCGAATCAGGTGGGTGCTTTTGGTAACCAAAGCTTCCAGGGGCCCCATCAGTTTGGGGCCATGCAGAGGGCCGGTCAGAATGGCATGAACCACCCACCATTCCAATTCAACTCTCAGCCACCACCTCCACAGGCCCAACAGCCACCACCTCCACCACCAATGGTGCCCTACCCCATGCCACCACCTTTCCCACAGTAGATATGATATACGCACAATATATGGAACCAACGTGATTTTGGTTTAGTCTTGAAATCTTTCAGTATGATTATTATTATTATTATTATTATTATTATTATTATTATTATTATTATTATTATTATTATCATCCTTTGTACTGTTTAACTTTGTTTTGCTTACAGCAGGGTTGGAATTATTCAGTACACCCAGAGCATTAACTGGAGTCATAGACACGTCTCCTAGTGCAATTATGATTGCAGCACTTTTTCCTTGACTGTTTTTTTTGTTGTTACATTCCTCAGTAATTTATTTTTACTAGGTAATGAAGTGTTTTTTCAGTTTGTGGTATGTTTTAAAGTGATGTTATGAGTCATATAAAAAGGGTGCGTGTGACCCTTTTAAATAAAAATAAGAAAATCGGACCTGTGTGTTGTGTCTTATTTTGTGGAATTACAAATGAATTATACAATTGATTTTGTTTGATGTGGATCCTTGTGACTGTAAACCACACGTGTGAACATGGCTGTCAGTTATGCTTCTTTCATAAGGCATAGGCCTGAACACATTTGTAATGTCACCTCAGAGGTAACAGGAGGATGAAAGAAAATGGCACTTTACATATAACAATATTGAGCAGACTTATAAGAAATAATGCTCCACAGCATTTTAACAAGGCAAATTATTAAGCATCATAAAATAACCAAGGTAGCACTTCAGTGTCCTCCATGGTAACTGCAGCCCTGAACAGAAGTCATGTCATCAGCTGAACTACCAATACCTCATATCTTGTTGTCTTGTTGCAGTTTTATTTTAACTCTTAACGAGTACTAAAAGATTTTAAGCAAAAATAATACATAACATATTTCCTCTCCAGCATTGTGCTCTAGAGAAAGGGGACAAGGCTTCTAAAACCATTACATACATACTGAACATTTTTATTTTATTTTTATATATATAATATATGTATAATATGTTTTATTTATTATCTGTTTCTATGTAGTTGAGCTGCTGCAACACCCGAATTTCCCCCCTATGGATCAATAAAGGAATATAATAATAATAATAATAATAAGTAAAATGTAGTTTCAGTTTATTGACCTCACTTGGATTATTTTTGGTGTTTTTTTTTTAGTTAAACAATTGTATTTGAAAAATGTATAGGCAATTTATTATTTCTCTTTTTCAATCAATAAAGTAAGTAAACAACACACCAAAATGAAGGCATTTTTTTTCAGAATGACACTGAAGGCATCAACTTACCACGTGACAGAGGACTCTGTAACCCGGATGTAAATAAATCACTTCCGGATCGGATGTCACATGTAACACATGAATTCAAACTGTTGTCCAGCGGCCATCATCACTGAACATGAACTTAGTGATGACCTGTCAGGCGAGTTCACTCTGTTTTCAGTGTGTATGGTGTTAATAGTTCATTTCACTTTAGCATTTAGGGTCTGTTTTGACTTTACTCATGAGGAGTCATCACTCCAATAGACAATCTTTGGATTTACTTCATCATGTTATCTTATTGTGTCAGAAACGTCCTATCAAGGCAGCAATGCATCCTAAAAACCTCCCCATGCACAATAACACTGGCTCTGCAAAGCTGCAGGAGACCATGCAGTTCATCTCCAGGTGAGCATCTGGATCAGGTCGGCTCTCTGCTGCAGCTCTGTGTGGACAGGTACTATGTCTCACCTGGTCAGACCAACACAGAGCTGTTTCAACGGGGCATGAGCTGCAGCTATGGGCCCCTGGGTATGGAGCTGAGGAGGAACCTGCTGGAGCAGTGGTGGCACTCTGTGACCCAGTCCACAGATCAGGTGTTTGGGATAAACACTCTGAGCAGCAGCAAGGACACAGAAACAGATGGACAGAGGCCACTGAGGATGGTGGAGTCTGATCATTTAAAACACATACTTGAACAGCAAGAAGTGAGCAGGGAGCAGCTCATCCAGAAGGTACAGGCGCTCATTCAGAGGTCTCCCTCTCTGAGGACAAGCTTTCTTCAAGGTAGAGTGCTGCATATTCCAGAGAGACTCACTGTTTGATTGTCATGATATTGGTACGATTTCAGTAGTATTTGCACTATACTGTATGATGTTTATACAGTACCAGTCAAAAGTTTGGACACACCTTCTCATTCAACTACTTTGAAGAATGTAAAATATAAAACATATTCTGGTTTGTTGAGCATTTGTTTGTTTACCACATAATTCCATATGTGTTCCTTCATAGTTTGGATGTCTTCAATATTAATCTACAATGTAGAATTTTTTTTATAAAAATAAAGAAAAAGCATTGAATGAGAAGGTGTGTCCAAACTTTTGACTGGTACTGCATATAGACCAGCCTTTGTTCAGGAAACCATGGTGATAAAGTTAAATGATGAATAACTGGTCATTTTAATGGACTTTCTTGGCCTTGGTTGAGTCTAATCTAGTTCAATCTGCACTGATCAAATGTTCTTTTTAGGCTAAGGGTCATATTGGTTAAGGTTAGGACTTTGTAGGTACTGGGGTTTGTACCCATCATCACTTTAGATGATATCAGTCTAAACTACTGCTTAGAACCAAATACATGACACTAATACACTGTGCAATACAATAGTTATAATAGTTTCTGTCTGTATATATAATATTTCAGTTACTGTGGATTCTTTACTGTTCTTTACTGTTTTTTACAGGGTTTTTTTATTGCTCATTTGCTTATTTATAATACTTATTTTGATCTTGTTTTTTTTTATTTACTATGTCTCTTGTTTGCACTATCCTCTATGCTGCTGTAATCCTGTAAATTTCCCCGCTGCGGGACTAATAAAGGATTATCTTATCTTATCTTATTGCATCATATTTTGAAGAGGGACAAAAGGATAGCGCATCACTCTTTTGAACATAACTGATGACACCTATCCTGAACTTGTAACAAAACAGTTAAATCAGACAATGTTTTTCACCCCAATTTTCTTCTTTGTTGGAGGTCAAATTTTGAATTTATTGAATGCAGAAATAACAGTTATTAAGTTTGGTCTGTTCTCAGGTGCCTTGGAGCAATTTGTCCCGTCGTTTGAGCTGGTGAACAGGAAGCTGCCCTTTGGCCTGGCTGAGTCGGGTCTGTGTTTCCAGCCCTCAGATGGCTCCGGTTGGTGAGGCTTCATCTACTGTCTGTCTGTCCGTCCGTCCATCCGTCCGTGTAGACACAGAAAAAGTTTATTCTCACACCACAGGTTCTCCAGAACAAGAGAAAATTAAATTTGCTCCTTCGTATTCAATATTGCTTGATACATTTATGTTAATACCACCTGCATGTATATGAGGACAAGTAAGCAGTTCAACCCACTTCTCTGATCATGGGATGTTAGCAATATGTTACATTCACTGACTGCTAATCCTAAAAGTTGCATTGATATGAACATGAACATATATTATATGTATCAACTATATTCTTCCACGGACAACGCAGGGCAGAGTATACAGCTAAAACTGTTAGCTGTTCCACTACTTGACTATGGATTTGTCTGCAGCACAAAGCCAAACAAGCCCTTGTGATCTTATCAGTTTTGATGGATATGAACAATATCAATGATTCTTTGCATTTAAGTTGTTGTGCACTGTTCATTATTTAACCACTAGAGGGCAAGCTGGCCCCATTTTTTCTGAGATAATAGATATTTGTGCAGTATTTCATAACAGATAGTGCTATTTAAATACAGTAAACAACTAGAAAAAGACTATGTGTAGTGCTACTGTAATGATAATGTAATGGTTCTGTTTCTGCCAGCCCAGCTGAGGTCACCCAGACGTCTCTGGTGTGGTTCTGCTCTCCTCGTACCTCTTCCCAGTGGCTGGATCACTGGGCGCGACAGAGACTGAAGTGGTGGAGGACAGTAAGTATTGTTAAATATGAGGAAGTATATCGGAGCACTGCATGTAAGCTGAACAGATCATTAGTCAGATACACACACACACCTTTCACATGTGAAAAACAGATTCTTGTGTTTTCCAGACTCTACTTTGATTAGAATGATTACATGAAATTGGGCCAACCCATGTCTTTCCAGTTTGCCCTGTCTCCATCGGACTTCAGCAGCCGTGACGTCCCAGCGGAGGAACTCGAAGAGGCGGCGTCTCGCGGTGTGAGGATCATCTACAGCTTCCCGTGGGGACAGGAGACGTTAGAGACGCTGTGGAGCAGAGGACACACCGAGCTGCTGCACACACACAAAGGAGTCCGTTCCAAACTACAGGTCAGTCTGCTTCTCTTCATGAGGATACTGTTTTTGTTTTTTGTTTGTTTGCATACTCTCTAGTTTCTTACCCGTCAGGCTGCCATCGCCAAAAAGTCACATAGAAGGTGTAGAAGCATTATAGTTTGCAACATTAATCTAGCAACCATGCTCGACAGCATCATGGAGATAAGTCCAGAGAAATGTCTGTCTGTAGTGGTTTAATATTACCTGGTCAGAAGATTGGGAGGATTTTAGTAGCCCTGGGTTCATTTGGTGATATTTAACTATATGTACTATATAGAAAAAATGTGTTTGTGCTCCAGTTAAGGTGTTTTTAATCTTTATTTACTGTTTTGTTTTTACCACATTGTGAGCCAGGTAAAAGACACATGTTTTATCCCCTTGTGATGGACAGGAGAATTTTTTTCAATTTTTTATCTTTGAACCCTGTTGGTCCAAGCTATCAGTTAACAAAATCGGTTCCCCGAATTATGTGGGCCCCACAATGAAACTTGAAATTGCCCTGATAGGCCTTTTTCACAGAAGACATTAAGACGGGAGAAGCACAGGCATAAATTATAAAATGAATAACTAGATGAAGCCGTTGTTCTTTAATGTTATGAATCTGTTTCTATCAGGCTACGCCAAAACTGCAAGGCATGTTTTAAAGATCATACCCACAAGCTCCTATTCACTGCCATGGTTGCCCTTCTTCATGGTGATCACATGCAGTTTTTAAAACACACTTTCAGTGGCGAGATGGTCGTAAGTCAGTCCCTCACGTCGTCTCAGTAACTGGGAACATGGACCGCGGTGTGATGGCCTTCCTGTCCAACTCACTCCAGCAGCTCAAGAGAGAGGACCGCAAGCAGAAGCTGCTGAGGAGAAAGGTGATGACCCATTTGTTGAAAACGATTCAATACTGTGTTCCACCGTCTCACTCGAAACTTGCAATCTCTTTTGTCATGTGATCATCTGTCACTAGTTTTGGTTCGCTGTTGGTTTCAGGTCCTGAAGTTGCACCCAGTGTTGGCTCCAGTCAAAGTGGCTTTAGACATTGGCAGGGGGGCCACTGTGGAGCTGAGGCAGGTAAGATACACCTCTGTTTACAGTAAGCATCAATGATTAATTGATTATTTAAAATCTTGATTAAATCTTCTTATCTTAAAAGTGAGACGTGCTGTGTGAAAAGGATCTTTGAAATTACTATGATAGAATCAGCACTAAAGTCATTTAGTTGAACTTGTTTGCTGTTTGGGCAGTAGTGAAGTAGATGAAAGAGTATTTGATTATTTTGTAGGTTTGTGAAGGGCTTCAGCAGGAGTTTATGGAGGCTAAGATCCCTGTGTGGCCTGGGTACCTCGAAACTCTGCCAACGTCAATGGAGCAGCTGAACGCAAAGTAAAGTGCACTCAGTGTTTCAATGGAAGCAAAATTCCTCATTAGGTTGCAAATTATCAGCGTCTCTCTTGCTGTTAACTGACGTGTGTCTCTGTTTCGATGCGTTATAGGTACGATGAGATGGGAGTGCTTTTCACAGTGGTGATCGGTGAGAACACGCTGGAGAGCGGCCTCCTTCAAGTCCGCAGCAGAGACACCACCATCCGAGAGACCAAGCACGTCTCTGAGATCAAGAACTTCCTCTGCAGATACATTTCTGCTGCCGACAACGTCTGAATGGACTTTTTGTTTCGGCAACTAAGACTAAAGTCTGAATATTGTGCTGCTTTCGTTTTGCGTTTCCTCCTTGAGAGGAATATTTCTTCTGAACAGCGCATTTAATGGGAATTTGTCTTTTCCAGAATTGCCAGAATTCCTTCTGGTTCAGTGTGACCTCAGTGTGTTCAGGTATATTTCGCTGATTGGTGGCAATTCTGTACCTCGAATTTTAAAAGGCTAAGAAGCCTTTTTGTGACCTGGGAAGAACAAGATTTGTGCATGTTGCTCAAAGTTTATGTGGACACACCCATGGTGCATGAACCCCAAGTTTCTTATTGGGTATGATATGGGGACTCATCCTACAGTCTCCCTCAGCACTTCCAAGGCAAAGAGGTGGATCAGTACCTGTCTCACTGTCTGATTTCAACAGGGTGGTATTTACATGATTGGAGGAGAATTGAGATCATTGTTTGCTGTGTTTATTTCTGTCTCACTTCCTGTTCAAATATACAGTGTCTCTTAAATATTTGACTTTTTGTATTTCGGTTTGTAATGGTCCTTGTGCTCCCTGTGAGTTGTCGTACATTAATTGCTTATTAATGTGCCACTTGTGAATCAATATTTCTCTTGAGGTTCAAAGATGATTCTTGACCCTGGAAAAACTCATCAAAGGTCCATTTTGTAGCTGTTCGTGAGCTTTCAATCATATAACATGATCTTCATCATATTTCACATATATCTTTAAACTGTATGCAACAAGGACTTTGAAATCATAATATTCGTCTATAGTCACACCAGACAGATCGTTAATCGTTTTTATAATGCTGAATAGTGGATTATTATTTCATTATTTCTCTCTCTCTTCAGTTCCTCCTGTGCTGTTCTCTGTTATGACCGAGTTATATGTCATTATAGATCATTTGTTGCTCATCAGTGCTCTCAGTGATATAAAATAAGATAATCCTTTATTAGTCCCGCAGCGGGGAAATTTACAGGATTACAGCAGCATAGGGTATAGTGCAAACAAGAGACATAGTAAAAAAATAAATAAAAAAAACAAGATCAAAAATAAGTATTATAAATAGCAAATAAGCAATAAAAACAGTAAAGAATCCACAATAACTGAAATATTGTATATACAGACATAACTATTATAACTATATGTGTATGTATATACATATAGGAAAGCCAGCTGGGCAGCTCATTCAGCCATCGGCTCATTCCACCAAAGAGCAGGACGGAGCGCTTCAGATGCTCATTTGTGCCCACTGCCATCAGACTGTACAACAACAGTGGAGACCACAGTCTCTCATCATGCTGACAGACTGTGCCCCCCCATGTGGATATACTGTACATTTTTATTTTTATTGTATAATATGTTTTATTTATTATCTGTTTCTATGTAGTTGAGCTGCTGCAACACCCGAATTTCAATAAAGGAATATAATAACTACTTTGAAGAATCTAAAATATAAAACATATTCTGGTTTGTTGAGCATTTGTTTGTTTACCACATAATTCCATATGTGTTCCTTCATAGTTTGGATGTCTTCAATATTAATCTACAATGTAGAAAAAAATAAAAACCATTGAATGAGAAGGTGTGTCCAAACTTTTGACTGGTACTGTATATACAGACAGAATAACTATTATAACTATATGTGTATATAACTATATGTGTATGTAATATATTGTCCAATTGGGGATTTTGTTATATTTCTGTGGCAGCCTTTAATGTGTATACTTCAGTCAATAATCATGTACTTCTTCCCTGTGGAGGCAGGAACACACCGTACACTGACTGGGACGCACCCTCCAAATCTCGCGAGATTTGGCTGTAGCCCCGCCCCTCGCTGTGTCGTCATTGGTCGCTGGCTCTACAGCTCACTGAGCATGTGTATGCGCCGCTTAGCTGTTAGCATTTAGCGATGGCCTCAGACAAGCAGAACGACGCCAAACTGTCCTCAATGGGCGAGAACAAAGAAAACTCATCGGACGGAGGGATTGGACTCGAGAGTATCCTTCACAGCAGCGGACGTGCTTTAGTCTTCACTTCAGTTTAATGTGTGTGTGTGTGTGTGTCAGGCTCAGAAGCTAGCTGTAGCATGCTAGCTAGCTCGGTTAGCTAGCGGTGTTAGGCGACGTGTCACACTGAAGCAGGCTGTCAGTGGCAGTCCTGGAGAGATGGTTTATTTGGCTGGATTAAAACTTTTCCCCCCCCAAGGACAGTCAATAAACAGACAGTCAGTTAATGTCTGCAGCCGTACACGTGGGTTTACAGGAGCAGCCTGCCACAGTCAGTCAGTCAGCCTGTGGTTGTAGGTGTCACACTCACACATGCATATGAATGACATAATGACATAATGATGTGTGTGATGATGAAGATGAGGTTGTCCCTTAACGTTGATTCTCAGTTTTGCAAATAATCAAGGAGTCCCAGCAGCAGCATGGCCTCAGACATGGAGACTACCAGAGATACCGGTGAGCACCAGTCACACAGTCATTCATCTCCATAAAACTACAATAACCACAAAAACTACAGTAACTACCGGGCTGTGGCTCTGTAGAAGTCTGTGGTGAACCTTAAAGTACTGTATGTCTGTTCACATAGAGGTGCATAGTTTAGTTTTATGATCACAAGCCATCTGTACATTTTTTTTTTGTATAAATTGATGTTATATTAGTCTCATTATTTTGCTTAATGGATGTGTATACAGTGTTTATTTTGGAGACCAAATCCTTGTTTTATGCACTGAGAAGAAACTGTTTGCATGGAAAGCTCTGCTACCATATGGCTCATATGAGACTGGTGGACAAATGTCTGTAAATACTAAATTAATTAAGCACAAATGTACAATCTACGGCCTAATGCAGTCAAATACACTAGTCTCCACGATGAGCTCAAGTGATGAGCCCAAATCTTCATCCATTCAGGATATCAAAAAAGAAAATCCTAGAATTGTATATGTGAAAGATGACTGTTTTGGTTGTTGTGAAAATCCATGCTGGAAATGTATATGTGAGTGTTATTAGTTTAATGTAAACATCTTTGTGTTGCTGTGTGCAGGGGTTACTGCTCCCGTAGACTGCGTCGCCTGCGCAAGACTCTTGGCTTCAGGATGGGAAACCGACACAAGTTCATCGGGAAGAAAATAACTGTCGAAATGCTGTCTGACAGCAGGTGAGAAATGGAAAGTCTGAGCCTGACATTGATGTGCAGTTAACTGGCTGATGTTAAGGAAGATCCTCGTATACAGTAAATAAAGGTTGGACATACAAACCCGTTGTTTGATGCAGGATAATAATTGCACATCACACAGGAGTTTGTCCCTTTCCTATCAAAATGTGGTGCTCTTTATCTACGTAGGGGGTTCTCAACTCTTTGTAATTTACATAACCTAGGTTTGTAAATTACCAAAAAATATAATCCAACCATTTAGCAGTATCTCCTCAGTCCACTAGATGGTCCCCTGAGGCCCACCAGTGGTAGAGAGTAGCGGATCCATATAAGACATGAGTCTGCAGCTGGTTTGGTTCACCTCACTGCTAAATCACAGAATTGAACTTGACCTTGTAATAAATATATTTGCTCAAGATAAATTGCTGACTGTTGAATTTGGATGACCTTCCCTTCTTCAGGTATCTGTTGCTGGTTTTGATGGAGGCCGAGCGTGCGTGGAGTTACGCCATGCAGCTGAAGCAGGAGGCTAACACAGAGCCACGTAAGCGCTTCCACCTGCTGGCACGACTACGCAAGGCTGCCAAGCACAGCGAGAAACTGGAGAAGCTCTGTGAGAGCCCGCGCGTTGACGCCAAGACCAAACTTGAGGCGCAGGTACGGAGATAGCAGGCCCTCAACTGTCAAAAGTGCTTTCGACTTACGTGAAATCGCCCTGCGACTATACCTGATTTTAATGGTCGCTTTTTTTCTATTTTTGAAAAAATAAATGCTCACACTGTTGATACATAGAATTTATATTTTTTAAAGTTGTGTTACAGGGAGCAACAATCACAATACTCTCACAACAGGAGCTTACATTGGCTTGTGTATTTAATTTCAGGCTTACACTGCATACCTGAGTGGTATGGTGAAGTTTGAACTGCAGGAGTGGAAGCCCGCAATGGAGGCCTTCAACAAGTGCAAGTGAGTTTGAACTTTACTGCGGTTTCTAAATACTTTAGCAGAATAAGTGGCTGTTTGTCATGTTTGAATTTTTATGGCTTTTTTGGAAATTCTTAACAACCCCGTTTTGGTCTTGTCAGGACCATCTATGAGAAGCTGGCCAGTGCTTTCACAGAGGAGCTGGCAGTTCTGTATCGCCAGCGTGTGGACGAGATATCACCCAACATCCGCTACTGTGCTTACAACATTGGTCAGTAACACACATCCACACGTACGGGGAAAACTGACCCCTCTCAATATAACTGAAGGTCTTCTTCCACTTGTTTATGCATCCTGAGACATAGTTCACAAACTGGAGATGTCCCAAAGCTCATATCACCCTCCTCTCCAACAGTCACACACACACACACACACACACGCATCATGTAACTTTTTTTCTATATGATTGCAGGTGACCAGAACGCCATCAATGACTTGATGCAGATGAGACTGACTGGCGGAGGAGGAGGCATGATGGCTGAGAAACTAGAGGTAAACAAACAGGAGATGAACATTAGTTTATGTTCTCGTATCATCAGTCATCTTTCATATATCGGTGATGCCTAATATCATGTCAAGGGTGGAACAGATACACACTCGCTCCTCAACTTACGGTCTCCTAAGACGTCTAAGCTCCTGTGGATCAGACAAAATGAAAACGTTTCATACGTCTTTTATTTCTCCTCAGGCCCTGATCACCCAGGCAAGAACCAAGCAGGCAGCCACCATGAGCGAGGTTGAGTGGCGAGGGCGGTCGGTGCCCGTCAAGATCGACAAGGCCCGCATCTTCCTGTTGGGTCTGGCAGACAATGAAGCCGCTATCGCTCAGGTCAGTACATTTAGCTCTGGCTTTTCATGGGATTAAAACAAACTGCACCGCACTCGATGTGAAGCCGTTGTTGTTAGCGGCTCCTAACATCCTCTCATACAGCGCTTAATAATACATGCTAAAGGTGTTCCTGTGGTCTAAAGCCCAAAAGATACAAAGGTACCTGTGATGTAAATTTCTGCCCATGCTGTACAAAATATACGACTGTGTGGACCACAAACGGCAGAAAACATTAGACTGGAATCGATGGTTTCGTTTTGTCATGGTTGAATTAGCTTAAGTGTTGGTAGGATGGCTCAGTATTAGTTGATGTGTTGTTTCTTCCTAGGGCAGATATGGTGTTGCTGATTATTTTTTTGCATTTACTCACTAACTAGTTTGGGAAGAGAGGGCAATTTGTCCCCTTTTTTGTTTCCCGTCAGTTGGCTACTTGTTTAGGGCTTTGTGGTGGGCCTCACTTTAAGTGATTTGGCGTCCGTTTGAGTAGGAGTGCCTTTTTCCCTGTTGGCCTTGGCCTATTGGATTGTGGGTACAGCTCTTAGCTTGGGAGCATCTCTGTGGTTATTAGAGGGTTGCTAGCTTCCTTTTATTATTTAATAACAGCAACCCAATCTAACTGTATTAAACTAATTTACAGGTTCCATAAAATATATGAAGCAAATAAGAATTGTGTTAAGGGTTTTTATTAAAAAAAAAAAAAACTTTCTCTGAAATAAGCCTGTAACTACTTTTAATTCCCTCCAAAGAATCGCAATCAAGAACTGTAATCTTTAAAAGACGAATGGCATCCTTGAGCTGGCCCGTGTCCTTGTCTTCTCTCCCAGTGTGCATACCCTTCTGGTGTTAAGGTGTCAGTCATACTTGGCTTCAGATTAAAAGTCTCCAAATGGGCGTATTGCCAACAGTCTGTGTAGTTCCTTAAACTTTCAGTAGATGGCACTGTCCTCTTTACAGTCTTTCATGTCGCCTCACTGCCACCGCAGCTCATTCCTCCTAGCTTCTTGTGCCAGGAGGCTCAGCACGCCCTGCAGACATACCTGTCACACCCACATCCACTCAGGTCTGTGGCATGCAGCCTCTCTGATTGCACGACTGCATTCTGTGCATTTCAGCCCACACATGAATACAGGGCGGCACCCAGCAGGTCTCTGTGGACGGATTAGTATTATCGTCTCTAAACACCTTTCCGTTTCAAAAGGGCCCTTTTAGGACTCACCTGTAGCGTTACAGACCATAAATAAGCTGGTAGTGGTTGTAACTGAATGTGTGAGAAGCTGCTTTGAAGCTGAATTATTGCAGTTCTTTACTTCTTGATTTTGTATAATTTACATTATAAAATAAAGTCCTCATCAGCTATCTTTGAGTGACGGAATTAATGTTGTAAAATAAGCAATAATTTGTCCTAGATTTCTCAATAGAAAGTCAAAAGTATTTCACTCCAACTGGGGACAGGAAACGCCATATTGGGCCATACATCAGTCCTAGTGGAAGAGCCCCCCCCCACTCCTCCCTACCCTAATCGGTCTATCCGTCCATCCCTCCCACTGAACAAGAGAGGACGCTCGACAGGTTGAGCCGGTCATGCTAGGCGTTGCCAAGGTGTTGGCACGAGTGGGTGGCACGAAATAACATCAGTCTTCTGCGTGGATGAGAGCAGCCGTAGTACCTGGCTATTATCACTACGAGGAATTTTCTCGTAACATTCTTCCACTGTGTTGCTTCCTCAAGTTTTTTGAATGTGAATAAGTGACAGTAATGTCATCCATAAAGGTGTTAAATGACTTTTTACTTGAGTTTAAATCAAAAATTGTATCTGTATTAACCATGTCACTAATCTCTTACATTTACACTAAACCACCTCTTTCTTTAAATATACATATGTATGTGCTGTAGACATGGCAGACTATCCTAGAGTAACACAGACCTATTGTTTGAGTGTGTCGATGAAAGAGCGTTGAGGTGAAGAACAATCCTGTCACTCACAGAGATTTGAACCCTGAAACTCCAGAGTGTGATTGATTTATGAGCAGGAAGGTACTGACAGCCTGCCGGGCCACATACCTGTGCCTCTCCCCCAGTTTGCCACAGTCACATCCCAGCTGAAACTGTGGCTCTTTGCATCAAACCGCTAAGACTTCTAAATGTATGAACTAGTTTTGTTTGCATGCTTGACTTTTATTAGCGCAAGTGTAGCTTTAATCAGGTGGAAAGGGATTGTGAGCGTGTCTGAGTTCATATATTGAAGCCAGTGTGTCTACATCATTTATCCTTGGAGAGATTATGGTTGTTCTCTTTCATTTTTAAGATGTTATTGGTGTTACCACTCGGAATAGAGAGGTGAAGTAATGCCCCTTCCTGTGGACCACCATAGGTCCTTATTTATAAAAAATGATTTACGGTAGGGATTAGATAATCTGCTCTGGTTCATCAGTATCAATGCTGATGCAGTCCTTTTTGGGCAAAGTGGGTATCGGCAAGAAAAGAACAAATTAACCATTTAAATGAGTTTTCTTTTGCTCTGTTGATCTGATGTTACTGCATAAACACACTACTATTACACCATCATTTCCTGCATGTGTTTTATACTAAATGAATTTGAATGTGAAAGCAATATTATTATTTTACTAGTGTGACGTGATTCATAGCAAATTTAATTATTGTTTCTGTTGTGCAGACTGCTAACGAGGAGACCAAAGAGCATCTTTATGAGACCCTGCTGGCCGAGTGCAGAGACACCATCCAGGCTGTGAGAGAGGAACTCAAGAGTGAGGCGGTAAGATGCAGCAGGTTAACAAATGGACATAGTTGGGTGAAGGAGACGGATGTTTGTGATTTTCTACCTAGATTTTATGACAATGCGACAAACCGGAATGGGGGGAAAAGTTCAAATATTTAAAGTATTTCTCTTCTTTGTAGAAGCAGCGAGAGAGGAGCGCTGACGGTGACACCGCCAAGGTGTCCAACCTGCAGTTCCTGCACAGGTAAAAGAATCGTGTTCTTGAAACAGTGACTCCATTTGTGCTCGGCAGTCCACAGCCCGCCGCGTGCAAAATACACCGTTTGATGATTGATGCGTGTAATGCGTACCCAGAGCTCACAGGCCCAAATTCTGCCCGGAAACTCATAATCCTACGCCATTGGCCACAGAGTGAGTCACTCTACGGGGAGCAAATAAATAAAAATCCAGAGCTGGAAGACCCGCCTGCTGGTTCCCGTTCAGCAATTTAGACAGACTCGTGTAAAAGACGAGGACGGGGTGTTTAGGTTTCTTCACCCTCCGATGGAAATGTGAATGGAAACATCGAACTCTCCTTTCTGCTCCAAAGATATTCAGTTTGCTTTCATACATTGCAAAGAAACGCACAGTAACACATCCAGGCCAAAGCATCTTCTGATGTTTCTTCCTTACATTTATCTCCTTTTTTATAAGTGAATAATAAATGTGCTGTTGGTGCTTCTCTCCCAGTTACCTGACCTACATCAAGCTGTGTACGCTGGTGAAGAGGAATGAGAGCATGGCCCATACTCTGCAGGCTAAACTGAAGGAACCCGAAGCTGACGAGAGCAAGAGAGGGCCCCGCCCACAGGATCTCATCCGCCTCTACGACATCATCCTGCAGGTAAACGTCTGGACATTCAATGTTTTGTGATCTTTTTAATCGGAAGCTTTGTCTTCAAATACATTAATTGTCCACAAATGCAGCATGTATTTCAGTTATCAGAACAAATTTTTTAGAATTTTGTTTGCCAGTTTTCTGGTTACTCAGGGTAGCTGTGTGATCATTTGTTTGATCCGTGTTGTCAACAGTTGTCCTTGTTTCACAGACGATGTCACTTCCTTTCCAAAGTGTTAACTCACTTTCTGTGTCCTCCGTCACCTCCCTAACCTTTCTCTGTTCGTCCTTCTCTCAAGAGTCTGGCTGAGCTCTCCACCCTGCAGGGCCTGGAGGATGACCACACCTTCCAGAAGGAGGTGTCCCTCAAGACGCTGGTCTACAAGGCCTACAGGTCAGACTCAGTTAATAACATGACATCCATCAGCCGGCAATGTATTACTTTGGCAGTTGCGGTCCTCTTGTGTTCAAGTCTTTTTGTCGTCATTTTCTATACACGTGTTGTTAATGTGCTCCTCTCCTCTGAACCCCTCGCAGGTGTTTCTTCATAGCTCAGTCGTATGTGCTGGTGAAGAAGTGGAGCGAGGCATTGGTGCTGTATGAGAGGGTGCTGAAATATGCCAAGGAGGTCCAGTCTAAGGCCAAGAACCTCAACAACAGCCTCAAGGTTGGTCGCATTAAACACAAAACCAGCAATTTCTTAGTTCCGCAAGATTTGATTTACAATCCATCATGAAAAGGTCAGAATACACACGTGTTGACCATCTGTACTCTACCAGAAAGATCAGCGTTGTATCTGTGTTTCTGCAGGATCTCCCTGACGTTCAGGAGCTCATTGCTGAGGTCAACGCTGAGAAATACTCCCTTCAAGCTGCTGCTATTTTAGGTGAGCGCACCTTTTGACCTGGAAGTTTTCTAGCCAACTCATTTGTTTTTACTGTATGAGAACCCACGTAGTCCAGCCTCTTTGAACAACCCTTCACAAATGTGTTTTTTTGTTTCAGACACTGATGAGACTGCTGAAGCTCCCTCCCAGCAGCAGGTCAAAGACAACACGGTAAGAGAACAGAATCAAGAGACCCGCCACACCAACATGACAAATATTGTTTCTAATTATGGAACAAGGCAAATTCATCATGGATTCAGCTTTTTTATTTATTTTAAAGGGAAGTAAAGAGCTTGGCTTAAGCTGACAGAAGAATGTCAGCTTAAGCCAAGTTCCCACGTTCAGAGTGGTTTAATTAATTAATAATTAATTAAACCAAAACCATTTAGTTGTCTTCCATAAATGTTGTTACAGTGGGGGTTTCTGGCACAGCTTCACAGACGTCCAAGATGACTGGAGAATGTGAAAGTGTTAAGAGGGCAAACTCCAGCAACGCTCGAAGCACATAGAACAGCTTAGTTTTGTCAGACCAGCGCGTTTCGGCAGCAATAAAGTTGCTCTTTATTCTACGTGTTGCTGGACGTGTGACCTCTTCCACAGATGTTATGAGTTTTAATGCTTGATATCGGAGTAATTGATTGAAGCGTCCACTTCTTCTCCTTCATGCAGCCCCTCTGCAACCGCCTGGAGACGTTCCGCCTCGACCCCGCCCTCGTGGGAAAGCAGCCCAATTTGGTCCAGTTCCCTCCCGACTTCCAGCCAATTCCCTGCAAGCCCCTGTTCTTTGACCTCGCTCTCAACCATGTGGCCTTCCCGCCCCTGGATGACAAGGTGGAGCAGAAGGGCAAGGGTGGTCTCACCGGCTACATCAAGGGCATCTTTGGCTTCGGCAGCTAAATCAATCCCGCAGGCTTTTGGATTCAACAGGAGAGCAACAAGATCCTGATTTCACTAAAAACAACCAGACTTGGGTCAGTTGTTAATTAGAATAATTTCAATTACTTTAATGTTAGATTTTTTTTAATTTTTCTTTTTGTGCCCAAGTGCAAGATGGGTGGAGTTTGCAGCTCTAAGGAAGGCGAGGAAGTGATCTGATCAATTTCAAGTAGCAATATGACCCAAGTTCACCTTCCACCTTTAGTAAAAACATCAGGCTGCATGGGCTCCTAGCATACGGGCTCCCTCCTTAATTTGAGCTATGGAGGCGTCTGTGTCTTTCAGGTTTTACAGGTTGCCATGCCATGTCCGTTGGTACAGCCAAGTTGTCAATCTCACAGTCCCGTCAGAGCAAACGAAGCCACTTGGGCATCATTAGTAGTGTTTCTTTTTTTTTCATTGTCATGTAAGCGCCTTAATGTAATTACGTCAGTTTTTCTCTTAATGTTTTCAGCATCTTTTTTTTTTTTTTTTTTTTTTTTTTTTTTTAAGTGCAGTTTTGTTATTGCAGCTACTTTGAGTTAAAAACCAAAGTAGTGCTTATCAAACACCAGAGATGTTCTGTGAAATGTAGTTCAGCAAACTGCAGCCGTTTTATCAATCATCATGGTTTTCAGTAGACTTCTGCTGCGATCCAATTCTTCCCTCCACCTCTGCTTTGGTTTCTCCTGCTTTTGACTGTGCATTCATTGTTTTTTTTTATTTGTCAAATACAACCTACACGGGTCATAATGTAAATGTTGTCCTGTATGACATTAGGCGCCTAAAGTGCCATCATGTTAGAGAAGGGTCCAACTGCTTCAACCATCTAGATGGAAGCGTACGCCGCATTTTTTTAACAGCCCTCGCTGTGTCCCATTATCTACAAAGGGGCCTGCTGGCTGATGACTTCAGACTGTAATCAATTAATGTTCTTTCTTTTTCTTTTTTTTGCCATTTTTATTTGCATTTCAGCAAAATTGATGTCGTAGGAAAGCAGTGGACAATAGTGAATGAAGGGTGTTTTTTAGCAGCCTTTCATTCATTCACACAGCTACGCCCGTTTGTTCGTCATGACTAGGACTCAGATGTTTTCATCAACAATGACATGTCTATGGATATTATGTAACTATAAATAGTGGTATATTATTTGTCAGTCATAATGTCCACATCAAAGCCACTCGTTTAATCTGATCCTTAAGGGACCTGGTTTTGCCTGTGATACCTGGTGAAACACGAGCTAGAGGATTGGTTCAGCGTCACACTTTCACTCAAACATTTAACTGTAATGCTTACTATTTTTTATCAATGTCTTTGGTTTTCTTTTTCTTTTCTTTTTTTTTTCTTCCCCCTTCAGTGTTTTTTGTTAAATAATTAAGATGGAAGGGCTGGAGTAGTTAACCTTGATCTTGCCTGGAAAATGTTACGATTAATATTTGTTGGAAACGAGAGAAGAGAAATGAACTGATGAGAACGAATGATTTGATCTAATTTCCAGACCTATGATTAAAATATATTTGCACCAAAGACTGATCTCTTGAAATCTGTTTCAACTTACTCCCTTGTGAATCAGAGAAGATGGAGGAGAAAGAAAAAAAGAAAAAAAAAGCTTTCATTGTCGCATAATCTGTGATTTTGTTAGAATTACTGTTTGAAAATCAAATCTCACATTTAACAAAGTAATTCACAAACATTCCTGAAGGGAGTAAAGAGGTGTGTGCCTGTCCTCTTGTACCGCTGCTCTGGGTGTGGGTGTGTTAGGAGTGCGTAGGATGCCTCAGCAGGGTGTGAATGTGTTGAGGGTGACTCTGAGTATCAAACACACCTATGTAATTCTTCAAACACTTAGCCTTGTAAATTACTTTTTCCTTATACTTCAGCATCAACGTCACAAGTATACACACCAGACAAGGCATCTCTACCTGAATACTTAATGCTGCCTCACATCACTTATCAATGCAGGCATACCTTTGTCACTCCAGGAACACAAAAATGTGCTCTGCTTGGCTGGACTGAAGACATCTGATGAGGTGGAGATAAATGTGTATGCAGGATGAAACCAGAGATAAGACACAGTATCAATAACAAATCTTTTTCTGTGTTTTTTCACATCTCTATTCATTAATTTATTCACATATTTATTTTGCTGTTGTGAGATTAAAATGTGAAAGGCCTCGAAGTTAATATTTCACAGATATGAAAACATTAAAATGTATTTATCTGCATATACCTTTGTTATGCAGACTGTTCAGCACTGTACTTGTTCCAGGGCAAAGTGAAAAATGTCCAAGTATTTAAGCTCTATAAAGATTTATTTCATAAACCAGACAACTATGCTGTGTGTCTGCTGTGTGTAGTTTAGTGAAAGACTGACACACCCCTCAGTGTGTTTCCACCTTTGTTGTTTCCTCTTAGTTCAAATGCTTTGAATGTTTTATGTTGCCATGTTAACTACCTACGTGAACTTGAGGCTGTTATTCATCCCTTTGATTCTCAGTTAGCATTGCTGACCAGAGTGCAGCCTTTCATCCACATTTACAGCCAGATCTTGAATGTCATTCGCTGTGTAATGTGTTCTGTTTCTCTCAATAGTGGACGCGTTTGTTGCTTCTGTTCATAATTTTAGCCATGATGGCAGCGATATATTGTCCATTGGTCGACTTTTTGGGTCATAATGTCTGTTGGTTGGCTCTATGGATGGAAATGTCTGTCATGAATCCGAATGATTTTTGTGATCTCCTGACCTATCTTCATTGAGATTGAAATATTAGTTTTATAGTAAAATGTCTCAGCAACTACTGGATGTATTGTTATTTATTTGGTTCAGATATTCATGTAGTCCTCAGTATGAGTCGTAAAAACTTTGAATTCCCTGACTTAACGTCTTGCTTTCAACCGGTCAAATTCTCACTTTGTCCAATACTTTGTCATATGACCAATAATTAAACTAATTAAATTACCATACCCGTCAACTTTTCAGGTAATTGCAGATTTTCAAATTTCCATTTTTCTGAACACTTTCTGCCCATGTTGGCTTAATGTTAAAATTCACAGTTTTTTTTTGTTTTTTTTACTTTGGCAGCAGTTAAGAAAACAATCGCACAATATCTCTGAATCTTTTATCTGGACTTTTAAGCCAATATGCACAGGAGGTTGTTAAAGGACTTCTTCTATTCTATGATAACCAAATACAGTACCCCAGATCTTGCCCAAAATATTTTCTCATGAAATGAAAAGATATATTATAAGAAGCTGTTTTCTGTGTATTTAGGAGCTGAATGTTGCTCCACATACACGGAAAGAATATCTGTTTTTCCAGACAGGTGGACGCACCCAGAGAGAGAGAGAGAGAGAGACCTTATGACTGGCCTGATCAAAAATGTGTGCTCTCTGTGCTGTTCCCCACTCTGCTGCAAAGAAAGCTGCCCGGCTGCATTCCTCGCCATGATTTCCCTTTGTTGATATGCTGCAGAGAGACGCCCTGATCCTGAATGACTCTCGTGTCTGTAGATGCGACACATGGGACATGGCAATTGTATGGAGTCTTCTTTTTATCATTAACGTTGTTTTTACATGTGCTTCTATATGAAGGTATTGTGTAACCAGCTTCTGTCTAGGCCCACACGCTGTCAGACACTTTCCTCTGTTGACTGTATACACTGTGAGTCTCTGTTCACAGCCATGACTTTATCTGTCAGGCTGAAGATGGGTGTGAATAGAGCGAGTCAAAATAATAAAAAAAAGACACTTGGAATGTTAAGTTGTAAATAATAATAAAATGCCATCATAATCCAATTAGACCCAAACCCAGTTAGATGTTGAATAAAGAAAACGAATGAGGATTTATGAAGGTTAGCACAAAGCTAACTGATAAGCCTAACATTAGTGTCTGGTTTTTAAAAAAAAGTGCATTGTATGGAACCGGAAAAGGGCGATGAGGTGATGTTGGAACCTTGCCATGAATAAAGAACTGTGTGGTGATGCATGAAACTAAATATGAAGGTATATGTTGCAAAGGGTTGCAGTTGAAAGGAGAAAGGCATGTTGGTTTTTCTGAGAAAAATAAAATAAAAAGATTCCCAATAAATGTGCTGTTAACCCACAGTCTGCATGTGCATGGAATATTATATGAATGAATCTGTTCTTTTCAAAGACGCAGTATCGCTGACTTCCTTGGTGGAATTAAAAGCGTGTTTTCAAATCAGACCCCCTAGATCAATGGTACTCAACTCGCTTTGTCCACTTTTGCAAAAATGACGGCAGGCTAGTTAATAAACAAACAATAACATTTCAAATGAAAAAAAATCGAATAAGCCCATAACTCATCTTTCTTTGAAATGTTGCCCTCCTTCTAGCTTCTCTGGCAATGGGGTCCAGGGGATTCTCCCCTTGCACTTTTTTTTTATAAACAATCTATATTTTGATGCATTTTTATGCTCTGTTGCACCTTATTTACATTTAAAGTTCGACAAAAACAAACAACGTGAATCAGTTTATTGTCATTGTCAATTAGAAAAAGGTTGGTGGGCAAGCGGCAACCTCTGGGTCTGAAAAGTGAACCCAATGCCGAAGTGATTTTAACTTGCATTCTCTCTAATGGCCATCAGGGGGCGACTCTTCTGGTTGTGAAAAGAAGTCTGATGTATAGAAGTCTATGAGAAAATAACTCTACTTTTTACTTGATTTATTACCTCAGTAAACATGAGTTCATGGTCTCAATCGCTAGTTTCAAGTCTTCTTCAATACAGCACGATGTACATTTAGTAAATGATGGTCCCGTTAAAGTAAAATAAACAGTGTATGATTTAGTGAGTGGCTACCTTGTGATTGACAGGTCGCCACTCAGCTTTGTCCAGGTTTTCTCGTCTTACAACTTTGATCCTTTCACAGTGTGTTTTCCGTTCATGAAAGTCAATTTTAACCTTTTTGGTCACCTAATAATGTCCTGTACAGCGTCTTGTGTCACTTCTGGTGGCAAAAAGACAAGATGGTGCAGACCAAAATGCTGAACTCAAGGCTTCAAAGCAGCAGTCCACAAACCAACTGGTCACGTCTCTGTGACTACATCCGCTTCTTATTTACAGTCTATGTTGGCGGGTCACCTGGTGAAAGAGATATGGCAGAAAATGAGGTGAGAGAGAGAGACTGCAAGAATTCAGTGTCCCTCCAGCCCCATGAATTATGCAATAATGCTAATTAATGGGGCCCTGCTCCCTCTGAGAGATCTCAGAGTTTTTCAGGGCCCAGATGAAAAGGAAGGGCAGGGCTGAGGGAGGGAGGGAGGGGGAGAGTCCGGGGAACAGGTCGGTCCAGTCTTCCTCCGCAAGGTGGATGTCTGGGTGGCGACACACCTGCTAACCTGTCTGGGAGGAGCTGCCAGCGTCAAACCCTGCGCTGACGTGAGTGTGTGTGTGTTTGAGTTTGTTTGAGAGGAGAGACAAGTGGGAGCCACAGGGTGAGGAAGACAGGGACGAAGAAGGAGTAAGAGAGAGAGAGAGACAGAGACAGAGAGAGATTTTTTTGTTTGCCTGACCCCACGCGACCTCCAGGATGTTTAAGAAAAAGGACAGTTCGAGCAAGCTCTCGGGCAAGACAAGCAAGTGAGTGTTTTTCCCCCCCAAAGGACTTTATTTATATAATGCATGTATGAATGTTTGTGTGTGGTGAGGCTGTATCTCGGTCATGTCACCCCTCCTCCTGCTCTTCCCAAACCCACAACTGTGTCATGTTTCCTGTGCGTGCCGTTGTCCTCTTTCCCTCTGAGCGTTGCCCTCCTGTTGCATTACGGCTGCGTTTAAAGTTTGCTCAGGCGAGTTTCTACCCTCAATTCAAGTGCTGCTCTAAGCCAAGGTTACTCCTCAGGGATGGTGAAAGCTTTACGAGATGTTTGCCGGGTCGTTTGGAGGGCCCTGAGGTCAGGTTTACATTTGTAAACATGAGGTGGGACAGTGTGCTTAAAGACAAGAGGTGGAACTATAGTGAAAATGACTGGAGGTGGAAGTCACAGAGAAAACAAATGTCATCAGAGTCCAGACTTAAACATGTGACAGCTAGTAAAACTTTGTTGTTGGTGATCATATTTCAATGAGAAAGAAAAATCTCTATCCTCTGAGAAGTATGTGTGTGTGTGTGTGTGTGTGTGTGATGTGGCTGTTATGTGTCTGGCTGCTTTTTAAGACGTAGAAATATGTGTCGCTCACACAGTACACGTTTTAAAAATTGTTGGGTGGAGGAAGAAGGCTGGTTGCAACTTGATTAAGAAAAGTTTTTTAAAAAAAAAAGCTTCATTTGATGTGAAATGTGTGAAATGGCCCTTTAACTTTTAAATGTAAGGAGACATAGACGGCAATGAGACAAATGTTCATTCATTGTGGTTTGTAAAGTGTGAAAAGAAAGTTGCTGATCTCTCTGCAGGTGAAGAGAAGATTTCACTCTCTCCTGTACTTCTCCAAGTAATGACGAGAGCGGATTGTATTTGTGTTTGTTCTCTTAAACATAATGGGATTTATTGACACAATGGCTTTGAATCGACGTTTAAACTCTCAGTCTGAGACTCTCAGCTGACGGGGAGAGAGACACATTCAGCTGAGAAAGGATTCATTGATTCCTCATTTTTCTTCGTCCCTGTTTGATGTCACAATACTGACTCGGTTTGACAGGCAGGTGGTGAACAGGTGGTTTCGCCTCTGGCCTGGACGTGTCGTCTGACTGCCGAGGTGTGATGAGGGCCGGGCAGTCTGTACTGCTCAGCTGGTTTCTTTCTCTTAGGAGGGCGTTGGTTCCCAACCGTACTTTACGGTGTGACACAGGTCCATTCAGCCCTGAAGAGAGCTCTATACTAATTATATCTATGAAGACAGTGATAAACAGGGCTGCGACTGACGATTATCTTCATTATTCAGTCATATTTGGATTGTTTTTTTCAAATGATTGATTTATAATTAAATTAAATGAACTGTCAGGAAATCCAGAGCCCACGCTTTTTTGTTTTGTCTGACCAACAGTCCTTAAATATCTATTTTTTATTTAACTTGAAATGATTAAAAAACTGAGAAACGCAGCAAATCCAGCAAATATTTTACATCTTTACATGATCAATTACTTTGATGATTAATCGACAATCAAACGTGTAGTTGATTCATTTTCTATCCATCAATAAATAGATCGTCAGACTTAACTGTCAGATAAATCAATTCTGAGTTTTTGTGGTGTCATACCAGCAGCAGTGTCTAACTTTAGAGCTCCACCTATTGTGTCAGGAAATGTGAAGAAACTCCAAATCCTCATCATTCATAAATAGAAATGACAGGCACACGTAAAGTGAGTGTGTGTGTGTGTGTGTGTGTGTGTGTGTGTGTGTGTGTGTGTGTGTGTGTGTGTGTGTGTGTGTGTGTGTGTGTGTGTGTGTGTGTGTGTGTGTGTGTGTAAGCATTATGATGCTGGTAGCTGTGTGAGGGTGGATGACATGATGCTCATGAGCACTAATGTCAGTATCCCAGAGGAGGCCATCTTGTTCTGCTGGTGCGATCACTGACATCACAGCTCACGTTGTTGTTGCCATGGTAATTTAATTCAAAGTCAACCGTTCTCTTTTTTGGATAAATCAGGGAGTGTTTAGTGGTACAAATTTCGTAATCTTCCAACTAACTCAAAAAATGCAGGCAAGCCCTTCTAAATTATGCGGGTTATCCAGTTATCCTACTTTCAAGTCAAATCAGCCGTACCTGCTCGCCATTCGTGAATGCAACAAAATACCCAATTACAGAGTGATGTGTGTGCAGCAGTCACTACTGAAGGGTTTAACTAAACAAGGCTCGACTGTATTCAAGGGAAGCACACAGAGGAAGTGTGCAGAATGCTTCCTTTAAAAGCATTCCTTTAACAGCACTACTCTCAGCTGTTATGGAGGAATTAATTGCAACAGATCATTTCAAAAAACGTTGCTGTGACCTCCTTTCAAAAACATTAAAGATAGACACACTAAACTGAACGCTCTGCACATGTCCACAGCTGTGACCCGACATTCAGCTCCCTGACCATCCTTAATGTGTAACTTCCAATAGACTGAAGACAGACTGAAGAGGAACCTCCCCTCCCTCACATGAAAGGTCTAACGAACCTCGCGTCACTATTATTTTAACCTTACCAAAAGAAACCGCCTTTATTTAATTATGAATATTTCTCACCGGGTGAAAAGGAAAAGACCGTAAATTAAAATGAGAGATTTTTGTTTCTTTTTTCGGCTTGCTTTATTGACAACATCTTACTATACTTATATGAATAAAGCAAGCCAAACTTTGACTTTATCGTCCACAAACATTTATAAAGATTATTCTTATTATTAGAAAAATAAAGAAGATTTTGATTTATTTTCAGAAAGCAAACAAGGTATAAAAAGAATCAAAGACACCCCAAAGAAAAAACAGATGGTATGAAAGCATGTTTATCATATTATTACTATGACTGACTCTAATGGTTCCGTGTCCTCATCGTCTCTTTCTTTAATCTGTTTATTTGTTTGCCAGCAGAGAAAGCAACGTCTCACTGATGAGGCAGAGTCAGAGGTGGTTTAAACCATAAGTTTAAGGGAAAGGTTAGAGATAATTGTTGTGTGTGGTGTGGTGTACTGTACTGTGGGTGTGTGTGTGTGTGTGTGTGTGTGTGTGTGTGTGTGTGTGTGCGGCACATACCTGTCTCTCCCGCTGAGTGAGCAGGAATAGGGAGGCCATTGTCAGAGCGGCTGCAGAACCAGATCAGCGGGCCCCTCAGTGAGTCAGTGCAGGAGGAGGAACTCTGCATTCCTCCGTCGCTCCATCATTAACATCCCTTAAATCTACCTGCTATGACATTTGCTTGTTTCTGTCAGAGATACAGGACTTTGCTCTACGAGCTAGCTTTGGTATGTGGGTCAATTCACCAGCGAGGTCCTTGCCAACATGGGTCGGTGTTACACATCAGTGTTATTTCAGAGACGTTTTAGTGCCTTAATGAAACCCTGACAGGTTGTCAAATCTGCCCTGTAGCATAAACTCTCGGGGAGAATAGTTAACATGTTAAACGTCAAAGTTTGCGATAAGTCGGTGGAGAGATATTTGTGGAATATTTTTGTGCAGCTGAAACTGATTTTAGTGTGTGAATGCTGCATGTTGTGAGGATGTGTAAGAGTTAAAGGGTATTTACACAAAAAAAGTAAATTAATTTGCCACACCTGGTGCTAAAGAGCAACTTGCAGGTGAATGAATGTGTGGTAAAAACAATATCAAAAAGATATTTCTATAAACACAGTACAATGGCGTCTGGATTTGTTTTTTTTGTAAGGCAGTTTATAATACAGACAATGGACGTTTGGACACACAAAGTATTAAATACAATAATAAATTCATCCTGCAAGTTGCTCTTTAATTGGGATGCAAGTTGATATCTTGACTTAGTGTGAGTGAGTGGATGGAAACTCCTCCATTGTTTATTCTCATTGGATTACTCACCTGTTAGATTTGATTTAAATGGCTTCCATTGGATTGAAATGCAGACGATACCACAAAGCCTCTCGCACAAAAAGCTGTTCATGTGAGATCGTAACATCCACATGTGTCATCTTTATTCTAACCCTTTACTCCACATCGCACATAGACCTCTTGTTTTTATAAATTCTAAATTGTCGGGTTAGGTTTAGTCCTCATAAACAGTCACCAGTCAGCCAGGTAATACAAAAGAGTGACAAAAAATAAAAGGAGAACTTTGTCAGTGCAGATTTGTGACAGTGGAGATCTTAAATATGTCCTTAAACCTTTTTGTCTTTCAACATGTCTGGGCTCTTTAGTTCAAATTGAAAAAATATAAACCGGTTTTACTTCTGTTCTTGAAAATGTATCTACGGTGATATGAGAAAGTATTATTAAAAATGTCCCCTCTTTCTCCCTAACTAAGATAAATCAAATTAAGGAACCCAGACACAAAAATGTTTTAAGTTCAATGGGTTTTTAATAGTTTATGAACTTAAACTTTTAAAAACGTTGTCGAGCATATTGAGAAAATGTTTCCTTGTTCTCATCACAGTCTTTTAGCTGTGTGTCTACCTGAGGTCCATCTCGATTCAGAACCTGTTTTGTCGTCAAAATGTATAATCATTGAGATCTGTGCTCGTGGCTTCATCTGTGTCCTCTTCCTCCTCCTCCTCCTCCTCCTCCTCCTCCTCCCTCCTCCTCCTCCTCCTCCTCCTCACCCTGCAGGGCCCAGGCCAGCAGCTTGGCCTTGCTGGTCGCCCAGATGCAAAAGAATGCCGACACGGTAGAGAAAGACATCCTCCGATCCGAGGAACTGCTGGCTGTGGTGAGAACACACACTGAAAGACTAACGCAAACCAACTCTTTTACCAGCAGCCCTAAAAGAAATAACTGCTGTCTGTTTCCACCAGGATTTTGAGAATGACAAGAAAGACCTGCCCATTCAGCACCAGACTGAGATATCAGACAAGCTGGGCGAGGCTGAGGTCCTCCTGCAGGACCTCTTCCTGGACGTCGACAAAGCCAAGAAGTCCGGACATCTACAGGCCAGAGAGATAGAGAGCGAGTGAGTAGATACAACACACAATCACTCAACACTGCTGCCCAAAGTGTGGCGACTCCCCCATCAGACCTTTTCTGAAGGTTTAAGGGAAAAAATGTAACTAAAATATTTCACCATGAAACTAACCACGGTAATTACTTACATTAAGAAATTCACTTTTTGTATTAAAAATGTAATAGTAGTAAAAAAATGTAGTAAAATAAAAAGCTAAATGTGTGTTTTGGATGTTCTCCTTACACTAGTCTGAAAAAAGACATTGTAATGGAAGCAAAATAGCCCCAAAATCTTAAAGTTGACCAGTGTATGGTAAAACATGTTTTTGCCTGTAATGTCTTGCCTTAAGAGACTGTTTACAAGATGGTTTACAATTAAAATGAAATTAAACTGGACAAAGTTCCTCGTCATTTTCATTTGTCATCCACTGTTATTGTGAAAAACTCTAATAGTGATTGAAGTTTTAAAAGATTTGGTGTATTATTCAGTCTGCATTTATGCGCCTGAATATTTCACAATGTATTTAAGACTCAGGGTCTCAATAAATTCAAACGTCTCTGTTTCTTTGCTTCTCCTCTGCCCTCTTATCACTCCAGCGTCCTCCTGCTCCACGAGCGCTGGTTGAAGGACTGCGCCTTCTACAGAGACATCTACGAGCAGGTTGACGACGTGTCGCGGATGCCCAGAATCGACTGGGGGCCTGTTTTCAACGAGAAACAAGTGCGTATAATAAAACTGAACATTTGAGCTAGTCGGCCTCAAAATACTTAGAGGACCCTTGATTGATGTTACTCTTTGATCTTGAAGGATAAAGTTGGCAGTATTTAATATGTTACTTATTGTCAACTCATCGCATAAAGAGACCAAAACCAAGACGGTGCTAAAACACACTGTATATATATGTATATTTCCTGTGTAGCCCAAACCTTATTAATCTTATTTATCTGTGTCAGAGAGCTCCATTGTTCTATGGGTGACATGTTCCTTTATTTGAATCTGTAAATTCATATTCATATACCAAATGTGTATTAATCCACCGCTGAAAATAGTCCCCAACCATTTCACTATTTACTACTGTTTTAGTAAAGATTGCTAAAAAAAATACAGTGCCCAGCTGTTTAGAAAAATGACTAAGCCTTTTCTTAAAATGAACCTCTATATTTCTAAAATATTTTCTTAATATTAACATCTTCAGGAACTAATGGGCCTGAGAGCCACAGACTTGTGTATTAAGTTTATTTAAGGGACTGGTTGACAATAAAAAAAAAAAACTAATGAAAAAATTGCCAAATCTTTTAAGCTTGTTGTAACATTCAAATTGTTGAGCATGTTTTTAATCAATAAGCCATATTTACAGTATCTACCTTCGCCGTATTAAACATACTAATCACAACTGAGCGAATTTAACAGCACAACTCACTAAACAGCGTTCAGCCTGTCAGACTTGGTGGTTATTTTGTGTCCACATATCGTTAACTGTGTCTCTCTTCCGGTGTTTCTCTCAGAAACTGGTGAACGTGGAGGAGTTCGGCCCCACCATGGCAGACCTGGAGAAGCAGGTCGCTACTCACAACATCCTGCACAAAGAGGTCGAGTCCTACAACTCCCAGCTCTGCGTCAGCTCGGCAGGCAGCAAGGTGAACACACGTGATAATAATCTGGGTGTCTTCACTTGATCTTTGAGCACTCTGCTTTCACCACAGCAGCTCATCAAAAACAATTAACTTCCTGCCTGTCTTCTTTAATGTCAATGGAAAAGTGTTTCCTGCAGCTCATGATGAATGTTGTTCCCCCCCTTTTTTTTTAGGAGAAATATGTGGAGCTGAAGAAGCAGTACAACAATCTACTGGTGAGTAGTGTTGTTGTAAAAGCTACATTTCTTTAACTTATTTTTGAGTTGACTATAAAGGCAATGAGAGAACATTTCATGGGGGGTTTTGAGAAATTTCTCATCACTTTTCTCTTTAAAGTAACAACACAAATAATAGTTTGATTTTCTTCTGTTCATGTACATTTATTTGCTTTCTTGGTAAATAAAATGTCCAAATATCAAAACAAATGTTGAGCTATGTGCCTCTTCTCGCTTATGGATATGTCATTTGTTTTATTTTCAACAAGAAATACTTTTAATTAAGGAAGCTAAAAGCTGTCTAAAATACTGTTTCATTTTGACATAATCCTTTTTACACTCAGAGCTTCTCAGGTTTCATTGAGAGTCATTTCATTTCTCCTCAGGACAACTCCAAGTGGCGTCGCCACTACCTGAACAGCCTGTACGAGCACATGCACGGCTGCAACAAAGAGCTGGTCTTCCTGGGAGAAGAGCAAGATAAGATCAAAAAGCAGGACTGGAGTGACCACATGGTGGACCCACCTGACGTCCGCAGGCAGTACGAGGTCAGTGAAACATTAGCGGCCTAATTCATTTCATGATGTTGCTTCTTCAGAGTTATTTCTTCTGTACTTGGATAACCGGACATTTTAATAACCGCACTAATTGAACCTCTTTCAGAACTTCAAGAACAACAGCCTGCTGTCCCACGAGAGCGAGGTGAACAAACTCCAGGACGAAGGAGAGAGACTCATTGAAATGAAGCACCCAGCCAGTGAGACTATACAAGTAGGTCTCATTACCCAGAAGGCACAGCTTTCCAAAGCAAAGGCAACGCTCTGAAGGCCAAAAGTCTTTAACTTTCTAACCTTTAAACTAATTTTAATGCACCCGAAATGCAATTAAAGTTAACTGATAACATTACGTCACATCTCCAGGCTCAGAGGGACGCTGTTCGAAACGAGTGGCAGAAATTCCTCAATCTCTGCATTTGTCAAGAGACACACCTGGACAGTGTGGAGGAGTACAAAAAGGTAAATATGGGAACATCAAACACCACAATTTGTTATTAAAATAATCTGTGTTCGAATCAATTTTGCGTGAGAAGACATCAAGGGGACCCATTCAGGTTTTTTTACAGAAGAAATATGTATTTGTGCTATTTTAAAGTACCAAATGGAGACTGAGCAGCTGTCAGAGACGCTCTCCAAACTCAACAAGAACCTGGACCCCAATTCCATCAGCAAGAAGAGCACCTCGGAGACACTGATGCAGCTCGAGGTAAAGAGGAGCTTTTAGAGACAGAGTCCAGGACTGTAGGTCCATGCACATAACCGATTCAACTAGCACCTCCCTGTGGGAAAAAAACTGTAGCACACACTTCTCTTTTTGTTAAAAGTTCTATGAAGAAGTGAAAAAGTACACATTGGAAGACCTATCTACGACCTACCTAACATATGTATGCTGTTTTGCTTTTATTTTCGTATCGGTTTATTTGATAGGAGCCATGAACAACGGACATAATAACATTTTCAAAGATTTAAAAAAAATATTAAAAAGATACTCTTTAAAAAAAATCCTATAACCAGCATACAAATATGCCAAAATACTAACTACAGTACACATCCATTAATAATCAAAGCCACATTTTTTCTTTTCTATTTTTATCTATTTTTTATAAAGGCTAAAGGTTTTTATTTAGCTGGGAATCTCACACCCTCCCTCAATTAAAAAGAGGTAAAAGAAGTCCAGCTCAGTGTGTTTCTCCCGTGGTTCACACTAACATTAATATTTAAACATTTGTGACACTCTACCAGTAGATGAGTATTGATAAGATATCTCTGTGTCTGTTTCCCACCAGGCTGAGGACGTGGTCGTACAGAACTGTGAACAGCAGCTGGCCCACCTGAGGAGATGCAGCACCACCATCGCTCCTCTGAAGCTGCGACGCATCGCCCCCAACAGACCCATCACAGTGGAGTCCCTGTGTGACTGGGAGACAGATAAGGTGGAGCTCTTTAACAGGCAGAAAATGTCAAATATCCACAGCTGAGATGGTTCCATTCATAAGCGTTAACTCATGTTTCCTGTCTTAACTTTTTGCGCTCGTGTTTTCTTTATCATCACCATCCAGGATGCTCTGGAAAGAGGCGATAAGTTCACCCTGAAATCTAACTCAGACGTGAACTGGGCCATTACCTCCACTGACGGGGCAACAAAAACCTTCCCAGGAGTTTGCTTCCAGATCCCTCCACCTGATTCAGACGCAATCGACAAAGTGGACCTGTAAGTAATGCAGGCTTGTATCATTATGCAGCTACAACAAACAATGCAAAAATATCAGTCAGTAATACTGTGTCTATTCACTTTTTACCAATTCATTAGGTTGGGTGGTGAACTGACAGACATCAAGAAGAGAAGAGCTGCTCTGGCGACATCGCTGAAGAATCACAAATCCGAGGTCTCCAGGTCCCAACAATTAGGTAATTGTCCATCAATTAAAACAAAATGTTCCTAATTATCAGACGTCATTGCTTCTTTAAGCCATGATGATGATGATTTAACACCAGTTGCACAAATAGTTGCACAATTTTATCTTAAGGCCACAATCAGACAAGGCAACTAATAAACGTCCCTGTTTCCTCATTCAGCTCCAGTGTCTTCTGCCCCGCTGGATCCCAAAGTGAAAGCCCTGTCTCAGCAGCTGGACAAGCTGGACGGTGACCTGGCCCGGGCTGAGGAGAGCATGCTGAGCCGCCTGCGAGCCCCGCTGAGCCGCACCGACCCGGCCGGAGATTTGGCCAGGAGGCTGAGGGAACAGGAGGTGAGAAGACTGAAGTCACAGACAAACCGTGGGAGTTCCTGTTAGCATGTTTCTGCCTTTATTCCCTGGATGGTTTGATGTCTGATATGTGATGACCGCCCTACATTTTAAGAGTATAAGTATCTGAAGTATCTACATTTGACCCTGATAGGAAGCTGTCAATGCTCTGAAGGCTCTGGAGCAGCAGAAGCAGGCAGCTCAGGATGACTTGCAGCCCCTGCTGTCCAAGGATTCCAGCAGTACCTCCTCTGCACTGCCGCTCAAACTGAGCGATGCCAGCAACAAGCACAACAGCATCGCAGCGCTCGCTGACCTCTACACCAAGAAGTAAGTACATGTTTTGATTGGGAAGCTTAATGTAGCATTGACACGGTGGAAGGGATTTGTCTCCAATGAACATCTGGTTATCCCTGTTTAAAACTGCAAGTTGAAACCTTCCGAAAAATGAATGCAATAAATGATAAAACAAGCTATAACACCAGTCATATTTTCATAGATGTACATATGTCTTTCTTTGTCCAGCTGTGCTACTGAACAAGATAATCTCAGTAGGCCTACACTTATCATTACATTCATCCTTTTTTTCCAGAGCTAATGCTTCTCTCAACCTGGAGAGTCAGATAAAGAAGGTGGACGGCCTCGTCTCTGGGTTTGAGAGAAAGCTGAGTGACGATGGTCCAATCCCTGATGTGCCAAGTGCAATCCAAGTCCGTGCTGAAGACCTTCGGGTAAGGGAATTGTACCTCTACCACATAAAAGGCGGTTCTCTTTCTCATAGGTCCAACTTTGAGTTGACAGATTATTAATTGTGTGTCTCCTTTGCTGTATACAGTACCAGCGAAAGTCTGTGACGGCGGCTCAGGACGACGTGAAGAAGCTAAGTCAGGATCTGGAGACCACGGAGCAGCTGTGCAGCTCTCTGCAGCAGGGTTACCAGGAGTACTGCCCTGACATCCGGCGCCAGAGAACAGAGGTCAAGCAGCTGCAGACCCGCTACGCCAACGTGGACAACCAGCTGAAGGAGAGGTGAGAATCAGACCTTCGTTGTGTCGATGTACAGCAGTGTGTTTGTACTGGTAGTTCCCTTAGCTGTTAGCCAAACACACTGCAAACTGTTATTCCCCCAATTGTGTCTCGGGCTGCAGATGGGGGTTCGGAGATGCTCTCAACTGTTTTATAACTAGTGGCTCCTACCTGCTGGTGGCAGGTTAAGAGTGGTGAGTTAGGAGTCAGTGACAGTATAACACATACTATAAAAGGTGTTTTGAGAAAGTGTGAGTCACAGCAACCACCAGAGGTCCTTGAGCATGCAGCCATAACTGGCCACCCCAAAAATATTAAGCAGTTTGCTGCAGCAGAGTGCGAGATCAGCCGTGCACAGACACAGAGGTGCACCCTCCCTCACTGAAACAAAGACTCGACCAATCTCATCATCTTCCTGGTGTAGATTATAATGTGGATAATTAATCTAAATTTTGCTTAATTTTGTGAAATCCTTTACTTTGACGAGTTTGTATGCAGTAGCATAGTGTATATAACTTAACTACTCTGTCTGGACTCAAACATACATTTGTATACATGATTTGAGATGTTTGTTTTGTTTTTTGCTTTGTTTATTTAAAGAAAATGAATATTGCAAATAGCAGATTATGTTAATCCTTGTTTAATTATATTCAATCTATATAGAGAAAGCTGTTACATTGATATGATCAGGCGGAGGTTTAAGCTCATTATACCTCAGGTATAAATATGTTTTTAGGAAAAGGCACAAAAGAAAGCTAAACCTTTTGAATTAGAAAGCACCACAAAGCAGATATTCATATTGATGAATTCTTACAGAGAAAACATCTTACTCGAAGCTGCAACCAAGAACCAGGAGTTTCAGAGTACCTCCAAATCCCTGAAGTCCTTCCTGGACAACCTGCCGCAGAACAAGATAAACTGCAATGATAATCTGTCTCAGGTCACTGCCAGGGAGAGCTCCCAAGAGGTGAGGCTGTGATTTATTAACACATATGCTTCTCTCCACGCAAATCTGTAAAATCAGCTATAAATTAATGAAAGATGATATAAATGACTCACAGTGATTAACGTCTGTTAAACTTTTCACCACAGAGGGTGATTGATGACCTGAAGAGGAAGGGAGATGACATGGACAGAGTGGCTGACGTGTCTCAAGACCTGCAGTGTCTCCTGAATGTAAGACTCAAATGGATTAAAATACAATGCTGTAAAATATTAGCAAGGGACTGAATTGGTGATGGAAAATGAAAATATCCCTATTATTACCATGAATGATGACATAATTGTCACTTTCTAATTCATGGTCTTTCAATTAAAAAAAAAAAACCGCAAATGCTCCACTTGTTGGAAAACTATAATATAGACTTTGTAACTTAGAATTACTTTGTGCTCAAAGTCTGAATCCTCACGTCTGTGCAGGATTATGAGGTCAACGTTGACAAATACAACAGTACACTAGAGGACGCTGGAGCCACTGTTCCCAAGAAACCTGCTATGATGACACTGGCTGATGCTGTTCAGAGAGAGGTAACGATTAAACTCCTGTGTTTTTTTGACACAATGTAAATTTCTTACATTCATTAAAATATCAAAGTGGCTGATGGTTTGTTGCGTCTCTTGTTAATTGCAGGAAAAGGATCTGGTCAACCGTTTCACTCAAGCAACAGCTGAAAACACACAACGCCAAAAACAGATGGGCTTGGCAAAGAATCTCATTTTACAAGTAAGAAAGCATGTCACCTTTTCAGTACAAAACATGTTTTTCATAAAACTACTTGAAGCTACATCCCAAAACAAATCACTTGACAACTTATTGCCATCCAATTAATTTGCTTTTCCTGCTGCAGAATGAAGAAAAAGTCCAACTGGTGGCACATCAACAAGTGCAGCTTGAAAGCCAGCAGAAGAGTTCTTTTGAGCTGGACAGTCTGACAAAAGAGCTGAACGAAGAGAAGGAGAGGAAAGCTCATACTGAGGCAGAACTGAGAACATTTAAAGACAGGATGATGTCGCTGAAGGATCGCAGAGGGGTGGAGCGCATTGAGGAAAAGGAAGTACTGCAGTACTACCGCGACCCAAAAATGGAAAGGGATTTGTCTGATCTGCAGAAAATACTGCACGAAGAGTCCCTGAGGCGCAGCACCATCCACACTGATGTTGAGGTGTTCAACAAGAAAATCACTATCATGGAGGAAACCCTCCTAAACACGCCAGCCAAACTGGTGATCAGAGAGGTGACGGAGTATGAGAAAGATCCTCAGCTGGATGTAGAGGCCGCCAAGATAAGAGACGAGATAGCGAGGATGAGAGATGAAGTGCGAGTAAGAGATGGGGAACACATTCAGATGAGGACAGAAGTCACGATTCTCCAGCAGAAGAGACCAACCATCAAAGAGAGGGTGGTTAAGAAGGAAGTGCTGAAAGTGGAGCAGGACCCGGAGATGTTGAGAGCTGTGCGGACATTTGAGACGGAAATTTCTGACGAGAGCAACAAGATCAAGCTCATTAATGATGAAATCTTCCAGACGAGGAGCCTGATTAATGCACTTGAGAGATTGATTCCTAACATTAAACCCAAGGTCATCACTAAGGAAGTGAAAAAGATTGAGCAAGACCCTGAGCTCATCAATGAATCTAAGAGGATTCGAACCAGCGTGGAGGAAGAGAGGATTGAAAACAACTCCATGTCCAAAGAGTTGACAGAGCTCCACAGTCGCTACCGAGAAGTTCAAGACTGGAGGCCAAAAGTTGAGGTGAAGGAGATCGTCAATGAGATCTACCGGATAGACCCCAGCACAGAGGTGGAGATAATGCGGCTCAGGAAAGACGCACAAGACTCCAACAAGCGGCGCTCTGATCTGGATAGGGAGATCATCCAGGTCACCACTGATGTGAATATTCTTCGCGCTGAGAAGCCCAAGGTGGAGATGAAGGAAGTTCTCCAAGAGGTTGTTAAGGAGGAAAGGAGTCCTGAAAATGAAAGAGAGATTCAGAGGCTAAATGATCAGGTGAACCATCTATGCACCACATACAACACCCTCCAGGACCAGGTCAGACTGCTCAGGACAGATAGAGATGAATGGAAGGCTGAGAAGTCCAAGATCGAGACCAAAGTCATCACCAGAGAGCTCATCAAGTACGAACCTGATCCTCTGGTGGAGAAAGAAGCTGACCGCTTGAGAAGAGATGTGCGGGAGGAGGCACAGGTGCGACGCAACACTGAAGAGATGGTGTTTGATCTTCAAAACAAATACATCCTGTTGGAGAGGCAGAAGCCTGAGGAGAAAGTAGTTGTTCAGGAGGTTTTGCGTCTACAGAAGGACCCAAGGCAGCAGTTTGAGCATGAGAAGCTCGGCAGAAACCTGGATGAAGAAGTACAGACCCGCCGTCATCTGGATCTAGAGTTGCAGCAGCTAAGAACAAAGACAGAAGACAAAGAGAGGATCCTCAGGGAGAGTGATGAGCACCAAAAGAGGGTTGAAGCCGAGTTTGAACTCAGAGAGATCCGCCTGCGCATCTCACAGCTGGAAAATGCCCCACCTCCTGTTGAGGAATGTATTATTGTCGAGGAGGTGCTGAAGGTTGAAAGAGACCCAAAACTGGAGAGGATGACAACGGGCCTTCGTTCAGACATGGACAAGGAAACCAGCGATTTTCTGCGTATCCAGAGAGACATCCGTAACATCACCCTAAAGATTGAGATCCTGCAGAGGGAGAAGTCTGGTGAGAGGACGGTGTACAAAGAGATTGTCCGCGTTGAGAAAGACCAGGCCGTCGAAGCTGAGAGGGATCGCCTGAGGGAGCAGGTGACTCAGCAGAAATTTACCAGACAGGACACGGAGGTTGAAATCAGACGTATCAATGAAAAAATCAATTTTCTGACGTCCAACAAATCCAGCTCTTCAAGGGAGGAGACTACCCTCACTTTGAACAAAGAAGCTTTAGAGAGGGAGAGGGACAACCTCACCCGGGAGCTCAGGACACTCGATGCCTCGAGACACGACATCAGCCTGTCTTTCCAGCAGCAGAGCAAGCTGATGAGCGAGAGAACACAGATGAGCAGGCAAAGGAGCATGATGATGGGCTCTGACACTCAGCGCCTGGAGAGGGAGATCCTGGACGAAAAAGACAAGATCCATCAGCGAGACAGCATCATCAGGGAGCTTCTGCAGAACGTGCAGAAAGAGGAGCATGCAGAGACAAGGACCAAAGAGACCAACGTCTCCACCAAAATCACCATTCTGGATCCAGACACAGGCAAAGACATGTCCCCTTACGATGCCTACGTGCAGGGCCTGATTGATCGTCAACAGTACGTTCATCTGCAGGAGCTCGAGTGTGACTGGGAGGATATTACTTCCCTGGGACCCGATGGGGAGACATCTGTACTACAGGATCGCAAGAGTGGAAAGCAGTACTCCATCAAAGAGGCCCTGAGGGAGGGCCGGCTGACAGAGTATGATCTACAACAGTACAAAACAGGCAAGATTCCCATCTCAGAGTTTGCCTTGCTGGTTGCGGGTGACAATAAGAAGCAACCCCAGTTCAACTCAATCCTAAAGTCCACCCCACTGAACTCAGCACTGAACGCAGCTCAGAACATCTCCGCTCCCAAAGAAATCTTCCCAATTGCTGGAGTAATAGATACGAACACTGACACCTGCTTTACAATACGCAGCGCCACCATGCGTAAACTGATCGACCCGACCACCGCCCAAAAACTTCTGGAGGCTCAGGCGGCAACAGGCGGCATCATTGACCTCAGCAACAATAAGAGGTACACAGTTAATAAGGCGGCACTCCAAGGCCTCATCGAGGACAGTCAACTCCAGAGGCTACTCAATGCGCAAAAGGCCTTCACTGGAGTGGAAGACCCCATGACCAAAGAGCGCTTGTCTGTGGGAGAAGCTGTTCAGAAAGGCTGGATGCCGAAGGACACCGCCATTCACCACATGGTGGCACAGCACCTGACGGGAGGGCTGGTCAATCCCAACAACGGCCGCAGGGTGAGCATCTTTGACGCCATCGGGAGCAAAATGATCGACAGCACGATGATGAGGGAGCTGCAGGCGGAGATGACCTATAGCAAGGATATTGTAGACCCTGCCACAAAGGAGAAGATCAGCTACAAACAAGCTCTGGATCGCTGTAAGAAAGACCCAGTGTCAGGCCTACCAATGCTGCCTGCCCTCTCCAAAGAGTCTGGTTACAACTCTACTAGATATGCAAGATTCTAGATATGTTTACAACACACTTGGTGTTATCTTGTCTGTGGAGTCATGTGGTAAAAATGTAGATTATGGTAAATCCATACATTAATTACAATGTACATTTTGACTCAGGAAAAGTCTTCTACTGCAAAGCTTTCTGTCTAGCCAAAATGATTGCTGCTGTGTTGCCTTTGTTTACCAAACATGTCTGATGTGGGCAGATGTTTTTTTCATTTAATTTAAAAACAGAGAATACAAATGCAGTTTATCTTTGATGTTATTGTTTTATTAGGGACACTGGGACAAGGTGCAATGCTCTTTACAAAGATTGATTTTATTCTGTATTACTCATGGGCTATCCTCGACACTGTTGACTTTAAACTCAATCTTGTTTGATACTTTATGAAATAACAAATACCAATAAATTTAAATTATAATGGTTGAAGAGCATGGACTTCCTCACTTTCACAGCTGTGTAGTCTTTTTTAATAAAACACACAGGCAGGTACAAGCTTCTCAACATTTACTTTCAAGAACGTAGTATCAGAATACGTAGTATTTTAAGAAGCTAGTAAAAACATAAAATCTGCGTGATTTTTACAACAGCGTCACTCTTTTTGCACCTGACAGGCAACACAAGTGTGTCAGCAGTAAGAGGGTGTATAAGAATATGGACCATGCGTGCATTAGATTGCTTTATTTATGTCATGGTCGTAACATGTATGAGATACAGGCCTATGCTTTGAAGATTTTATTTTAATAAATATGGTTATAACGTGGATTCATAAAACTATTTCAATGATAAAAAATTCTGCCAGCTAAACTTCAATGATCCAGCCCTGACCAGTTAGAAGGTATCTAATAGATGACCTATCGATATCTCTACAAGGTACAAAGTGATGAAAAGGATTGCATTTCATTCATATATACATAGTTTGCTTTTAATCAACATCACGTGACCCATACAGGACATATCTATTGAAACCCTTTTAAAGCATTTTTAATGATATGGGACCACAAGCTTATATTGACATTGTTAAGGCTGGTAATTCTCATAATGTAAAATGGCAGCACACAAAAGCTACAACTTTCAAATAGCTAACCCTGAGACTGATGAACTGTAATGATCAGAGACAGACAAGATAGTAAACTGTCTTTTACAGTCAACAAACCGGTCTTCAAGTTGACTTAGCTCACACAACATCCAGTATACTTTGGTAAACAGCCTTAAAAGGCAGAGCTTCAGTCCAAATACTCATCGAGCACCCTGATTCAGGTTACATGTGCATCGTCACTTGTGTGCTCCCTCTCCTTGAAGAAGCTCCTTTGCTCGTTGATGGCTTTCTGCAGAAGGGCGACGTTTACTCCGTCAACGCAGTTCAGCACACGGGCACGGACCATCACGCCAACCCCTGTGAGACGAGAAGAGGCAGATAAAGGCAGGCGATAGAGGCCTGAGAGTCCTGGACGCATTCACATGAGCCCAGTGATCAAGATTTATTGACATATATGCGAGTTGAATTCAAAGAGAGGCAAACAAACACTAGTATTTAAAGGGTTAAAGAGCTTTGACTTCAAGTTCTATTTCAGCTATCGTTTAACCAGATAGCTGTTTAACACATATTTTATATCTTTACACTGAATCTTGTAACGGTGAATTAGCTTCTGTGAATTTACTCGACCGTCACAATTATTTTATTTGCATGAGAAAAAAGCTTAGTCGACAAAATTTGTTATTGTAAAATCAATTAATATATAATTATATACTTATAATAAATATTGCATTCTGATTTTTATAAATACAATACTTTCACTATTCTATTTTTCCGATAGCCAGTCAATTTCTTTATTGATTAGTATGTGGACCCAGGAAAAACAGGGAATGATAGATGATTAGTTATTCCCCAGGCACAACAGATCAGAAAGTCCTTCCTTACCCTCAGCATTTTCAACCTCACCCAGAACTATGTACTGGGCCCCAATTATTGGGTTAAAAGGCTCCACAAACAAGGTGTGAACCGCCACATGGTGCTCTTTTGAAGCATGCTGAGCTGACAGCGTAGCCCTGGACTCCTCAGGCTGATAGGAGACAAGCCTAGAACATGAAACAGGAAGGTTTGAAGTACAAGTCAGAAGATACAATTTCATCTTTTTTAAAGGTATATCCTTACTTATTTATCTGATGGCTAAATAATGCTGCTTTATTACAGATTACCCCCCACAAAGCAGAAACAATCAAATCCAGTTTGACCGACTACAACATTAAAATGCTGCTGTCATGCAAATAATTAAATAAGATTATGTATAATAATATAATAATGCTGCATAGACAGTACATTTACTTTTATTGTACTTACACTAACTTTACTTAAGTAGATTTTGAAGGAAGGACAAAATATTCTTAGAATGATTTTTATCTCCATCACAACCAAATAACCCCAGGTCTAGTTCAAAGTTCCCAGCTTTGTCAAACCTGAATTTGTCTGTTGAGTGGACTATTTAATACAGCCTCAGATCCATGACACCTTTATTCTATTCATGAGAATAAAACAGAATTATAACCTGGACTAGATTAACAAGAGTTTAAACACTCCTGAGAAATTATTTACAGTACCAGTCAAAAGCTTGGACACACCTTCTCATTCAACTACCACATAATTCCATATGTGTTCCTTCATAGTTTGGATGTCTTCAATATTAATCTACAATGTAGAAATAAATAAAAATAAAAATAAAGAAAACCCATTGAATGAGAAGGTGTGTCCAAACTTTTGACTGGTACTGTATAAATACACGATTAACAATGATCCAATGGTATAACACTGACAATAGCCACTCTGCATTATAATTATTTATTACTTTTGATAGGCTACTTTTACTAAGATTTGTAGCAAATACTTCTGATATTATTTTTTTTAATCTGGAATGCAGGACTTTTACTTGCAATTTTTGTGACAACTGAATCTCTTCTTTTGCTTAAGTAAAACATTTTTTTACCACTGTTGTTGTAAAGTAGAATATATATAAATATATATAACCAGTACCAGTCAAAAGTTTGGACACACCTTCTCATTCAACTACTTTGAAGAATGTAAAATATAAAACATATTCTGGTTTATTGAGCATTTGTTTGTTTACCACATAATTCCATATGTGTTCCTTCATAGTTTGGATGTCTTCAATATTAATCTACAATGTAGAAATAAAGAAAAAATAAAGAAAAACCATTGAATGAGAAGGTGTGTCCAAACTTTTGACTGGTACTATATATATATATATAGTACCAGTCAAAAGTTATATGTTTTACCAGAATATGTAAATACATATATAAAACATATATATATAAAAAAACATATTCTGGTTTGTTGAGCATTTGTTTGTTTACCACATAATTCCATATGTGTTCCTTCATAGTTTGGATGTCTTCAATATTAATCTACAATGTAGAAATAAATAACAATAAAGAAAAACCATTGAATGAGAAGGTGTGTCCAAACCTTTGACTGGTACTGTATCAATGTGTGACAACCCAATAAAGGAAGATTGCATAGCCTTTTTCTCCATTCCTCCATCACATAACACACATATACACTCAAACCAAACCCACCTGCCAAACACTCTCACTGATGCTCCCTCCTTCACTGCTCCAGAGTTCACTTCCCAGGGGAAGTGAAAAGCAGCTGCTGCAGGAAGCATACCGTCAGTGGTAACACAACCCTGAACTAGTTGATCAATGTGGTAAAAAAAAAAAAAAAAAAAGTTGTCTCGGGTACTTCCGGGTTACATGTCACATGACCTGTCTCTGCTGCTCTCTGCGGCTGCGTGAGGAGGAGGCCGAGGAACCCGTCAGGTTGAGGCTGCAGGAGAGACAACAGCATTGTCATTATATACATATTGTTTTCAGTCCGACAGAAAGAGCCATGAATCCTGATATCACCAGAGAGAGGAACAACGCCACTTTTGACGTCGAGAAACTGACGCACATCTTGGACGGGAGCCCGGAGAAGACCAGGAGACGGAGAGAGATTGGTGAGTGTGAAGTGTCCTCTTTACCCGAGGACCGAGCTCGTTGACGCAGAGACCGAGAACAAACCCTAAAGTTGGTTATGTAAGGGTGGTGTGGTGCAGCACGAAGGTAAACGCATCAAACACCCTGACACATGTGGGCTTCATTCACATCCTCTGTGTGTGAGGCATTCAATGCCATGGGGAAGACTAGGATATGTCAATTGTAGTGAACCAAAGTGTGTCAGTGTGACATGTAAAATGTGTTTATTTGATACAGTACCAGTCAAAGGTTTGGACACACCTTCTCATTCAATGGTTTTTCTTTATTTTTTATTTTTTTCTACATTGTAGATTAATATTGAAGACATCCAAACTATGAAGGAACACATATGGAATTATGTGGTAAACAAACAAATGCTCAACAAACCAGAATATGTTTTATATTTTACATTCTTCAGAGTAGTTGAATGAAAAGGTGTGTCCAAACTATATATATATATATATATATATAGTACCAGTCAAAAGTTTGGACACACCTTCTCATTCAATGGTTTTTCTTTATTTTTTATTTTTTTCTACATTGTAGATTAATATTGAAGACATCCAAACTATGAAGGAACACATATGGAATTATGTGGTAAACAAACAAATGCTCAACAAACCAGAATATGTTTTATATTTTACATTCTTCAAAGTAGTTGAATGAGAAGGTGTGTCCAAACTTTTGACTGGTACTGTGTATCTCATTGTACATTTGTACTGCACTTTTTTTTTTCGAGCCAAAAGGTTTTGCCTAAAAATAAAGTTGTCTGTCAAATGTCCATCATAGTTTCCCAAGGGTGCAAGATGACATTATAGGATGTCTCTCAACTGCCTAAAATCCAAAGATATTAGCTCATCATTTTAAATGAGCAAGAAAACCCCCACAAATAATCACATTGTAGAAGCTGCAACCAGAGAATTTTGTATTATTTTCTCCAAAATGACTCTCAAAGAGTAATCGATTATCACGTTTCTTGTTAAGTTTCTGTCCATTAACTTATTGATTAATGAGTTACACTTTACTGAACAAGTGACTGACGTACAGTGGATAACAGGGAGCTGAGAGAAGCAAAGGATAAACTGGTTGTTTGCCTCCAAATTCTGATAAAAGAAGGTTATATGATGTATTTGGTCTCTAAATGTGGCCTTTCCAGGATCCATCCGCTCAGTTGTGACACAGCTATTTAAGAATGGATGTACTGTATGCATTATGTTTGGGTTTTTTTATGTCTCGGAGACCTCAGTTCCATCAAGTTCACAGGAGGCTGTGAATGTTGGTAAATAAGGAGGAAGTCATGGTAATTGAACCATAAATCACTGGGAATATAAAGTGATGGCTAAACTTTATTTTTTTCTAACAATCTACTGTATTTACTTGTTATCCAACTTTCGACACATTTCATATCTTGATACACATTTTCACACATTGCTACACACTTAATCGACTTTTAGAAATATCCACTTAAGCTGTAATATATGTAACGTGTATACTAGAGCAGCTGTTTAACTAAAAGATACATTTCTTATTTCATTTCCACCATCCACTATAGAGTCAATGGTTCTCAGCGACCCGGACTTCCAGGAGGAGGACCCAAACTTCCTGTCCCGCAGTGAGCGCTATGACCAGGCTGTTAGAAAAAGTGCCCAAATGATCCTGAAGCTCAGAGAGTATGGCATTGCCGACCCAGAGGAGATCTACTGCTACAAGAAGTATGTGGTAAACAAGTCCACGTGTGAGGATGACATTAAGCTGGCGTACATAAATTGTGTAGATCCATATAGGTCTATGATGGAAACACTGAGGCAGGGCAGCTAAAACAATTTCAAATCAGCTTATAGGAAGGCCGAAACAAAAAGCCTACGAGAAAAGGAGATGATGTCCTTTTGAAGTGCTCAAAACAAGATCTCAAGTGTTAAAAAATGTGTGGCTCCGGCCTAATAATTTGGATTTTGAGTTAATGTACATGATGATACCTCAATATGAGTATTTTGGAGATGTAGTAATGTGTTCTATGATCACTAAAATCATGTTTAGCAAGCAATATAAGGCACTCAACAGCCCAATCATTCATTTTTTTTGTTTGTTTGCATGTCCTCATGAACATGGAGGTAACACTCACACAAGTAGTGCAGAGTCAGAAATAATAACTTCTACTGTGTACTTCTAGTCATTTACAATTAAAATTTAAAAGAGAGAAGTGACGAACAATGAAATGCTTTTTTCCACAAGCTTAAGTTTACAAACACAATATGTGAGAAAAAAAAAAAAAAAGAAGCTAACTATGATGACCTCTGTCAGATACCGCCAGTATCAAAGGTGTGACCGACTGTACTTTACGGAAGTAATCAAATCATATACCTGGATAGGTTTTTAATTGTCATGCAATATACAAAATGGCATTCCCAGTGTTAGTTTTCTAATGCCAAAGGTTGTCATGACGCCGCTCAGGCACCATGATATGAGATCAGCCATTAAAAGCGGTGGACCATTTTAACATGTTTTTACCACCGGTTGCATAACTGTCCTGTAACTAAATATCAAACAACTAAATATCAGGATGGTTTTTTTTTTCCTGGAAAAAATCCGTGTAGGTGTGTGTGCTCTCCAGGCAACTGAAGACAGTCGGAGCAAAGTTCAAGATAAGATTAAAACTGTGTCAGAGGTCGCAGGTTTCACTGGCTGCACAACGTAATGCAGTGTAGTAGATACTCCAAATTTAGGTTTTTGTCAAATTTTCAGTGTGCACTCCAAAGCTTTCCGTCAGCCTATTTGATGCATCCAGTCCCAATGATGAAGTACCTCAGCTGGAGACTTTTATTTTATCTGCAAGACGACAGGGACCAGACACGTTACTAAGTGTGTATGTGTAAGTTAAACTTGAACCTCAGCCATAAAAATCAAGTCAGCAAAGGCATCAGTTACACAACGTTGGAGAAACATCGAATCTGAATTAAAATTGTGTATCCTAAACTTTCCCTTCACCCAGTATGGTTAGAGGCAACCAGATTGAGGCCATGGGGCTACACTTTGTCATGTTCCTCCCGACCCTGTACAGCCAGTGTGACCCTCAGCAGTCCAGGAAATGGTTACCTCTGGCCGAGTCCTTCCAGGCCGTGGGCACATATGCCCAAACCGAAATGGGTCACGGTCAGTCCTGGACTTAGCCCTTAACTTATGTACTTGCTTGTTGATGTTGAAAGGCCCCTCAGACACAATTTCAACGTGCTGTTTATACAATAGCACAAATTGGCATTTGTGTTTTTTTTAATTTTTTTGCCAAAATTATATTTGGAGCAGGGTGAAAAAAAAAAAAAAAAAAAGGCCTGTTACAGCAGGTTTGGAAAACTGTTGAGTTCCAGGAGCAGTTCTGGTGATGTCTTTGTAGATGTTTGACAGAGCAAAATCATGTAGAAAGAAATTCAAAAGTAGTTGCATGTGTGTCCTGACTGTTGTGTCCATACGTTACATTTTGTTCTAACAAGACGTAATGAATTGTGGCTGGTTAAGTACGCGTGCTGTAGCTGCATTACTAACAACGCCCCTGTAGTGGTTGTCCCTTACACCTTTAGGGTCAGCAGTAGCTTAAAAGAAGATATATTAGTTTTGTCTCGTCTTTTCACAAAACATATTCCCAACTACATTAGGTGGTTCTACCGCTTCCCGACTCACAACTCTCCCATCTTTATGTCATGATCATTTACCAATGGTGAAGCTCGTATGCATTTTGATTACTGATTACTACTTACTATTACTTTCCATCACTTTTGCAAATGATGAACTAATTTTCCAAATGATTTTAATCAGTCATTTATTAATTATTTGGTCTGTCTTTTGTTTGGCTGTTGATATCTGAAGTGGTGAAGAAGTGTCTCTGGTGTGTGAATTAGGAGGTAGTGTAGACTGGAAACTGGAACTGGTCAGATTTTTTTTTTTTTTTTTTTTGTCCTTTTATGCAATCTGGCATCAGAAGCCGGCTGACATGTTTGGTCTGGGATCCCATAATGAGGCTGAGATCTAGCTCCTCAATGTCTCTTTGTAATCTGAGAGAATGGAGGCGGTGCCAGCTGTTGTTTGTTGCCTTGCTGTAACAAAGTTTAACGGACGTTATTATGAATTAGACCCGATGATTAGTTTAGTTTAGTGTTTTGGCAGATTGGAACAACACTTGGCCAAATCCAAGAGTATCATTTATATTGTGACTTAATGTCCCCCGTGTCACTTTTCTAGAGCTACAACTAACAAAAGTTATCGATTACTCTTGAGTTTGTTTTGTTTATGAACCGTTTGGTCCATAAAACATCAGAAAAAAGAGGGAAAATAATGGCAATATCCATGTCATTAAATGTTTTACAATATGACCAGGAAATGCTGTGAATTATAACATTTGATATTTGTCAGTTTTTTGCATTTTAAAGTGTTATCAAAAACGATACCTAAACATTTTATTTTTTTATTTTTTATTAACATACCTCACAATTTTTATCTGCCAAGACTTGATATTAGTGTCCAAAATATCCATTTAAGGTTCCCTAAACATGTGCGCTGTCTTTTAAACTGCACGTTGCCAGACTAGCTGAACATCCAGGTCGTGTGTTTGATACTGAACGTTTATGCTCTGGTTTATGGTCACAAACGGTGACAGGAAGAGCCTAAACGGAGATGTGACCTAGACTAAAGTGCTCTACATAACTGAGGTATTCATTCACACGTGTCAGCAGGGGAACTTTTTTGGTACAGCTACTAAAGACTTAAGATTTAAGCCAAACTGTGACCACGTGATCAAATCAACATGCATGATATGCTCAAAAGCTGTTTTAATTTGTCTCTGTCACCAATGCTTTCAATGCTTTCCTGCACAAACTCTGTCTTCACCTCTTTCTTCTTCATCTGAACCATATCAATTGCTACCCATAATCTCTCTTGTGTATTTTTTAAAAATACTTTATCCAACATTCTCTCCTCCTCTCATCTGCACTGACATGGTTCAAACATTCCATATTTCCTCTAAATATCTCCCTGCTTGCCCTCTCCACATCACCCCCTGCTTCTCTTCTCCGTTTGCCCCTGTCCTGCGTGGCCTAGCTGTGTGCACCCAGACAGGCCAGAGCCCTTGGATCTCCATCTGGGGATGTTCCTGCCCACACTGCTCAACCAGGCCACCCCAGAGCAAATGGACCGTTTCTTCATGCCCGCCTGGAACCTAGAGATCATCGGCACCTACGCTCAGACTGAGATGGGCCACGGTAAAATGAACAGAGCAGTCCGAACTATCAGGCCTGTTTGGGCCGGTCAGCAGACGGGGGTTTATGGTTACTTTATTATCGGCAGTAGACCCCAAAAATTGTTTAGTAGTGACATTGTTTACATGTAGGTGCTACATCTTTAGGATTGTGATAGTTCTCATGCTTTAGTTTGAACGAATGTTTCGCTTATTTGTACTAGTTTGCATTCATACTAAAACTTCCACCAATATTTATCTGAGAAGGTTTGACTTGCAAGTGTTTTAACATCTTCTCCAAAACTTTCTTTTCTTTTGTGTTGGATAAAAAAAAAAAATCTGTTTCTTTTACTAACAATCTTAGATAGTTTGTATATGTTTGTTTTAGCTGCTGGCTTTAGTTGCAGACCAGTACAGCAACACAGATTCAGTTTGAATGGACCAGCTGACCTGTTTTGTATCTTTTAGATTCAAACTCTGATGCCATCCAGCATATGGCACTACACAGATACAGCATGAGTATCTTAAAATATGATTGTTGCATATGTGTTTAGATCTGTCAAACATCTACAACGTGCACTGCTTTGCTCCTTTTATGTGTGCTCCATCCATTGTATTTTTCATTATAAATTCAAATACCTATAAAGGCATATTTCCAATTGTCAAGGGCTAAACATGTCTTCTATCCATTATCCTATTTGATATTTTGGGTAATCTTTGTTTGCTTGTATGATTCATTGATTCATCTTTAGTCTGTTAATGACACATCAGTTCATTTCTGCTTTTCAACTGTGTGTTTGTGTGTGTGTATGTGTGTGTTTGGTGGTCTTTGATGCGACGTCTCTCCAGGCACACACCTCAGGGGGCTGGAGACCACAGCCACATATGACCCAGCCACGCAGGAGTTTGTCCTAAACAGTCCCACAGTCAGCTCCATCAAGTGGTGGCCCGGAGGACGTAAGTACTCTCACACTGTCATGTCTCTGCAGCACTGGACCAAAGAGTTATTTTGCAGCATGGAATTGGAATAATACCAGAATTTCTGTAAGCATAAGGAATATGTTTTGTTTTCATCTAGATGTTGCACTGCTGTTTTCTTGTTTTTCTTTCAGGTGAAAACTTCATTGACATTCAGAACAAACGTTTTTTTTAACCCTCTCACTCCCTCTCTTTTGTAGTTGGAAAGACCTCCAACCATGCCATAGTTCTAGCCCAGCTTTTTACTCAGGGAAATGGCCACGGTCTGCATGCTTTCATCGTACCCATCCGCGACATGGACACACACGTTCCCCTGCCAGGTAACCAGCGTCTGCAATATGTCTCTGGATTTGGTGTTTGTGGTGAAGTCGCTCCTCATTTACCGTCCTGTCTCTGCTTCTCTTTTTTTTTCCCGGTGTGTGTCTTTTTTTTCCTCCGCCTCTCTTAGGTATTGTGGTTGGAGATATCGGCCCCAAGTTTGGCTTCAGTGAAGTTGACAACGGCTTCCTGAAACTAGAGAACGTGCGAATCCCGCGGGAGAACATGCTGATGAAATACGCCAAGGTGATGAGACGTTATTGGAGTTGATAGTTTCCCTGAGGACGCACAGGGTTAAGACGATTAGATAGTTCTTGTTTCTGAGATTTGGTCTTCTTGTTTGTAACGATTTGCTGACAGCGCAGTAACACCTATTGCTACACTAAAGGGCTTTTTTTCAGATTTTGTTTCAACTTTTTTAGAGAGGTGATGATTCAACTTTGTGGTCATTTTAGAGGATGTCAATGGTAGGGCTGCAGTGAATTATACAGAGAGATATTTATTTTATTCAGCCTACACTTATTAATATAATTGGACTTGACTGTTGACAAAGTAGTGTTTGCAGTTGCACTTTGCACATTTTAAGGCTGCAAAATAATGATTTTGCTACAGTCCCCTTTGTAAGTTTGCTATTCTGGAACTTGATTTAGCTGCATACCACTGGAAGATACTGAAGAACCTGTTTATAGAAACAGCCTGCAGTACATACAATTTAACAGCACCACAAATAGAATCAACATCTCTGTAATACAGCCTAAACAAAAACTGATCATTACCATCTTCATGAAGGCAGCATTTATTTAAGTACAGTTGTATTAGACTGCTTTCCTTTTACCTGGGTGTGCCTTATAAACTCTTGTAATAAATAAACTGAATTTATTTAGTGTATTGCATTTAGTGTTTTAGTTTTCTCCTGAAGCATCCACAGTTAGAATGACTCTGTCTCTCCACCAGGTGGAGCCGGATGGCACCTATCTGAAGCCCCCAAGCGCCAAGCTGACCTACGGCACCATGGTGTTCATCCGCTCCATGATCGTAGGCGAGTCAGCCCGGGCCCTCTCCAAATCCTGCACCATCGCCATCCGCTACAGCTCTGTGCGACACCAGTCTGAAATCAGGCCGGGGTAAGTCAACACATATGAGTGCCCTTCAGCAAACAGCTGCACCAACATTGCATTACTCATAGAAGTTGCAAGGAAAACGCATGCTTAACGTCAGGCTCAAAATTAGATTTTACATTTAGGCACTGGATACTGGAGATGGAAATAGCACTGTGGTTTTTCATTATTTGATCTCTTACCACACCCTCGTGTATCAAAGGGAAGTCCAACCTTTTTAAAAGAGATCCTGAAAACTCAAACCTGTGTGTTTGTGTCCCACAGAGACCCAGAGCCTCAGATCCTCGATTTCCAGACGCAGCAGTACAAGCTGTTCCCTCTGCTGGCTATGGCCTATGCCTTCACTTTTGTCGGTCAGTATATGAACCAGACCTACCAACGCATCAGTGGAGACATCAACGAGGGGGACTACAGTGAGCTGCCTGAGGTACTGACCGGACACGCACATGAAGGATGTGATCTAGGTTTGATGAGGACAGAGGATGATGTATATTGACCGTTTTGGCTGTAGATTGACTATTTCTCATATTTTAGTAATCCATGGCAAATTCTAGCACAAACATTAGATTTCTATTTTAAATGTGTATATAATGTGTATCATTTTCAACCAGTGTTTAGGCCTCCATGAAGCTCTTTTCACCCTCTTTGCCCTCCCATCTCCAGCTCCATGCCCTGTCTGCGGGTCTGAAGGCCTTCACCACGTGGGCAACCAACTCTGCCATCGAGGTGTGCCGCATGTCATGTGGCGGCCACGGCTACTCCCGCAGCAGCGGCTTGCCGGACATTTACGTCGAGTTCACCCCCACGTGCACCTACGAGGGAGAGAACACAGTCATGATGCTGCAGACTGCGAGGTAACCCGTCACACAGAATCGCACGACAACAAACGTGACACCTCAGCAGGATGACGTTCTCCACCCAACTGTGACTCAAACACAAGGTGGAAAAGCCTCGGTGGTTTGTTTCTGTGTTGTTAAGAGTGCTCATACAGTAGGAGGGATGTCATCAATTTAATTTGTGTCTACTTTAAGCTGTAACATTTAAACTTATAATAACATCTGTGTTATACCACAATGTATTTTAGTACAGGTACTAAGCAGCAGTGCTTTCACTGAAGTACACAGACATTTAGCTTTTTTAACCCATTTTTTTTTTCTCTCACAGAGACTAGTGTTGACACACATGGGCATAAACATACACCCAATCAGTAGCCCTATCAAACCACAAATACAGGGGACACACCCTCCCACAGCAAAAACAAACACGGGTGACCTTTTATATCCCTAAATGATAGCTGGTATGGTTATTTACTACCAGCACTATAAAGTTTGAAATGGTTGTTAAGTGATGTTTGCCGGGCAAAGATGTGCCAACAGTTACTGAAATGTTCAATTACACAAGGAGCTCGTATCTGGACAAACACACAGAGGCTAAAGGTGTTGTGAATGGGTTCAAATGAGGAAGTGGATTCATGAAACCACACTTGGATTTGGTTTAGTGGTTAGTAAAATGTTACACAATCATACAAGAAGGAAAGAATTACGTTCTAAACGGTACCACAAGAAATACTGCATTTGGACACGGCTGAGTTTCATGAATAAGAACATAAAATAGTTCACCATGTTTAAGTTGTTTAAGCCCTCTTCAACTTTTGTCTATGCAGATACCTGGTGAAGAGCTACCGGCAGGCTAAGGCCGGACAGCAGCTGAGCGGCATTGTGTCGTATCTGAATGAACCAAAGCATCAGAGGGTCCAGCCCCAGCCCGTCGCTGCCAGGCCAACCGTGGTCGACATCAACGACCTGGTTAGCCTGGTGGAGGTCTACAAACAGAGAGCTGCCATGTAAGAGACACGAGCAGTAGAGAAAACCATCTAGTTATTTAAAGCCTTTTACCATTGCATGTTGTTTACCCACATTTTTATCATTTATGTTTATGTTGAAGTACTTTTACCTAATTTATTTTTTTACTTATATGTATTATCCTTAGTCAATGTACTGCTTCTCTGATCCCTCCACTCTTGGCTCATGGTTGCATGTAATGTATGACGCAAGCATTATTATTATTATTTGCCTCTTAGTGTTTGGATGTTTGACATGGGCAGGTGCTAAAATCCAGAAATGTAAATATAAGTGTTTAAAAAGTGCCAAAACTTTTTTTATCTGCTGTGCATCACACTTTTAGATTTTAATGTCAGGTGTTGCTGTTGGCCAGAGCTTTCAGTTTTCAACATTAATCACCATCATAGTCTAATCCGTTTTCCCAAAGAGTATCTGTCCAGATCTGCTGTTCTCTGCTGTCGGCCTTTGTCTTTTTCTCTGTCACTGACATGATATGGGCTCTGATCACATCCCTGCATACTGTCAGCCTTAGTCACATCCAAATTCATTTGGCAGTCAGAGTCAACTGTGTTAGGAGCACAAACAGCGGCTGAGCCAGTCTGGTGGAGGCCAGCCTGCCAGTTCAGACATTAGAGGGATAAAGGGCAGTTGCGTGGTAGTAATCATTTCTTCTGTGTTTCTGATAAGGCTCCCTTTTAAAATACTCCATCTATTAAAAAAACATATAGACTTGATTCTTATTTCATAAGAGAGGTTCCAGATTTTAGCGGAATTTGAATTAAAGAGACGGCCTCTCTGCTGTTCCTAAAATCCAAAGATAGATATGTCACCATGTTGTTAAAACTGAGGAGGTAAAAAGTGTCTTAATGTTTTCAATGAATGTATATTAGTGACATCTTTGGTTAATTCAGATAATGTTTGTGTGTTTGTAGTCTAGTTGAGCTTGCAGCTAAGAGCATCCAGCAGGAGTTGCAGCGCAGGAAGTGCCAGGAGGACGCCTGGAACAACAGTTCTATTGACCTGGTCAGAGCCTCAGATGTAAGTTCAGTTCTGTGTGTGTGAGAGATCATTACACAGTTTAAAGCTTTTCATAGCTTGTGATACACAGACATGGCTTGGACTTCTGGGTAATTGTAGAGATTGATGCCAATCTCCCGAGCCAATATGTTGTTCGTTGTGATGCTGCCCGAAGTCAAACTCAAATCCTTCTCATGTCCGTCTCATTTCTTTCCATTCATTTGTTTACCTACCACTCTGTGTTATTTTGTGTCCAAGGCCCACTGTCACTATGTTGTAGTGAAGCTCTTTACTGACAAGCTTGGGGAGATCGGTGACACAGGGATACACTCGGTGCTGTCGACCCTTGCTCTGCTGTACGCCCTGGATGGCATCAAAAAGAACTCTGGAGACTTCCTTCAGGTCAGAAAAATCATAACATACAGAATAAAACATGTTCAAAATTCGCTGTTTATGTTATTGTAGGTGAAACAGACATATTGTGCAAAGCGGCACCTAGTTATTTGAATACTCCCTGTGCTGTTGGTCAGGTTTACTGTCTGCTTCCTTCCATATACAAAAACAACCTCTACTCAGTCTTTGTCTCTGAGCTAACAAATTGGATTCTTGTGTGTCAGGTTTGTATGCCTGGGCTGCTGGTAAAGAAGGGAAAATTAGATTTAGTTTCATCAGCTAAGCTGTAAATTGAAAATGAAATATAAGACTTGATACTTTGTTAAACAACCCGCCGTCTCTCTTGTCTGTTCCCTCACTGTCAGGGCGCCTGAGTGAGGTCCAGCAGCACGTTTTCATCCACATCTCCATCTGTTTTATTTCAGGCTGGACTGCTGAATGTGCCCCAGGTGCTGCTGGTCTCTGTGCGTGTCAAGGAGCTGCTGTCTCAGCTGAGGCCCAACGCCGTGGCGCTAGTCGACGCCTTTGATGTCCACGACAAGAAGCTGAACTCGGTCCTGGGACGATATGATGGCAACGTCTATGAGAACTTGTTCGAGTGGGCACGCCGCTCACCGCTGAACGCCACAGAGGTCAGTCAGGGTCACAGGGATGAAATCAAAATATATCACGGCACAGGTGCTACTGATAAAGTGTTATTTTGTTAGGGTCTAAGGGATTTAATTTCCGCTATGCCATATGGCCTTAAAAGCAACTAACAGGCTTCTACGTAGGCTAAATGCTAGCAACAAGAACCGGATGCAGGCCTTACCTGATCCCGGTGAGCTAAGCCTGCTTCCTGCAGTCACCACAACGGTGCTTTCCTGATTGTTCGGGCCGTTCTGGTCCTCTTCGCTCGGTCTCAATGAAATGTGGGTCTTTCCGTTCATCTGAAGTCTGCATATCTTATTACTTCCATTTCTGCTCTCCTTTGCGTCTGCTCACTGTTGGGGCTCATATGAGAAAAGGCCGGAAACAACCCACAAATAACAATCGACTAAATGTGACCGTAGCAGTAAAGACAAACAAGTCTCAATTCAAGTCATAATCGGATAGCATTATCAGGAAGAGAAGCAGTTTAATATGTTGCACAGTGAGCGCTTTATTGGTTGCTATTTTGACACTGTTACTATCTTGGTATAGAATACAAACATGATTCACAGTTGCATTTAAATGGATGTGTATGGTGACATAGTGACTATTTCTATCACACTGAGTCGGTCAGTTCCATAGGTTACAGAAATAGTAGAATAGTGACTTAAATATCTTTATCTGACTTTATCTAAGCTTACTCTAATGCATGAGTGCATTATTGTTGTATCTCCAACAATAATCATGTGGCATCAGATGAAGAAGTGTATTAGATTACATGCTCATTATTTCAGTATAACAAATATTCCATTCCCTCTTCCTTCCCCAGGTCCATGAATCCTTCCACAAGTACCTGAAGCCTCTGCGGGCCAAACTGTGAGCTGAACCCTGGCACCTTGATTCCTGGCTGATACCCATCAACGATGCATTTATAAGCACAACCTTAGCCACATTAACACATCATATCTACCCCATGTTTAGCTGGTATTTACCAGGCTGCAGTAATGTAGCCTTTTGATGTTGATGGCCATACTGAGCCTCTCTAAAGGCCCTGGTATACTGCAGCATGTTGGGGCTGTCTACACAGTGGGCTCTAAACAGGGAGGACATCCTAAACAATCTAAATACAATGGAATTATTGAGGGTAATGGAAGCAAAACCGGGAATGAAAATTCTACATTAAAATCTCTAGTGAACTCATTAATTCGTGAAAAAAAAAAAATAGCTTTAAGAATACTGACAACAATCAAGTAATTGCGGTTTTAGATTTCTATGTTCTGTAGAGAGATTTCAATTGTCAAGTTTCTTAACATTTCATTTTCCCCATCTTCACTTTCTGCTGCGTGCCTGATGGCTCCGCTGTGTGAGCCAGCCAAGATGGAAATGCTGTTTGTTTTTTTCTTTTTTTCTCTAACAAGAACAGAATGTTATTATGAACGTTACACATATCGGAGCACTTTATGTGAGGAACAAACCAACAGCTAAATCCCTTTTGGTTGTTTCCCCTGACGACGAGGACCAACATTTTAATTGAAAAGACACTGTGCCATTTGTAATAGCTGTAATTAAAGAGGCAGTAGTTTATCCACAACCTTTATCAACTGCTGTAGGCATTAAGAAAGAAATGCACAGGGTTGTGGCAACTGTTCTTCCTCACAAGTCTGTGGCAACCCCCCGTACCCGTGAACAATGGTGTAATATGACTGACTTACATTAACAGCCGAGAACCAATAGAAACATCAAGTGAATGTATAGAATATTCCCCTTAAAATACCGTTGGCGTCAGTAGATAAAACCTCTGCATATACACCAGCTGTTCTCCAGAGCAGTACGAATTAAAAATGCCTTAAATGTCACTGTCCTACATCGTATCAGACTGTTCCTCACAGCCTTAAGTTGATACTTCCCTTAAAGTTTATGCTTTTAGAATCAAATACTCTCCCTTTAGGCTTCCTTTTGTAGAGAACAGTTCAGCTTGAATTAATGACAGTCACAATGGTTTTAACTTTTAAAATCTTCCACTTGCTGTATTTCAATCAAAAGGGTTAAACAATTTGCCTTTTACTCTGATCCCCACCGCCCGTCACACCTTGTTCTGTATAATGAATAAACTGGTCATACTTTAACGATCAACTTCACAGATACCAGCGTGTACTGAGGCTGATCTCAATAGAGAGAATAGGGCCCATCGAGACACTACGAATGTGAGACAGTGGAATTATTTACAAAGATTTACCAGAGATTAAATTGACCACTTTGGGATGATTTGTTCGAAATGCCTCAAAGCTGAGCTGTGGCGTCTCTCTGTCAAGCAGCGTGTTCTGTCTTTAGAGTGAATGATGGCACTATTCTCTGCGTCCACATGCTCCTTAATTTGTGTTTGTGTGACAGAAAGCTTTCTGCAGATAATGGGGAAATATGTAAAATGTGCACAGAGCACCTGTGTAGACAGGCTTTTTTGAATTTATGACTGTAATTGAGTATTTAATGAGGCCACATATGCACTATGTATGTGAATTAGTATTCTCCCTCCCTGCTGTGTGGGGTTGATATATTCTAAAGAAGGGTCAAAACACATTTCAAACCACAAACTTTAAATTAATCCTGTGTTAATATGCTGCAATGTTCAAATCCTGCTGACTGAATTATTCTGGTTCATATATGATGAAATATGTGCTAACTGGATCTATTTCTTTATTGATTAATGCTACCCTATCTGTTATTAAAGTTTCAGAATCAAAATACGTTTTAGAAAAGTGAATAAGCAAGCAGGAATATATAATATTTAGAATTGGTAGATTTGTGCTCTTGGTTTATCTCAGTGGGCAGAAGTTTATTTTTGTCACTTAGCAACCAAATCCACCAGGCTGGTGAATAATTGTAGCAGCAGAACGACTCCAGTAAGATTCAATCAAGTTTTTTTGTGACTGTAATGACATGACTATTAAAAGGAGAACTTTATCCAAAGCCTCACTTTGAACTGTAAGATGATTAGTGGGATAATTATGTGCCTGAGGAAGATGTCCTGTCTTAATCTTATCAACTTAGTGTTAGTACAAGGTGAATAGTATTTAATTTCTGCATTTGTGTGACTTCAAATCCGTTAATTTCTGCCATAAGGGCATTATTATCAATATGTAACGACTAAGCTCTTTGTTAACCATATTTGTGTGATTTTTTGAATAATGATTTAAACAATATGATTCTAATGGTTGGTAAATAATTTCATCTGTAAGTTAAATAAATTAAAAAAAGTAATAAATAATCAGTGTGTGTTGTGTTTATCTTTATACTGCGGATAAACAGCTCAAACAGTATGAAGTACACTTTGGGAAATACTTGCTACGTTAGGCTCAGTATTAATAACATGCATTAACACGTTCATCGGAAATGTATTGTAACTTTTCTCAACTAATTGGGTTTAGCACCTTCCAGGCTAATATGACATGCAGATCCTGCTGCAAAAGTGTACATTAAAAAAATACATATATATATATATATATATATATATATATATATATATATAAGGTAGCGTAAGAAAGCCTTCTAAGGGCGGTTATTTATTTACACTTGTTACATTGTTAATTTAACACAAACCATGATCTTTTTTCTAACCTTTAAGGTCCCATATATCAAAAAGTGTGATTTCCAAGCCTTATATTACAATATAAAACTTATGCAGGTTTAAGTGTTGTATTTGAATGTGAAAGTGTCAAACGCTCAATCCATGAAGAAATCCACACAGCCTGTATTCAGAAACTGTGACTTTAGAGGAGCCCTCATGATTTCTGTACAGTTGTCAGACCATTTTACAGTTTTAAACCTAAATATAATAAAAGCGTCTCAGTTTATTTCCGGTTGTGTGAATGACAGGAAGTAAACATAGACCTACGCTGTTGTCTAGCAACGTAATTCATTTGAAATGAGCTAAAACGGAGCGTTTCAGACAGAGTGAATATACACATGTATATTTATACAGACCGTATGAGAAAAAGATAGTTTTTTTGAACATTAAAGCATGTAAACATGTTCTAGTAGAAAACAAAATATAAGTATGAACCTGAAAATGAGATTTGTCCCAGCAACTAGGACAACTGTACACAGAACTCAGTTGTAACTTTTTACTAATAAACCTTTTTTTAATTAAGTTCTATGTTGTGGGAGAACCGGATTATCCGGAGAAAACCTCTAACATTTTTAAGGAAGAATGGATAGATTAAGAAAGTTTTAAGTTGTGGGAGGAAACCGGAGTACCCGGTGTAAAACCCACGCCATCACAATAACAAAATCTGACTTCACACAGAAGAGTCAGGTCCGGGAATCGAACCCTCACCTTCTTGTGTGAGGTCAGATTTTGTTACTGTGTGGCCCCGTAGACCCATGAGGCTTTTTTTCTTCCATCAGTGATCTCCAAAAAACTGAAAAATGACACCACAGCATCACGTTTCAGTTTTCCAAAGATCCTCAGAAGATGATTGCCTCTCTCAGGGCGTCCTGTTGTCTGCTGATGGTCTCTCTCTCCGCCCTCATCGCCGTACACTTACCCTCCAGGGCTCTTTCTTTGTCCGCTTTTTTGCTGAGCTTCCCGAGTTCTTTCCGAAGGGCGTCGTTCTGCCTGCTCATGGCGTCTTTCTCCACTTTCAGTGCGTCTTTCATGAGGGCCAAAACTCTTTCCCCTTGGAGTGTCTCGCATAGCTCCTGGATCTTGAGCTGCTGGGCCCGGTTGTCTCGGTTCAGGGCTTCGTTGTCTGCCTTTGCTTCAGCCATCTTCGTCTTCAAAGCTCGTTCCTGTAAGCGCCGTTTCTCCAACTTTATCAGTTCTTTTTTCAGATTGCTGCTTTGTTTGGTGAGAGCTTTTTTCTCGGCCTCGGCTGATATATAGTTTGCCTCAAAAGCGCTCAGATTTCCGAGGTTCTCGCTGAAAATCCGTATTTCACCTGCCACTCTTTGGTTTTTTTGCTTCAGGGCATCTATCTGCTCTTTCAACACGGCAGACTGGCACCTCCAGTCTTCCTCATTGAGAAGCTTCTTGTGGGTCTCAGAGTGTGTTTTAATCAGGGCCCTACTTTGTGCCAGCAGGACTTTCTCCTCAGCTTCCAGTTGTTTGTATTTGTCCTTCAAAGCTTTTGGAATCTGTAGCTTTCTGTTGAGGTCTTTGATCTGCTGTTGCAAATTGCCATTGTCTCTCCTCAAGGTGTCCATGTAGTCCATCCTTTTCCTGCACTGGTCACGCCATGTGTTTACATTTTTGTACTCTTTGTGGAGACCCTTGAGTTCCTGCCGCAGGGCGACATTTTGGCGACGCATGGCCTCTTTTGACGCCTTCATTGTGTCATTCATCTTGTGCAATGCTTTTTCTTTCTGGAGCTTTTTGTAGATCTCCTGTAACTCGTGTCGCAAAGCGTCATTCTGCTGGCTAATGGCCTGCTTCTCTGCATCCGCGACGTTGTAAGATTGCTCCAATGCTTTGACGTGGTCGTGCCTCTCCTTGAGCTGCAGGATTTCGTCTTGCAGGGCATTATTTTGCTGACTTACCGTCTCTGTCGCCTTCTGCATTTCAGCGATCATTTCCTCTGCAGCGGTTTCATTTTGGAGTTTTTTGTGCAGGTCTTGAATTTCTATTTGTAGCTCCTCACGGTCTTGTCTCAGGGCTTCACTTTCTGCCTTCACTTCGTTGAACCTGTTCTCCAAGGCTTCGCCATTTAGCTTTTTCAAAAGGCCTTGGATGTCTTGTCTCGAAGTTTTGTTTTGAGAGGCCAACACCTCATTGGTATCTCTCAGATCTTTTAGCAGGATCTCCCGATTGCGGTGTATTTTGACCTTCCGAAGGAGCTCCCCCATTTCTTTTTGAAGGGAAATGCATTCTTCTCTCGCAGCATGTCCCTCTGCCAGCATTGTTTCATAATTTTCCTCCAAATACTCACAGCTGTTCATCCGTGTCTTGAGGTCCTTGATTTGGATGTGCATGGTGGTGAGCTGCTGACTTGCGGCCTCAATGCTCTCATTTATGGCACTGTGGATGCTTACTTTACCGTTTTGTTCATGGCGGAGGTCCATTTTGTTGTTCTCTGGGTCTTCCGACAGTCTGTCGGTCGCAGCTTCTCTTAAAGTTAGTTTAAGATACTCGTCTCTTTTTACCACAAAAATACAGTCCGGAGCTGTAAAGTCAGTGTTGAAGAGATTACTGCCTTCTCAGGTGAGTTGGTGTAAGTGTGTGAGTTGAAGGTGCTCAGTGAGAGATCTGCCTGTAAGTTCTGTCTTTATAAGTTTAATGAGAATGTTGATGATACATCAAAGCAACATCGGAATTATGTGACATCACAACCTGTTCTGGAATGGAGCACTGATTATGACACTTTTTTGTACAATTTGGTTGCTATGGTAACGCTCGCAAGATTCCATCCCTCATTGAGCATATTAGTCGGGACACAAAAATACACCTGCTGAATTCTTGATTATTAATTTACATGTGAACAAAGCCTCAGTTGTAGTTATTACATTTCCTCAAGATTCTTTTGTTTTGTGAACCCCCATATTCAAAGTTTAAACTTAAAACTGTAATTTACAGAACATCTGCTGTTGTGAAAACACAAATGTTTTGTCGTCATACATAAACCGATTCTCAAATATAATACCAAAATTTCACATGAATTGCAGCCAATATTGTTTGATTTGTCTGTTTATATGGCACACATCTAATGGAGCATTTTGAACATTTTGTTATTACTATATTAAACTACCAACAGCTAATAAATAATAGCAGTGATGATAAATATGTGGTAAATAATCGAAAATATATATCATATCATATTTATTGAATTTTGAATGAAATTTTGTTTTTCATCACTCCTGTCTGGTATATTAACATTTACTTACTTTTAACAATGTGTCTTTACCTCGTTGGACGTCATTGGGATGAAGCAGCACCCCTGGATCTCAGCAATGAAGAGCCAGCGTAATATGTTCTCATAACTGATACAACTGATGGAAAAGAAATATGTAAACAAAGCCCCCAAAAAAACAATCTCCTCTTCGAAAGGACAATTTAAAGTCTTAACTCTAGTGTATTTAAAGGAATATTAAAAGGACATGTTTGTGTATACGTTCTGTGTTTTTGAAGTTAATTTTTATATATATATATATATATATATAGTACCAGTCAAAAGTTCGGACACACCTTCTCATTCAATGGTTTTTCTTTATTTTTATTTGTTTCTACATTGTAGATTAATATTGAAGACATCCAAACTATGAAGGAACACATATGGAATTATGTGGTAAACAACCAAATGCTCAACAAACCAGAATATGTTTTATATTTTACATTCTTCAGAGTAGTTGAATGAGAAGGTGTGTCCAAACTTTTGACTGGTACTGTATAAATATATATATATATATATATATATATATATATATATATATATATATATATATATATATATATATATATATATACATACAAAAAAAAATATGCAGGTTCCTCCTCTTTTTTCACTCTAAGAAGTCAAATTAGGTCAGAACAAAAAGCTCAAAATGGATTGGTAAAATTTTTTTTTTTTTTAAATACTAATTAATTGAACATTCTTCAACATGGTAGGTCTCTTCAAAGCCTTATAAGATTTAAATTATGAAGGCCCTTCACAGCTTCCATACATTTTGAGACCACTTACTGAGTAACAAGGACGTTTCCTTCTAGATAATCACTTTTACTTTGCCCAGAAATACAATAACAAAGTGGTCATTAGCTGTGAACCTTTTAAGATGCAAACCACCATTATATCTCACTGAACAGGAGCGTGCAGCGCAGTACTCTGTGTGTGTGTGTGTGTGTGTGTGTGTGTGTGTGTGTGTGTGTGTGGGGAGTGGGAGTCGACTCTCCACACTGTAGGAGGGTTGGACCCGGCCCAGCGCGTCTACTCCGCGGATCCGGTAAGTCGTAACTCCGCCCCCCCCCCTGCTCCTCCGTGGAGCTTGCTCTCAAGGATGTTGGGAGAGAGAGAGAGAGAGAGAGAGAGAGACACAGGGAAGTGGTACACAGTAGCGTACAGTATCGCTGTACTTCGGACGTATGCGCTCTGCCAATGAATAACGACACACTTGTTTCTTCCTGGAGGTGAGTGGAAAACACTATTTGCACCTTTTTTTAAAAAAATTATTTTGAATGGTTAAAAGTCAAACTTAAAAGTATTTGAGTGAACGACCATTATAGAAGTTTTTAAAAAAAATAAAAACATATTAAATGAAGTGTCAGTATTTTAGTGTGAACTCGAGCTTTGTTTGGAGGAAGAAACGCGCATTTGGTGACAGCGCGCACGGCGGGCGCGTTCTCGTCCGACAGAGAGCGTGCCTCGACAAGCCCTTTGTTGCGCTGCCCGCCGGGACAAATATACACGAATACCAAGATCCATCTCAAGTTTCACCTCTTGTTATCCCTGCGAAGTTTAATTATAGTCCCCATGTGCATACGAATTCATTTGTTGTGTGTGTGTGTGTGTGTGTGTGTGTGTGTGTGTGTTCCCCCCCCTCTACCCTCCCATTTGTTTTCCAAAGAATGTAGGAGGGTGCGTTCACGCACACGAGGAACTACCCGAACCGAAACCGACGTCTACGTCTGGAACGGGAACAGGTCACCCAATTAGAAAGAAGGTACATGTTATTCAAATTCTGGTGCAGGTATGCTTATCTTTATGACAGTTGTATCTTTTTTTTTTTTTTTTAATATAGTGGAGAGACTATATAAGTCAGTCATTAAAAATGCTGCTTTATAAAAAGTTAGTGCAGGTAGAAAATGTATAACTGAGTGTTGCATCTCTTCCTGCAGAGAGTAGAGATACGTCAGTCATCATTGTCTTTCAGCAGATCTTCACAAACCTCATCAGATGTTTTGATCTGACTCAGGAATATGTGTTGGATAAAACCTTTTTTTTTTTTTTTTTTTTTTAAATAAACAATCTCATTAGATTATTGGAATTGTCTGTTCATTTCCTAACAGAGTACATTGGGTGTCAAATGTAGGTCAGTGTAGCTCAGTGTGTGGGTTTGTCAGTTTACCTCTCTTGTAGTTACATGTGATTGCGGAAGTGTTGGATAATGTCTTGTAGTTAAACTCAGTAGTGCACATCAGTTTAGGTGCCAATGCTGAGAACTGGCAGTTTTCAACCACCACTGATGTATAGATAGTTGCTTTTATGAGCATGTGGTTATTACCAAAAACCATGCGGTACTGCAGGCCCTCAGAGAAGTGGATGACGTAGACACATTCTTTATTTATTGCAATAACTATCGCAGCGTTTCTCCAGTGTTTGTCCTTTTATTCCAGTTACTCTCGGGAAACACAAATGGAGAGGCAGACTGAAGGTGCCACTCATACGTTGCCAGTGAATAGAGCCATGTCTTGTTATATAACTGCATCATGGGAAACATAGAGTGTGTACAAAGGCAGTATTGTGTATACAGATCAGTTAATACACTACATTACATTTTGGGGGGGGAAAAAAACTGCTTTTAAGAGAACATTAACATTTATGTATTTAGTAACACTTTTTATACTTCTTTTTACATTTATTAAGCTGTTGTTTTGTTTACAAGGTGATCATTTTATACTTTATATTAAAAAGTACTTCAGAAGCCCTGTCTGCACACTCGGTTTTGCTGTTATAATTGCACTATGCTGTAGTATTCATGAGGATTGCAGTGCAGAAAAAATGTAAATATATATCGTCTGAGCATAGAAGGCATGCTGTTTGCTGTACAGCAAGCAGCTAAGCAACAGCTGCATCTGCATGGTTGAGCTGGAACGGCGGTCACACCACCTGCGCACCTGTCAGTTACTGAGTAAACGAAAACTGTGACCTAGTGCGAATAAGAAAGTTTACACTTCGAGGAAACATGAGTTCAGGTCACACACGTCGTTAGAATCAGCACCCAAGCTCTGTCTTTTATTTTAAACAAGCCATGTGACATAGATATATTTGGGCAGCCTGTTTGTTGATCTTCTGGAAATTGGATGTGGTTTGTTGTTGAAGCTTGTTTTAAACAGATGTAGTAGATTTCTCCAGTGGTTTAGAAATGGGGCATCTTCAGGGTTCTTGAGTGAAGTGGTTAACATTCACAAGCAGTAACGGAGAACGCATCTGCTCATAGGTTTCCATTGCTTCATTGTAACTTCCTCATCCACACTGCACCACTGTCCATTTTAAACTAACAAGAATGTTATTCATGAAGAATGTCTTATGCCCCATGCTCTAATAATTTGGAGTTTGGAAAAAAAAACTTGGCTTTTCCACTTGCGTTCAGGGTCTTCACAGTCTATCACAGTGCCACAACCAAATCCTGTCATCGCTTCCCTCTAGGGGCTTTCATTCCATGATCTTATCTGTTTTTAGCAGCTGGGCCTTAACACAGCAAGTAAACAGTGTGCCTTTTCCCCCTCTTTTTTTATAATAACAACCCACTAAAATAACAGGAGTGTTGAGCTGCTGGATAGGCTGTTGGAATTCTTTCCCGCACTCCCGTGCCAACATTATCTCAAAATATGAGGACACTCCGTAAATGCTGTGAAACCCTAAGACTCATAACCTTTAAAAGGATTATTTGGATACTCTGGCTTTGCTATAAAGCTCTCAGCCGTGCAGATAGGCTAAATCAACCATTTGCACAGGAACTGCTCATTTCCCTCTGTTTCTCGTGAGATCCACAAGCAGGCTAAATGTCTTCGCTCACATTCTTTCTGGCACCCCAGCTTTGTGACAGCGAGTGAGAGTACACTACTTTGTCCTTCTCAGTTTTCACAGCCATGCTTTCTCTGACAAAACCCTCAGAAGTTAGCTGTTTTTGGGTGACTCATTGCAACATACACAAGTTTGAACACACTGGGTGCAGCGATGACAGAGAGAAAAACACGACAGGGTAGCAATACCTTGTTTTTATGTGTACACCCGCTGTTTGAACACTAGTCCAGTTATGTCGGTTACATCTTAAGGGTTGTGAGGAGCTCTTTCACTGGCAACCAGGCTGAGGCATTGCATAGCATGCAGGTTTGAACATGCAGACTCTTGTAAAATGGTGCAATGTTTTAAACTGTCTCTGGAACGGCTAAGGTGAAGCCGAGGTCCTTTTCCAAACTGAACGCCTCGATGGTGAACTTCTAATAGCTTTTGAAATGGAACTATTGATTTGCGTGAGGCACTAAAGTGTTCTTGTTATCAGCCAAAGATGAGTGTAATTTGATACGTAAACCAAGGTGTTGTATACAAAGGCATCATCATGAGATATTGTGGTTGGAAGTGAAGAATGAGTGGGCAGTTTCGATTGTTGCTGTGTTTGGCAGCACACGCACACACACACACACACACACACACACACACACACACACACACACAGACGCCACTGAAACTCACACACTCTCCTACGCCTTGAGTAGCGTTCAACTAATTGGTGTTTGCTCAGAAATGATGAGAACTTCACACACATAGCAACGGGGCAGGCAGACCAAACCAAGCAGGTTGTATGTATGAAGTTAAATCAGTATGACGTCATTCCATTGCTGCCTGCCATCTTAAAAAGGTCTTGTTAGAGTCGAGCACTCCTCTTCTTTTCCGTGGCATTGTGCCAGCTGGCTGCTGGCCAATGTTCACTTTAGGCACCTTTACACTCGGTCCTTTCTGGTCATCCATTTACAGCATGGGACTTGTCCAAAAGGTCAGTTTGTTAAGATGGATAGGCTACATTAGGAAAAAATTGGTTTGTTGAACATGGAAACGGGAGAGAACGTTTGTTGCTGTTTGCGTGGATTCATATTTGAAAATTCAGAGAACCTCATAGCCACTATGGCTGATTGTTTTTTTTACAGTAACGCACTGTTCACATAAACAGATGCAGTTTTACATACATTGCTGGTCAAAATAGATTGACCACTTTAGGTTGTAGCTTTGTGACAGATGAGAAAGAAATGACTGTTGGTAATGTTATGAATTTAATCGACAATGAATGCTATCTTATCTCAGGTTTGGCGCCTTCCGCAGACAACCCACACAGTTCTCCCTCTAACTCTTCCTGTTTCACCATCAATCTGAGGTGGCATTCAAAAAAGAGGAATAATTGGGGTAATGCAAAAATAACTACAGCATGATTTGTACGCCTCAAGACAAAGCGGACGTTAGAATGGAGACCAGAACTTGAAAATGAAAATTGAGAACTTACAATGTTGAACTGGTGATGGCAAGATAAGGGTCAGTGAATCAACAAGATATTATAATTCATCGTTTTGTATAGAACATTTTGACCTGACAGTGGTCTTACTCTTGAATCATCCTCTGGAGATGATGAATATCTATACCTAATTTAATGGCAGCCTGGCCAGTGTTTGTTCCAGAGAAGATGTCTCTAGATATGTCAATAGATATCTAGATATGGGTAAAAAATTCTCATTGTACAATATCTTGGCACTAGATAAGTGTTAGATCGGGCATATACACCAAGGCCATTGTTCACCAACATTTCTAGATGACCTTTAAAAAGTTCCTTTTTTATATTCCTTTTCTTTCTTTTTTTCTTTAATTTGCAACTGTTTGATATTGGTTCACTTTTGGGAAATTGACCGGCAGTGTAAATACACAATATCTCCTCATGCTACTATTCTAGCTCACACTGTTAGTGTAGTGAAGTCCCACACACAAATTAGCACTTGACGCAGTTGTCCACACACTTACTGACTGTGTCAGACGTGGAATCTGTGGGAAGATGTGAACGTTGTCTGAACATCATCACTCGTACTCCATGCTGTCCTCAGTCTTAATAATGAAATAATTACAAATCCCACAAATATTCGTCCCCCAGTCCTCGTTCATTTTAATCACACTTGTTCTATATACGCCTCTGAGTAATTACATGTGTGAAGTTATCTTTAATGGTTTTCTGGATTTAAAAATGTGCTTTTTTGGTGTTTTGAGCACTTGCAGCATTTAAAAAGCTTTACAGGACTTAATGCAGCTTAAAGTTTATGGCGGAATATGAAATTAACACTTCCGATAAAGAAACTGTTCAGGAACTAAAATGAAAACTTGGTTGGTTTTAACAAGATAAAGTGAAAAGGCAGTTTTCTGAAGATCAGTTCCTCATTTAGGCCCCAAAGAGTTTCATAATCATTCCAATAACAGCACCGGCCACAGCAGCTATTTCTGCGCTGTCCATGTATACTGTAGTTTGAGAATGTGTAAATATGCAAAGCCTCAAGTTTCTGCCACAAAAGGAAGGATGTAGTTATGCAACGTTGTCTGGAGTCCAGATCTCCGTTATCACACATTTACACCTGTGTCGGAAAAGGGCCACCAAAGGATCACTGCCTGACTCGACGTTATTATTGCTTTTATTACCTCTGACGACGATAGATCGTTCTGCTAATGCTAACACTTGTTAATATCGTCTTCTTTCACCCCGTGAAATAGATCCAAAGTTTTCTGGACTACTACAAGTTGCTCTGGCGAGTCATCTGAATGCTTAAAATGGAAAAGTAGAAAAAAAACACAAGCCTTTAGTTCAGTGAGACTCTCTTTTCCCCACACAGTGAGCAGCATCAACAAGATTTATTTTTTCTGCGGAGGCACATGGTGTATTTTCTCAACAATTCCCCTTGGCTCAGATGTCAGAAGAATGCCAAAAATATACAGCGAGTGAAAGAGTTTGGTTGCTTTCTAAGTAGGCATCATGTTTTCATGTGATGAACTGAAATGAATGAGGTTGTAGCTCAACCTGCAGCTTCTATGATATTAATAGTTTCAAACCCCGGAAGAAATATCTGATCATGGTGTTTTAAAGTCAGCACATGTTTCTACACTATATACTACATAACTTTGTAAATTGTTAGACAATACAACTGCATTTTAAGCTCATTTTAATAAGCTTATGAATCGTGTATACCCTCGTCAAGGGCTGCCTATACTTCACATAAGTCATCATATATGCGTTTTGACAAGTGGAGTAGTTCAGCTGCTGCGTGTAGTGAGTCCGGCAGAGAATGAAACATGATATCGTTCCTACACCCCTGCGTGCGGGTCGACTCATGTGAGCGGTTTATAAGATATGTGACTGTTTGTCCCGACATGTGACACGTGCATCCAGAACTACAGCGCTCTGAGCCCGTCTCCATGTTTCACGGGGATAACACCGCCTCGAGCATCAGTCAAACGGGAATACTATCAAACAAAGAAACACTGATACACACAGGGGGAAGGGACTGAACCATGGTGACACACACTCAAGGGGAACACGTGGTTTCACCGCACACACACACTGACGGTACAGTCTGACTAATTAATAACGGCCACGTCATGCACCGCTGAGATGAACCAGCGAATTGTTAGACGCACAGACAACAAGGATGTGGTACTTTCCCTGTCATGTGATGACATTAGCAATAGTCCATGTCATCATGGACATTCTCCTTGCTCTTGGGATCTGAGACAGCAGTGCTGACAGGTTCATCCGGCATATCTGAGGATTGGGGATCTCTCATTGAATTGTTTTTCCTAAACCTTTAAATACTTTATTGAAACTTTTCCTTGTCTTCTTCTCAGCAAGCCTGAACTTGACTTTGGTGTTCATCTTTCATTTTTTGTCATACCATCCATGGTTGTAGAAACACAGGTGGAGCGTTACATACTGTATGTAACTTGCCCTAAAATCACATTGGTTCATTTTTGAAAATGAAACCTCACACGAGCAAGGGGGTGGAGAGTACGTGAAAGAGTGTGCACTAATGGTTAATGTTTAGAGAAACCATCCATGTTTATTTAGCAAACATGCCCTTATGGTGCCACTGTCTGCTGACGTTCCACCATTCCCAGACTCGGCTGGGGGGAAAATGATGGTTATGGATTCAGTAAAAATAAACAAATTCTTAAGATATTTTTTTCTTTCTGGCGTTATCAAGAATCTGTCAGAACAGGTTTTCTGCTTTATTTTTATTGATTTATTTATTCTGCCTGTGTTGTGAAGCCTTTTAATAATTGTTGTCTCATTTGTCAACACCTCCGTGTTCATTGAGCAAATCAGAATATAAAAGTAGCTCAACGAGAACTAGTCCTCAGTGAAATTAACTTAGAGTGGTGCCATATACCAGTAGATTCTATTTATACACACTCATAATGGAGATTCATGCTGTTTATTGAATTCACCTCCATGCTCTGTATCAGCAGTCTCAAACTCAATTTGCTGGAGGCCACATCATTCTCTCCTTGGGGGACCGCTTGAACACTCTGAGAAAATCAAACCTCGTTGTTTTTGTTTGTGCCTTTCAACAATTAATTTTAACGTTTGAAACGCAGCAGGAAGAGCTACTCATGGTTCCCTCTCTCCTCCCTCTTACCTAGCTCTGTATGTTTGGTAGAGCAAAGCCACTTGAGATTGTATTCCTACAGAACGGCAGCTTTCTGCTTGCAGATAAGACCGGATGCAGGCTGTTTAAACTTGCTGAAAAATAAACAATTGTCCAGCTAATTTTATGCTAAATGTCAAATAAAAGAAGAAGAGTATAATGCCATCTAAGCATGGTTGGATGTTATAAGATGGTGTTTCAGGGATCTGGGCCCTGGGTCTGGTAGTTTGAGACCCATAATTCATACCATGCCTCTTGTTATTGTAATTTTCTTAGAAAAAAAAAAATAACTCTTAGGTTGCCCTGATATTGTATCAAAATGTATAACTTCTAAATGGCTAAGTATTAATATATTTACATCTGTTGTTAAAATCTTGTCAAACAATATCATGAAAATATCCCCTGTCCCAGGTTGCCTCATATCCTGTAGGTTTCTATCTCTGTTATCTTTCCTCTAGAGATAAAAGTTGTTGTCCATTGACTGTCTACATTCATAGCCTTTGGTCAGCAGCAGTCTCTCCGCCACTGCGGCACTCTGTCCATTAGTGTAATTCTTAGCTATTTCATTATCTAAGTGGGTGGGTTTCATCCCGATGCCCGCCACTCCATGAAACCACAGGCTTGATGGTCTGCAGCCTCCTCTCAGTCTCAAGAGGACTGAATTAGGCTTTCTGCCCGAGCTTGAAATATTCATCACACATAATTGAAGAATTGAAATATATACACCCCTATTACATTAAAGGCATTATAGAAAATGTGTTTTTTCTTTGGGGGGGGGGGTGGTGGCAGAGTAAGTGACATGAACAATATGTAAAGCCCTGTCTAACTGTGTCCTGGCTCTGTAGTGGAAACTAAGCTATTGACTGAGCTGGTGTCAGATTTCCCTGCTGCTGCCATTCCTGCCGCAGACACCGAGGGTCTCGCATTGATTTTTTTTTATAAACCAGGGTTCCAGGACAACTTCAAGGCTTTCAGGACCATAATGACATAATGGATGTGTTGGCCAAGGCTTGTAACAACACAAGCAATGGGTTTATGTCTGGAATGCCTTTGCTTTCTCTGTAAATATCCAGTGTAATGCTTCGAGACATTCTGAGCGCCAGGAATAGACTGGCTGCCTGTTTCGCTGTTGGCTGTGATTGGTAAAGACTGGAAGACAGAGATAAGTAAGTTTAAGGTTGTTATTTAGTTTAGTTTAGTTTAGTTTACTATTAATTATCAGAAAGAGAGACTGGTTATGAATCTTATTACATCAACTCAAGTGACAAGTCTGCAGATGTGATTCATGTGTCATTTTTGTAGTTGAAGTGTGCAGCATTTGCACACATGCGATGTAGTTTATATGTTTTGTTTGTACACACTGACTGAAAGACGGTGATCTTGATGTGCGAGACAACAACTGATGATCTCATTCAGAGCAACTCATAATGATTATTGAAGTAGAAGAAGCTCCAACGACTACGTCACCATTATTTCATGCAATCAATGAATAGGATTTTTAAGGCGGTTTTCGGTTCAAGCCTACAGAAGGATCTGTATTACCAAGCACCTGGAGGATGCACGAGGATTTGAGAGCACTATTGATCGCTGTCATCTGATGTCATCGGGTTTAGCTCCCAACAGCTCAACAGCTGGTGTATCAGTTGCTTTTTCATTAGTGGTCCGAGTACGTCGATAGGTGCTGCAGAATTGATTTCTGATTTATTTAGTTGGCGGACAATGTCCCTTGAATTCATTTTGAATTTGAAATTGTGAAGTGAGTGAAACATCTCTTTTCCTTTCCTCCCGCCTCTTCCTTTATATTTACTTAAATCAATTAAACTAAGCGCTGTGTAGCAAGACACGCTCGCTATCCTTCATGTTACACCATTTCTCATATGCTGGAAGTGATTGCGGAGCTTTTTAAGGATCACTTAAGAAATTGCCTGTGAAGGTAATCACACAGCAAGGGAAGTTGTCAATAATCTTTAGAGCATATTGAACTGGAGGGGAGCCAGCTGCAGCTAAGTAGACTGTTTGAATAGACTGTGGGTGAATTATTGTTGGCCTATAAGTACAGCTGTAATGCACACATTCGCCACAAGAAAGACTTGATGCACACATATTAAATTATCCAAAGCTGAACATTTTGTGCTTTCTTTTTTGGCTCTTATTTCTTGAGTTTGTTTAAAAATGTCCACCCTGCCCCAGAGATGCAGTTCACATAGCATAGGTTATACCATATCATCATGCAATCACTATTAGAGATAGGCTGCATTTAAGCAATGGTTTCTGAGGTCATATTTATTTGTAGAATATTTAATGCCATCCGCTATCATAATAGATTATAGTCACAGCTTTTGTCTCATCTTCCAAAAGGTTGTGTATGGATATGCTGTATTTTGTCTTATAATTGACATATTGGTTATGTGTGTTTCAATTATGTTTTTAAATGACATCCATTATGATTTTCTCATCTCCAGCACTCTGACAGGATGGAACCACAGGAGGGGGAGGAGTCTCCTCTAAACGGAGGTCAGTCAGATAGCCGTCTAAAGAGCAAGAAGCCGCCCAGCCTTGTCATAGCCATCCCTCCACCTGAGGAGATGATGGCCCACAATCCTGCAAAACAGGTAGGCTGACCTCTTGGGGAAGATTGTCACTTAGAAGATGTGTTATCCCAAAGACTGACCACTTCCTCTAGTAGCCTGTGTGTTGAATTCATAAAATAGTTTCCATAAGTAACCCAAGGCTGCAATCTCTATTAGACAAGGTACTATTTGCTGTCAAATATTGTGAATTAACAAGAAGAATAGTGTTTTATTTACATTGATTTCCCCAAAGAGCTGCACCCTTTTCTTTTTTCTTTCACCTCTGCAAGACAGTTTAGAAGGCATTGCTTTGGTGTACAGTGTAGTGCTTTTTTGTTGTTATTCAAAACCAAAAAGGTTGAAATCCATTGGGGTCCTAATAAGCTGGAGAAAGTCTCAGTATGTTGATTTAGGGGACAATCAGAAGGTTGAATTTGGATTAAAACATGCTTAGTCAGCAGTGATTGCGGGAACTTCAGTTCTGTTTTATTGGAGACTACCGTAATCTCCACAAGGCTTTTGATATTCCCCTACATCCTTACCGCAGTAATTGCCAGTCATTAAGGTCACTCAGGTTGACTGACTCTTTTGAGGGAGATGCCATGCCCAATTATTTGACTCAGACTTTTTATATATAAATGGAAAGGACAAAAAAGACTTGTGTACTTTATTTTTAAAAGTTCAAAGGGATTAAACAACCCTAATGACGGTAGAATGCTCTCCCTCTTTTCAAATTCAGAGGAACAGAGGAACAGCTGTCTTGTAAATTCTAGGCACAAAGCCATACATTTCCCCCTGTGGACCCCATGCCTGGAATACAAACGATGGCATTGCAGCTACACAGAGTAGTAGGCAGTTAGAGTTTAATTGTGCATGCTACCGTTAAACTGTTCCCAAAATGTGTAATATACATGCAAATAAAGTGTGAAACTCGTTCACCATTAAATAGAACTTTGTTTTTGCAAGACAAAAAAGAAGAAGTAGAAAGAGGCCACTTGCTCTAAATGCGGATATTTCCATTACTAAGACACATTTGAGCAATAGCTCATTAGAAATGCTTTGACATTTGAAAACCTGGGTCATGAGGTCATTACACATTACATTTAGATTCATTATCTGTTCAACCTTAGACATAAAACCTTGTTCTATGTCTACTGTTATTGTCAGTTGTTGACAACAAGTCAGTCTACCGCACCAAATACTCATAATTAACTGATAATAATATATATTGTTAATCCTGGCTCTTTTCTGCCAGACCTGTAGAGAGATTTAGATGCACAATTCCTGCATAAAGTGTCCGAGAATCGTAGCAACTCTTGTTTTCTCTGATAGTGGCTCTACAGGCCATAAAACCGTGTATCCCCCTATCTCACCAAGCTGAGCCTCAACCCAAACACACTGCCCGCTTACAGCTTGCCCCGAGCCCCATTAACTCTCAGAATGACAACACCATTAGCCTCAGAGTCGCTGCTGGTTAAGATAATGGACTCTGACTGCACCCAACATGGTTGAAGAACACTATAAACAGCATACGCAAGTAGGCGTTCAAGAAAGCAGGGCCCTTTTAGCAATACCCGACCGTACAAAATATTGACTGTGTCCACAGTAAATGTGCACTTAATCCAAATGTGTCATTACTGGGATCTAGTCATTACAGGGTCCACTGACCTGATTATTGTAGTCGTTACAATAAGACCTTATTACTTTCTTAACAAACTTATGATTTAAAAATGATTCCATATGAGGGGTTCCCTGCAGTCTTGCGATAATTAATTGTGTTTTTATTCTGTTTATTGGCCACTAAAGCACTGTTGTCTTTCATGGTTATTCCCGCTGCTGCTTTATTAAGGTTATTGTGATGATACAACTGTAATTGTAACACTAATTATTTTTCTCAATTTTCCACTGTATGTAGGCATTATTTATACGTTTTGTAGCATAACAACATTACTGTATTACTGTACTGTAACCGCGTTTCTCATTTCCTCTGGTCAGCCACTGCGGTCGTCCCTGAAAAAAAGCGTCAGCGGTCAAGCACCCGTTTCTGTGTCCGAGAGCATCGGTGGAGCCAGAGATGGAGCAGGAGATGGAGGCTTCTCATTCAGAGACAGGAGGGCAAAGTTTGGAAGACAAGCGTCGCTCTCGCAAAGCATCCGCAGGCAAGATAAAGAGTTTGTGGTTTGGGTCATGTGGATGCGTTAACAGTCAGCCAGGTCATGAGCCCAAGAGCTCTTCCCCAAAGTGTGTTATATAAGAAATGCAAGCGCTGTTCCCTTACAGGTCATTCACCCTGAAGAGTCACAACGTGCATGTTCTGGTCCCCAATGCTCATTCAGCAAAAAAAACAATCCTCTTCAGGATTCCTCTAATTATTAAATAACAGACAATCATTTTTTTTTTAGCATTCATCAGCAACATATCCCAAAAGTCCCCGTGGTGGAGTGAACCACGAACAGATGAACGGATGCTATTCAATTGTACTCTGTGATACTAAAGCCGACCCTCTTCTTTCTGCACCCGTAGGAACACAGCGCAGTGGTTCGGGGTGGGGGAGGACTGTGAGACCAAGCAGCAGGTATGGCACAGGAAGAGCCTGCGCCACTGCAGCCAGCGCTACGGCAAGCTGAAGGCCCAGTACAGAGAGCCAGACACGGCCACCAGCATGGACCAGGGCCTGGACTCACCAGCAGCACACAGGATGCCCAAGGTATTCTACCAGCATAAAGACATGTGATCACTGAGGGCCTTCACACGCTAAGCCAGACGGTAATTCACATCCTGATAAAGGTTTAGTTCTAATTCATTTGTTTAGAAACATATGAATATCCTGACTCTATTACGTGAATAAACCAATGTATCCTACCATGGAAGTAAGTTACAAAGACAGCAAAAAGAAACAGAAAGAGACACACCATACTCTGAGTCATGTGGTCTTTTTTTAATCTCCACTGAATTTCACAAGAAGCAAACGAGTAATCATTTATAGTAATCATTTTCCAACCTGTATGATGACACTGAGAGGCTTCTCCGGAAGGACAGGAGATGGTGAGGGAAAGGGATTGTGAGGAGAGAGGGAAAAATGTGTCTGACTTTGATAAAGCAGAGTGCTGCGCAGTGACAGACGTGGACCATCTGTGCCCCAGATGACTCGTGTGACTCCCTTCAGTCCGTGTTAGACAGCTCTACTCCTCTACCCGCCATCCAGTATTTTGTTCATCTTCTTTTGCTATCTAATCTGGAGGACAAGTCATTCAAACGTCCATCTAGCAGCAATGTTTTTTTTAATTTACACACAGAAAACTCAAAGTGTCAAACGCAGATATTAAGAAAGTTATTTTGCCACGTTTGTTTTAATGCCATGGTAAAAATATTTGTCTGGTTGACCGTAATCTCTGTTTCTGCTAGATTGTGGATCCCCTGGCCCGGGGGCGAGCCTTCCGTTGCCCAGATGAGGTGGACATGCGCTCCCCCAGGACGCCACACACCACTGACGGGGGGCCCGTCACCCCGGGCGTCACCTCGCTCAGCTCCTTCACCAGCCAACGCTCCGGGTACAGCCGCTTCCCCCGGCGCAAGAGGGAGTCTGTCGCCCGCATGAGCATCCGAGCGGCATCCAACCTGCTGAAGGTGGGTCTGGTACCAGAACACCTCTGTGTGTGTCAGGATGTATTCTAGAAAGGGAGGGGACAGTTGTTTTACTTATTCTGAAGCCACAACTTTACCTTTTTAATGCTTTAAAAATGGTATCTTATTTCTTAGTAGAGCAGAACTGATCTTAGAAACATTTTGAATGTGTAAAATAACCTATCGTGTTCTACTTTTGTTGTTCAGGGTCGCAGCGGCTTGGCAGGGTCCCAGACAGGTCGCAGTTTCCCCAAGAGGAGCTTTGCCAGGCCCAGCTGGATGGACGAGGACACCGTGGACTCAGCGGACACGTCCAAGTCGCTCTTCTTCAGCAAGGTCAGCTGTCACTCCCTCTACCTCCCTGTCAGTTCTTTGGCAGCAACTTCAACTCTTTGCTGCAACTTTCTTTTTTTTTTGTTTGTTACATTTCTAAATCTTACTTCCTTTCCTTCCCTGCGTGTGTCAGCAGTCACACTTCCACGTTCACTGCTAATCTCTCATCAGGCTCCTTTCTTCAGCAACCACTAGCTTCTTCATTAAACATCCTTTCCTTCCTTCCACACACCCATATCTAATACGCATGTATTTGTCAAGCTTTCTATAACCTTCTACATGTAAAACTTACTTAATGTGGTTTGATGTTTGGCAGATTTATCTATATCCATCATACATCATCTCAGCTGTATCTGTACATCAGGATCCTATTGTCTAAACACATATGAGGCCTGGCAGTTAATAATGACCTTCCTCCATTTTCCCTCCATTTCCTCCTCTGTGACCTCTACTACCTCTTCTGTGTAGGTTGATGCCCATGATGAGATGTACTCTATGGCTGATGACGTTTTTGAATCGCCTCCCATGTCTGCAGCTTTCGCTCCCTGCGAGCAGCCGGACCAGAAGTTCCCAAGCCTGTGAGTAAATACGCAACCAAAAGCATTTAAAACACTTTTAGAAAGTCACTGAACTGGTGCCACTGATGTTCCTGTAGTCCTGAGAGGAAGAACATTCAATAATCCTTATTTTTTTCTCCACAGAATCCATCATTAAATAGGCTTTCTTAATTTCCTTTTATATTAATCGTCTCATTTTTATACACCTTCATTGTTCTTTATCTGTCCTAACTCGCACCTTTCTGCTTCCTCCACCACTCTTGCCTCTCCTGCCCTCTCACCCTTTCTCCATTTCTTTCATGCCTTTCACCCGAACCCCAGTAAGGACGTATCTCGAACGCCACGGACACCAACAGTGGGCCCTGAAAAGAGCAATCCTCGTCGGGGTGGTCGCATCGCCTCCCAAGTCAAGCACTTTGCATTCGACAAACGCAAGCGCCAGTACGGCATGGGCGTTGTGGGGAAGTGGCTGAACCGGCACTACAGACGCAGCCTCAGCAGCAACATCCAGAAGAAGCTGGACAACTTCCACAGCCACAGGTCAGGAATGAGTAGATGCTTCTGTGTACGGACTTGACCCCAGGACTGACTGTATTTGTTGGCTGGTCATGATTTTCATCTGATTTACAGTGGTTCTCTGCTGTGTATTTTAGGCCCTACTTTGCCTACTGGATCACGTTTGTTCATGTCGTAATCACTCTGCTGGCCTGTTGCACGTACGGTTTTGCCCCCGTGGGGTTCGCACAACATTCTATGTCTGAACTGGTGAGTGAAGCCCAAAACTTACTGACTGAATTAGATATTTTTTTTTACAGGATTGGTTGCACTTATTGTAAGTCGCTTTGGATAAAAGCGTCTGCCAAATGACTGTAATGTAATTTTACTACCAAGAGGACATAAACATCTATCTGCTCTATGTAGTTTATTGTTTTTTGTGTAGGAATCTATGCTTTCGGGATGCACTTACATAATCAGCTCAATCAATACATGGCCGAAAGCATGAGAAGTTGAAAGCGACATTTATTTATCCAAGCAAAGAATTTTTAAATGACCCCTCACTCAGAAATCTTTGGCATATTTTACACTCAGCAGATCATTTCCAAACTGTGTCCCTCTGTCTCCCTCTGTAGGTGCTGAAGAACAAAGGTATTTATGAGAGTGTCAAGTTCATCCAACAGGAGAACTTCTGGATTGGTCCTAGCTCGGTGAGTCACTTGCTGTGTTTCACCACTCTATGTTTTGCACTTTCAACGGTGATGGAAACTCGCAACAGATGTTTGTCTTGGTTTATAAAACGTAGGTGAACTGTTCCCTAACATGAAGTACACAGATCCTAAAATGAACGGAGCTGGATTGTGAATGTTAATACAGGATATTCACCTTTCTCTACTATCTCACAGCCTGACATATCATTGGGTGTCACCAGACACTTTTTGCCTCGGCCTCGGCCTCGTTTGTGACTTTAACACTTACTGCATTTCCTGTGAACTACTGGTGCTCTCATCAAGCTCTATATAGCAAGTTCCTTCCATAAAAATGTGAGATAGATTCACACTTGTCAAAGTGTCAGTATTTTGAACACACATGTACAACTTGTTGAAAGACAAGGAAACACAATCTACATCCAGAAATAAGGCATGTGAGGTATAGATTTTGAGTTTTTCTTCTCCGTAGACCACTTCACTATGTGTGGGTAGCCAGGTTTCTTGTATCTTAACAATTATTTCCTCCACTTTTCAGGATGACTTAATCCATCTGGGGGCCAAGTTCTCACCGTGCATCCGTAAGGACACACAGATAGTCAGTCTGATCCAGAGGGCCAAAGACCTGGAGAGAGGGTCCGGCTGCTGCGTTCAGAATGACAACTCCGGATGTGTGCAGACCCACAGCTCCGACTGCTCCGTAAGCCATTTATCCTGCACCTTCATGCTTAGTTTATTATCTTATCATCATAAGAAACCGTGCTTAAATTTGAGAAAGAAGTCAAGCAAAGACACTTCGATAAATATGCACCAGAAATTGCAACTGAAAACCTCATATGGCGATTCAATCTGCTTAAGTTACAAACACCTATAGCCACAAACTAGAAACAGCACACACGCCTACACAAATACTCCCATGTGAGATTATAATCTGTAAACATATAATCACCGTTTTTACGCATACTTGCACATTCTTGCGAATACTTTCGCATAGTTGTTGCCATTACAATTACATTTGTCAAGGAAGAGTAAATTCAACAAGATTAAAATGTAAGAAATGCAAAGATATGTTTTGGATTAACATTCTTAAAATCATTTGACTGAATTTTCTATATTTTTTGTGTGTTCAAGATGCACACTTTGTACTAATTTGTTTATTTTTCAATTGCCTTGTTATTCTAAGAAACAAATACTAAAATTGAATGCAAAAATAACTGTAAATGCAGGAGACGCTGGCCACCTTTATTAAATGGAAGAATGAGTCCGTGGACATCATCAGGTCCTCTGGTTCTGTCTGTCACCAGGATCCCCGGTGAGAATGTGCATGTGATCATTGTGCCACATGACATGTAGAACACCAAGAAGTATCAAGTTGTCATTATGGATTTGTAAGTGAATTAAGTGCCCAAATTTGCTTTGTCATTTCAAATCTTCTTTTCTCCGTGTGTTGCATGTTTTGACCAGAGTGTGTGAAGAGCCTGCCTCTGCAGAGCCTCATATATGGAATGATGACATCACCCAGTGGCCGGTAAGGGTTTTTCATTAAATGTTACCACGAGGAACTTTTAACTGGTTATGAAACAGTATCAATGTATTATGGATGTCTCTATATGACCTCCTGGCAGCCAACAGGGACGCCACGCTGGAGGGAAGGGAGGCACGGGAGAACCAGAACCAGGACTGAGTGGGTTAAACTGTCAGACCATGCTTTTAAAGCTAGTCTGCCACCTACAGATCTTTAATACACGGGCTCACATAAACACTACCACTTTTGTCCACGGGGGGGGGGAGGCGCCAAAATCATAACAACAAGAAAGTTCCTCGTAGTAACTAAACAAAGTATTTTTCTCTGTGCTACTCTCTGTGTCTAAGATCGACAACAGGAAATAAAGTTAAGGCAAAGATTATTGTACAGAGTGTCTGTGTAACGGCTCATTGCTTGTCCTTCCCCAGGTGTGTACCTTTCCCAAGAAGTGGAACCACACAGGCTACAGACACATGGACTGTAACATCAAGGGACGACCTTGCTGCATAGGAACTAAGGGCAGGTGAGACATGTGTGCTGTCTTCTGACTTCTAGACATGCCAATATCAACTTGATCTACGCTTCCACTTCTTAAGCAGCTACATTGTCAGGTCATCTGCAGAAGATTTGATTTGGGTTTTGCTTGTCCCTCCTGTAGATGTGAGATCACGACCAGAGAGTACTGCTCTTTCATGCATGGTTACTTCCACGAGGAGGCCACACTCTGCTCACAGGTATTGTGTGTGTGTGTGTGTGTGCGCAAAACTTGTGTGTGTGTGTATTTCTGTCATTGTGTGAGTACATTTCTGAAACCATGCACTGCTCTTACACAGATCCACTGTCTGGATGATGTGTGCGGCTTGCTGCCCTTCCTCAACCCCGATGTTCCTGATCAGTTCTACCGTCTCTGGCTCTCTCTCTTCCTCCATGCTGGGTAAGCAATCACAAACCTCCTACGAAAACGATTTAGTTCTTCCTAAAGTAAACATTTAAAAATATATACTTCATTTAATATATCTTAATTTTCACATTTTTCTTCCTTCTTCTTTTGCTTGTTTTCTGGGTTCCAGCTGAGTCAGCTATCCAAGAACAGATGTAGCTACTGCAAAAGTAACACTTCATATCTGCTAAATAGCATTGAGAGAGTGTTTAATGTGCTTTAGTAAAGTGTTAAGCCTATTACGCTGAGTCAATCAGCCGTTCCAGTCGTTTGCTATGAATGATGACTGAGCGTGGTTTCATTGTCAGCATCCTTATGGGATTGAATCTTAATGACATATTTCCAAATGAGGCCCCAGTGCTCGTGAGCTGCTCACTCACATGAATACTGATACTTAGTGCTAATACTAGGCACATGGGAAATCTCTTGGGTCTGCTTTTTGACACAAACAAGCCAACGAGGCTAAATGGAAAAAGTGCAGATGTTTGCAGATGTTTGCATTTATGATACAATGCACTGGTTGAAATACCAGAAGACTGCACATATGCATCATTCTCTGACTGGTGTGTGTGTGCGTGTGTGTGTTGGTGTAGGTTGTTGCACTGCTTGGTGTCGGTGGTGTTCCAGATGACCATACTGAGAGACCTGGAGAAGCTGGCTGGTTGGGTCCGCATCTCCATCATCTATGTCCTCAGTGGTATCACTGGAAACCTGGCGTCCGCCCTGTTCCTGCCCTACAGAGCTGAGGTGAGTTCTTCACATAAACACAGGCATGAAGAGACATAAAATGCACATAGAGTGAACTCGTATACAACAGACTCGGTGGGACTACTTTTTTCTGAGAGATTTCCAAGGGAAGCTGATTTATTTCTTGTACTTAGGCACTCACACGTGCCATGCACAGACACACTCACGTATTCACTCAGTCAAATACACACATGTCATGTTGTTCTCTGAGGTGGAGAGTGTGTGACAGATGTGAGATATGGACCTATGGTCTTTATCTCCAAAATCATTTAACATTCCCTGAATGAATTAAAGACCCAGAGCTGCTGCCCTCAGCAATTTGTCACACTGTTGTACTTGATGCATTGTTCTCTGCCTCCTCCTTTGGGCCACCTCTATATTTAGACCTAATAGCTGCTAAATATGGTCTGAATGTGAACTAAGAAAGCTTTTACTGTTCATGTAGCAGCAGTTTTTGATGCTATTGTAAAATATTTATCGGAAGGTCAAAACCCCCATTGTAACCATAGTTTGTTTGTCTGATATTACCACTCACTGGCTTACCTCAGCTCACCCTCGCTCACTTACTGGAGGGGGGTTTCTCATACTGGGGATTATCAGAGCAGACCGGACTGCCCCCATCTAGAGAGGTCTGCAGGTGGGGGGGGGGGGGGCACAGGAAACACTTCATGGTGTTAACTGTGCAAGTGCCTGGAGAAACTGAGTTTAGTGTAAGTGGATAACACCATATGAGACTGCTGTACTGTGGCTGAGTCATTCCTATGAAGAGATCAGTGCCATCCAACCAAGTGTCAGAGTACTGCTCATCATGTGTTGTTGGATTTAGGCTTCAGCAAGTCTCTAATCATCTCTTAAAAAATAAAACATGTGTTTCAGAAATATGTGGATCATCTAAAGAAAAACCTGTACTGACATTTACAAAGACAGACCAAAGCTTTGAAGTTGAGCGTGTTGAGAAGGGTTAATCAAAAATACAAATAGATATTTTAACCCTAATTTTGGGGCAACAGGTGAAAGTTGCATATTGTTAATTGGATACACCTGTCCCCAGTAAAAAGACAATTCCTAAAGAGACAAAGATAACGTGCTCAATATACATCGAAAAGGTAAAAACATGAAAAGTGGTGACTTTGTGAAGTTCAAGTGTTGACTTTTTAATGTTGGAGGCGTCACACACATGATGATTATCGCTGGCACACACCTGCAGGATGAGGCTTCATCTGTTGTTACTGTACTTAATCCACACCATAGTGTCCTGTCCGATGTGCTGATGGAAGGTTGAAGCAATCCTCTTGGCACACGAGTTAAAGTTGGTGTGTCTCTGAGAGAGAGAGAGAGAGAGAGAGAAAGAGAGGTTGCTGAGTCAACGTCCACTAATTAGGTGATGTGTGCAAACACTTTTTATGCCACACACAGGGAGAAATATGAGCATGAACCAGGATATCTGATATTTAAAACACACACATATTTATTTGCAGTCATTTCCAAAAGCACAGCAAGAAACTGCAACAATGCCTCCCTCTCTCTTTTTTTTGGAGTAGTTCTACTCTTATAGAAGTTGGTAAATCTTTGCAAAAACAAAGTGCTGATCCGTGCAAATCACTCTGTGTGTGTGAAAAGAACACAGTCCGGATGACCTACATTTTACTGGCACGTCTGTTCTCTTCGGTGTGTCTGTAAAGCCCACTTTCCCCTTTAACAGATTAGTCTAATGCCATTGTGTGGGTGCTGCAGTACTTAGTGAATGGGATCACATTTTTGTCTTTCAAACCAAAACAATTGTTGCAAAAGGCTTGACTTGTCTGGTGACGATTCACAAAAGCTTCCTCCTGGCTTGCTCCTTGTCCTTTGTAATTATAAAGTCTGTTATCGTCTTCATAAGCCGACTCCAGTTGCTCTCACCTGATATTTGCGTGGCTCGACATGAGGTGACTCTCGGTATGACGTAGCGTGACGTGAGAGACAAAAATCCCACCGTCCAGCTCACAGGTCTTCACACACCAGGAATAACCAGAGGAAGCACATGCAAGGCACAACTCAGGACGGCCAAGACGCTTAAGGAGGCAGTTTAAGTGGATTATCCCTTAACTGTTGAGTTCAGGAGACCCTGTGGCAGCTGTGACTGGAATAATGAGAATTCTCACAAGCTCAGCTGATCTAAAGAATTGGGAAAGTTCAACAACTTTAGCTGCTACTCCTTAAACTCTGCAGAGAGATGAGAAAAAGACAACATCAGTTTCCTCTTATCAGATAGCTTTACTGCCTCACTATATGGAAAGTTATAATTTGCAGCTTTAACCTATGAAAAAAATGGTATTTTTTTTTATCTGCCTTTAATTAGATAAGGTGTTACACTTGACATTGTGATGGCTGAATGCATTAAGTCCAGACATGATCAGCTTTAAAAGGTTTGAAAGGATCCAACTGACAAACAATGCACATATTACAATATACACACATAGTGTTGTAGTTGACTTTTTGCTGATCAGATCTGTAATCCTGTACCTTCACCTGGAAGTGTAGATGGAGATTATACATGTGTCACTTGCCAGGAAGAATTAGGATGATGAGGACAGTCAGTCTGGTTTTAGTGTTGTGAGCTGATCCTGGGGCCTGAACCACGAAACAAGTTCAACATACCCAGGGTGTCTGTTGGTTATCTGTCTTAACTAACCCTAACAACAGTGATCCCGCTAAGCGCTCCCACAAAGCTGGTTATGAACTAGTTAAATCAACCCAGGGTTTCTCAATCTGGCTGTGAAGGCATTCACAGAAAGAGGCGGTGCTTACGACCAATCGCAACTATGGATTAACTGATTTATAATATCACTGCTTCATATAGGGCACGATAGATCCGACTATAATTACATGTGTGTATTCTACTATGTGAATGTGATACCTAGATGTGTTCTTATGGGCGGCGCCATGCTCCTTTTCCTGTTAGTGGAAGTTTAACGTCTTCACAGATTAGCCATCTGCCTGTGACCGGGCCAAGCCTTCAGACTCTGCTCTGACGTCACTCTAATCTGCTCACCTTTACTGCCTGACCCGGGGCTCGAACTGCTGCTCTACCACAGAACTAGACCTAAAACTAAGAGAGAGCTTGACCCTCCTAGAGATGGTCACAGTGAGTCTGCAGCAGTGTGCAAACAACATAAGCACACATCAAAGTTATATCGTCTTCTGCTGACGGGAAACTAGTATATAACATCACAAACATGATCTGTTGTACATTATTGATAACTCGAGGAACAAAATCCTGTGTAACACATTTTAGCTTCAATCTATGCAACCCACTTGTATGACGCTCTGTTACCAAATAGTAGTTCAGTACTCACTGTTTAAAAGACAAATTGCTGTTATTTGAATCAAATCTAAATGCTGTAAACTAACGTCCACGTCATTTAAAATCCCGGCGCCACCAGTGAGCAAGATGTAAGCGTTTCATCTCGGTACACATCAGAGATGATGCTAGTAGATGATGCTAGTATCCAGTGCTCAGTCATACAAGCATACGAAGTGCTGTTTTTTTCCTATGTGAGTAGGAGTATAGAGGACCTCTTTCCTCTTTGTGTCGGAACTAAACCTTCCTTTGTTTGGTTTTAACTGAATTGTGGGATAGTTTTTTTTACTTGTCCTCCTCTCTTGTCCTCTCCCTCCAGGTGGGTCCAGCAGGGTCTCAGTTCGGACTCCTCGCCTGCCTGTTTGTCGAGCTGTTTCAAGGTTGGCAGATACTGGAGAAGCCGTGGAAGGCCTTCCTCAAGCTGGTGTGCATCGTCCTCTTCCTCTTCCTGTGCGGCCTCCTGCCGTGGATCGACAACATCGCCCACATCTTCGGCTTCCTCAGCGGCTTGCTGCTCTCCTTCGCCTTCCTGCCCTACATCACCTTCGGGACCTTCGACAAGTACCGCAAGCGCATCCTCATCGCCGTCTCCATGGTGACCTACATCGGGCTGTTCTCCTCGCTCATCGTTTGGTTCTACATTTACCCGATTAACTGGCACTGGCTGGAGCATCTCACCTGCCTGCCCTTCACAAACAAGTTCTGTGAGCGGTACGACATAGACCATGACATTAACGATGTGGTGCACTGATCTCTGGGCTACTGATGATGTAACTCTGAAACTGATCCACTATCTTCTGGCCAATGGCCGGGTCAGCTGTTTCCAGGTCAACTTCAGCGGCCTTTTAAGAACGAGTCAAACATGTTTTTTTATTATTCGCTCATCAAAGGAACTGATCAAAGTCCATGTGAAGGGAATTGAATAACTCTCTATTTGTCAGCTTTCACCTCCCTGTACTTTTTAGTCCTCAGTCAAGTCTGGCGCTAGCTAGCATGTTATTGTGCTAATGGGCTAGTAATCGGAGGACACAGAAAGATACTCAGGACATCAAAACTCCTGGGAGCTGGGTTGGACATAAAGAAAAAGATCTACAGAGCGAGAGACTGTCTGAGTCCTTCAGCTCAGAGTCAGATGAATCTAAAGAAGCCAAATGAATCACCTCGGGCTTACAGTGACGTTTCCCTTTATCCCTACGGACGACAAGCAGCTGAGATGAAGAGGAGGCCTGATGTGATGGTGGGTCATCAGGTCTCTTGTGGCCCAGTGAACTGAGACACATCAGATGCCGCCTGCCGTTTAATTCATAATGCCAGTCACACTGGGTTTAACACTACAAACGCTGCCATTCTGTCCGGCTCCTTCTTTATGTTTTAACAGTCGTGGGTGTCGAGGCATGTCGATATTGTTTGGAGCAGTGAAATGTTGTGCTAAAGGTGTTCCAAGTATTAACTGTGCAGCTGGAAGAGTTCACGTGAAATGTCAGTGGTCAGCTAAGGTAAGATTTCTATCTGAAAACCACTTGTTGCCTTAAACAGACTATGCCATTTTTTTCAAAGATGCCTCATTTTGCTTTTGCATACCACTCGTGATCACCTCGCAGAATGCTGATGAACACATCACGAAAGCAACTACGTGTGCTGCATATATATGCATGTTGTTCACCCCAACCACCCTGTTTTTTTATGCACGTCACTGCTACGAACTCAAAGTCCTCAGTCAAGCTTAAATTATGAAGTCTCATATTTGGTCATATTTGTCCGCTACCACAGTGGTGCCTAAACCGTTTTTTGTAGATTTACTCAGAAAACAATCTTGACAAAATGATTTTTTTTCCAAGAGCGATAATCTAAACCGGCATTTTTGTTATATCAAAGTATGTTTTGTACTGTATTTGTTTGTCTCTGTGAACCAAACAGTCATAGAATCACAAGATGTCATTTACGTTCCACCGGAGCCTTAATGTGTTTGTGAAATATACCGGAAGAGGCGTTCTGTTTACCATTCACCGTTGACAAAAACAATGGAGGAACGTCCCCTAGGTATTCACTGTGTGTCACACATTTCTGTTTGTCTTGACATTAGCAGCTGAGTGACCCACAAGTCATTGCACCTGAGGTGAAAGATATCTCCAGTCTTTTGTCTCTGATCTAGTTTGTTGTTGTCTGTGATTGTGGCATGTCTTGACCCCAGCTGATAGGAAAGCCACCGTGAAGCCTGTTGTGTGGAGGATTATGCGAGTTACTAAGTGAGTTAGGAGATTACGTCAGGTTGTCAGTGGGGCTGACTCACTGATAATCTGCTGTTGTTGAGAAAATGAGCTGTCACACGCAATCTGTTTTTCAAACATACTGTAACGTCAGTGTGAGCTCTTTTTAGGAAACCTCTTCACTGTGCCTTCTGACATGTGAGTGTTTTGATCTGAACCCACAACAACCCACGTCTTCAGTCAGGACCGTATGCTGCAGATTCACTGCTGTGTGTTTGCTTTGGGACCAAATACTTTCACTTTTTTTCTATTTATTGGAATAAAAAGGGAATGTTTCAAATAAATTTCAGGTCGAGGTATTGTTCTGTTTTGCGTCAATTTTACATGTGAAAATCTACTTAATCCATGACTAACACAGTCGTGTCAAAATGAATGAGACACTAATAATAATGAGGTTCTGTGTGTTAGAGGAGGTTTGTATCTGTCATCAATTACTCTACATCATCTGTACTTCTGGCGCCACACCAGTGAGAGCTTTCAGAGAACTTATTTACATTTTTATTTTTTTTACATCAAAGTGAGAATAACTGCAAATTATATTTTCATGGATCTAAAGTACATTTAGCAATATCAAAAATTCCTGGAACACAACTATTAAAAATCCTGCGATGTCATCGAAAGCTCCAGAACTGTTAAAATGAATGATAGACCTCAAAGCGGACGTGCTAGAAAATCTAACTTTAATTATTTGAAGAACAAACGCTGTAAGAAAAACAACGTATTTGTCTTGATTCAAGACTTTGGGAGGCAGAGGTGGTGATTTTCTACAAGGTGAAGGGTGAGAAGAGACATTTCGAAACCCCATATATTTAGGAAACATACTGACGTACTAAATATACATCTGTGATTTTCTGTGTTCACACAACAATCACTGATTGAGACAGACGGGTCAACTCAAATCTTAATATGAAACAACAGATATGCATGTTCATGTTAACACATTAAATTATTATCTGATGTTTGATTGCTGATTTCCCCTCACTTTGTGTTTTTATTCCACAGTCCTTAAAGGTTAGCTGTTTACTTTGGCATATTACTTTATAGTCGTACCGTCATCATAGTTAAACAAAGTGTCACATTAACAGTAATCTTCTAAGGCAAACTGTTTATACAAAACTAAACAAGTCAGACAAGACTGTGACTCTGACTAACAAATCAGCTTCATAGAGAGCCAGACACAATGTTAGATTGGCTAAAAAAGAAAGAAGGCAGCTGCGTTCTATCGAATACAGTAATGTTTTAAAAATCAGTTTTATACAAAAGTTGATTTGAAATAAGTGCTTACATTCTTTCAGTACTTGGCTCTAATGATTTGCTTTTAAACTACAGATCAATATATTTGTAGTTTCCGACCACTTTTCCAAGCAGCTGTTGCTGACAGCTGGATGGCGGCTCTTTGTTCTGGGCCGTCTGCAGACTCGCAGTCAGAACGCTGTCCTCGCCCCCCCCCGCTGACCGGGTCTCTCCCACAGTGATGCTCACAAACACTGCGCTGGTGGCTGGCGTTCCACAGAGCTGCTCACACGCCCTCTCATTCTGTTTCCAAGAAGGGGAGGCGTCCCGTCCCCGCTGAAAGCCAGGGACATAGTCCCTCTGTCCTCAAACGCCGCTGTTCCGACGCATGAAGGCGTGGCCCCGGACCGGGTACAGCATCTCGATGAAGGCGAGGGGCCCCACTGTGATCTGGCTGGGGCCCTGCACCTTGAAACCCGACTTCCGGTAGAAGGGAACCAGGAAGTCCTCGCACATGAGCACTGCGCGGCGGACGTAGGGCAGGCAGCGGAGGTACTGCAGGTAGCGCCACATCAGGATGGAGCCTTTGCCCTGCTGGCGGAAGGTCCGGTGGACGGCCAGGACGTGGATGTGGACGGTGGTCCCGTGAGGCTTATGGAGAGTGAGGGCATCCTGGGAAACGGAGAGGGAGGGGAGAGGTGTGAGAACAGGTACATGCTGCCCTGTTGAGAAACCTGCTGGGCTTCAGATGGCAACGTTTTAACTTTAAAAAAAAAAAAAGTCCATGTTTAATCCAGCTGTCTTTATGCTGTTTGTGGAGTCAGATGGTTTTTCATTAGTCTGCTGACTTTATTTATGATTCTTCTCTATTGTTACACTAGCATTCTCTGTCATCCTAAAGTTACTCCACTTCAGCGGCCGCTGTTCAGCAAAGTTTTCACTTTCTGCTCTGGTTCATGATTTCCTGTGAGAAGTCCAGTGTCGGTGCTGGCCAGCAAAATCACATTTGGGAAATTGGGGCAAATAAAGTTGACACACAGATCTTTGGAGCTTCAAGGATTGAGTCAAAAAACCTGGTCCTAACAATAAAAAAGTAGAATTTTAATTTGATATACTGTCAAACCTCTATATCATTGGCTTCATTGTCTTCAGAGCTCTATATGGTTCAGCTTGTCTTCTTCTAATCCTTTGTATTGTTCTGAACATTTGTATGTTTGCTCTTGAGTATGTTCACATTTTCATTGCACAGTTTGCCTTACAACTGTGACATTAAGATTTGTGTTTACTGAAAAAGTTCACCACATTTTAATGCTTAATTGCATGTGTTTATAATGATCTATATCAAAAGAAATTCTATTTGTAATTCATGCTTTGAACACTTATTTCTAAGTATTATTCTTTATTGCTCATACACTTGAATGATATTGAAGGAGCATGTTAGAAATCCAACTTTTGAATCTATCAACCATTTTCAGATCAGTAGAATTATAAAATGCAGAAACATTTTTCATGAGGGCTCTTCATCCCGCTTCAGGTGGTATTTAAATGTGAGGCCATGATCATGCTGAAGCTTGGGCTACTCCCATACATGTGCAGTATTTATCTTCAGACACTGAATTTCCCAAAGAAATCCCACAATAAATATGCCTTTAAAATCTTTTCTGTTAATCTGTTTTGAACCTTGTTTTGCAGTCAGCCTGACGTAAATCACTGTCCAGGTGTCCTCCGCTCTGTCTTACCGTGGTAAGCCTGTCCTGGTCCCACAGTGAGCCGATGATGAAAGCCACCAGACGTCCCTCCTCGAACCAGCCAAGAGACAGCTCAGGGCACAGGGTGAGGAAGTGACGCACCTCGTCCAGGTGAAGAGGACACTCACCGGAGACAGAGATGAAGGCTGTGGGGAGGAGGAGGAGGAGGAGGAGGAAGAGAGGAAGAGGAAGAAGGAGGAGGAGGAGGAGGAGGAGGAGGAAATTAGATATCAGGACACCTTGATGACAGAATAGACATAATGCTCTCTACTGTACTGACTATTGTGATGAGGAGATACTGTATCACAATCTGTAGAGTTATGCAGGTTAAAGACACCTGAACTCACATCACCTGCATAGAGTTAAATCACCATGGTAACTTCATTTTGTAGTGGGTCACACATAAAAAAAATAGTAAAGTATTATCTTCTGTAAATGTAATATGTGTTAAAAAATGGAAGTTATTCTTCCCATAGAGTTATCATCAGAGTGAAAACATGAACCCAGGCTGCTGCTGCTGCTCCTGTTTTCCCTTTACATGAAGAAAAACAACCTTCCTGTGCGTAACTGTGCCGTCCTGAAACCATTAAGACAGCTTTAATAAGTGCTGTAGGCCTGTTTCAGTTGAGCATTAAGAGCCTGCTTACCTTCTCTCTCGATCTCGAACACGCTGATGGCGTCCTCCGGGCTCAGGGAGCGGAACTCGCTGGCCGGCAGCGTGTGTCTGCGGCCCTGCGGCCCCGGAGAGCGCGCAGGGAGCGGCCTCATGAACGGCACTGCGCTCCCCACCGGCATGCTCTCCTGGCTCCTGGCTTCTTTTTAAGACAACCTTTTTTTTTTTTTTGCAAAGTAAAGCAAAGCAAAGCAGGCTGTCTGACTTGTATGCTGCCTGTCTAAGAAGCCTGATCCGTGCGTAAAGGGACTGCGCGTAAAGACTGCGTAAAGTGCGGCGCGCCTGCTGTATTTATACCCTCGGGGTGGTGGGGGCAGGGGCGCCGCTAGGGATTTTGGGCCCCATGAAAAGAATCTTTACAGGGCCCCCAACACAGCGGCAAATTTTTTTGATGCTATTTTACATACAATTATGCATTTTAATGGTATTTTTGTTATATGTTAGTTAATAACTTAGTGTCATTATTTTTTCTGTATTATAATTTCATCATCATTAGGGGCCTCTCTGGGCCCCCTCCATCATGGGCCCCTAGAATCCGTCTCCTTTACCCCCCTTTTCGGCGCCCCTGGGTGGGGGGGGGGTTATAATCCTGAAGCGGGATGGATGACCAAACCCCTCCAATCACCCGTGATCAAGATCAACAACAAACATATTTAGTCGGGATCAGGAGGGAGAATGATCCTCGTCATGCCACCGACCATCAGACCCGCTGCAGATTTGGATTTCACTGATCATGTGTTGGAGGCAGGGGCGCCGCTAGGGATTTTGGGCCCCATGAAAAGAATCTTTACAGGGCCCCCAACACAGCGGCAAAATTTTTTGATGCTATTTTACATACAATTATGCATTTTAATGGTATTTTTGACTATCATTACCATATTTGTGAAAGAAGAACAGCATGACAGTTGACATGTACAGTTTAGGGGGGGGAAGAAGAAAACTGAGCACCTGAATAAAACTAACTCAGTTAACTCTGAATTTTTTTTCTGTATTATAATTTCATCATCATTAGGGGCCTCTCTGGGCCCCCCTCCATCATGGGCCCCTAGAATCCGTCTCCTTTACCCCCCCTTTTCGGCGCCCCTGGTTGGAGGTCTCATACCGACATGTTACCAAGCCACTAACAGCTCAGGAGTAACAGTCACTCACCTGTGGGACAGAGTGGAAGACAGTCCCACAGACTGAAAAAGTTTTTAATGCTTAATTGCATGTGTTTATAATGATCTATATCAAAAAAATCTATTTGTAATTCATGCTTTGAACACTTATTTCTAAGTATTATTCTTTATTGCTCATACACTCGAATGATATTGAAGGAGCATGTTAGAAATCCAACTTTTGAATCTATCAACCATTTTCAGATCAGTAGAATTATAAAATGCAGAAACATTTTTCATGAGGGCTCTTCATCCCGCTTCAGGTGGTATTTAAATGTGAGGCCATGATCATGCTGAAGCTTGGGCTACTCCCACACATGTGCAGTATTTATCTTTCCCAAAGAAATCCCACAATAAATATGCCTTTAAAATATTTTCTGTTAATCTGTTTTGAACCTTGTTTTTGCATTTCCCTAGCCAGTCAGCCTGACGTAAGATGAATAAAGGTATGATCCATTCTGATTGGTTAACCATTCATGTCGGTGTCGTGTAGTGTTGTCGCACTGGGAGGATGGAGTTCTTCCTGTGGATTAGACCATCTTAAGGACTCGGTTTACCACTCTTCATGTGATTTCTCGGAGGCAGACTTTCCATTGTCCCTTTAAGTCGAGCTCACGGTTTTTTCCACGCTGTATTTTCCAGATCCGTAAGAGGATTATGGGCAGTGTAGTTTGTTTGTCACCTCTTCAGCGTTAATCAAGCTGTGTATGTGAAGAATCCAGCAGGAGCGGTCCTCCCTCTCCTCCCTCTCCTCCCTCTCCTCCACGGGACTTTCCCACAATGTGGAACCGCACGTTTGGTAATCACACACAGCTTAGCAGCAGAGCTTTTCAATGCTTTACAGTCAAATGTTATTTTGAATTTGGGAAAGGTTTTAATGAACACAAACTGACACACAGAGCAGATGTACTCCCTGTTAGGGTCACATGGCTGAGAGTCATCTCCATCTCCAGATAAACATCGAGCTTAAAAGGTATGCACTGTTTTATATTTTAAGGTATGAGAGGTTTCAAATATTGTTGGGATTAATGTTTAATCAGGAGTCCAAACATGTTGCCCTCAAGAATTCTGATTCTCATGTTTTCTTGGTGGGGCCTAAAATATATATATATATATATATATATATAAAAATGTTTAGCTTAAATCCACTGTTCATGAGATTAAAGTTAAATTGTTGAATTTCGTATTATCACCTTTGTGTTTACCACCTTTTTGTTGTCACTTATTTTAGCTGTTAGTGTAAACAGCAGCTGTGTGTAGATACATAATAAAGTAAAAGATTGCCGCATTTTTTTCTTTATGAATCAGAGAGTGTGAAAGAAGATGATGTTTAAAGTCTCCCTAAATGTAAAGAATGTATTCCTTTAAAACAGTACACTTTAAATATAGATAGATAGATATAGATGGATAAACATATTAACCCAAGGAGATATATATATATATCTTTTAAGAATACGCAGCATACAGAATATATTACTATACACTGTAAATATACCAAACTACTACAACTAAAATATAAAATATAGGATTTTTTATTTTGGGGTGGGGACTTCCCTTTAAACACACACACACACACACACACACACACACACACACACACACACACACACACACACACACACACACACACACACACACACGCTGCTCAGTTGTTGTTTTTTTCTTCCATTTATTTCACATTATCAACATACATTACTGGGCAAAAAAAACCTAATTCAAATAAACAGTATATATGAGGGATAAGACACATAAACATAACATATATATTTAATGTAATAAAAAACAACAATAAACTAAATAAAAATCGTTTTTTTTTTAACCAATAAAAGGAGATTAATAACAAAACAATGAGTTACAAATAAACATAAACTTGTTTATAATTGCTCAGGGGACTCAGCTAATAACTCTTCATAATACATTCATGTACAGTACCAGTCAAAAGTTTGGACACACCTTCTCATTCAATGGTTTTTCTTTATTTTTATTTTTTCTACATTGTAGATTAATATTGAATGAACACATATGGAATTATGTGGTAAACAAACAAATGCTCAACAAACCAGAATATGTTTTATATTTTACATTCTTCAGAGTAGTTGAATGAGAAGGTGTGTCCACACTTATGACTGCTACTGTACACATTCTTTGTTTGTGGTAAGTTTTAATGAAAGTATGTGAAAAACCTAAACACGTCCATTAATCCTCCTCTTATATAAACTTACTGACCCGCGGCCTCACAGCGCCGCCCCGCGGTGACAGAGCGCGCTGCGCGGCGACGCGTCCCCGCCGCGCTCGTTTACGCAGCGCTGCGTAATGACGTCACACGTGCGCTCCGCCGCTTCCAGGTTACATTTTTTTCCACTCCACCGTCATCCTCGCGCTCTAGCATCACTCCCTGATAACAGCAGCGATGGCGGAGCCCGGAGCAGCCACGACGGACGCAGCGGGAGAGGAGGCGTCCCCGTCCCCGAACCCGACCCCGAACCCGAACCCGAACCCGGGCCTCTCGCCCTTAGCCAGCCCGGGCTCGGAGCCTCCATCCATGGCTCTGTCCCCCACGGCGGACGGCTCCCAGCGGCTGCTCTTCTCCCACGACCTGGTGTCCGGACGGTACCGCGGCTCGGTCCGGTTTGGCCTCGTGCGGATGATCCACGGAGAGGAGGAGTTCAACTCGGACTCGGACCTCGACGATGGCGGAGGGAGAGGAGGAGGTGGTGGAGGAGGAGGAGGAGGTGGAGGACGGGTTGGGTCGGACACGGAGAGCGCAGTGGACACCCCGAGTCGGCCTCTCTGTCGGGGGTTCGTCCGCGTGCAGTGGTACCCTGAAGGAGGCAAGCAGGACATCAAGGAGACAAAGGTACCTCCGCCGGGTCACGTGTTGATGTTGACACTGAGGCCGGGCCCGACACGAGGGCTGCTCGTCCATTACGCACGCGATGGGCAGCCCACCGCCTCATGGCTCTCTGGTCCCACCTGGCTGCACCCAGCCGTGAATAAATCAAACGCACCGGCCAGGTAGAGCGCGTCTGTGTGACCACACAGGTGTTTGCAGGTGCAGGAGCCTCACACCTATTGATTATTGATTATCCCCCCCATGGCTCCATGCAGATCCTCACTGCAGGGTGTGACTTGTGGCCACAGAGCAGGCGTTGTCCCACACTGTAAGAACAGAGGTGTTTCAGATCTGTCTCACCTGCTGCTGAGGAGGAGAACAGCTCTCATGGGATTCACTGTCAACTCGATACACCACTAGTGTCCACATCTGAGCTGAAGCTGTCGACTTATAAGATCATTGATTAGTCAATCAGCAACAACAAAAAAAACAAAAACAAATAATTGGCCACTATTTTGCTAGTTGATTAATCTGTGTTGTCATTTTAAGTTGCTTGCTCCCTTCTCATCAGCTGCAGGAAGTGGCCTCTTGTCTCTGTCATTGTCATTTGAATATGTTTGAATATGGGGCTGTTGGTCAGATGAACTACGGATCATCCGTTGCAGTCCTAATCCAGATAATATCTTCACCCTGTCCCAGTTTAGGGTCTTGTGTTCTTTTATGTTTTCCAGAGCTGCAACTAATTAATATTTGTATAAATTAAGTCCAAATGCATTGATTTTTACTTTAACAGCAGACTTGCAAAAACAGCAAATATTCACATTTAAGGAGCTGGAACCAGTGAATGTTTTTCGGCATGTTTTCTTCACACATTGCAGGTGATGGTGGTGGTGGTGGTGGTAGTATATGTAAGCTGCACACACCGCTAGTTATTAAGGTAACTGAGTAAAACCAGAAGCCCCTTAAGTCTGGACTATAGACATGATGTTTAAAGAGCCATCCAGGGTTTTACTGTATTATAGAGATACTTGGTTAACCTGCCTCTTGGATCAGTCTTCAGATGGAGCACGTTCTGCCAGTGCAATCTCAGCGACTTTGATTTACTTCACAAACGAACACCACAGGCATCAATAATTAAGACCGTGTTAAAAGGGAGTGTCGAGGTTTTAAGGGTGATTGCTGGTAGAAGACATCATCACCATCATCCGGCCTCAGTCCACTTATGGACACAGTTTGGTGAACATCTGTTGTCCATGGACGTTTCATTTAGCACCACACCTCGTGTTATAGCTGTTTTTTTCTTTTTACATTCTTCAACCAAATAATTGAATGTCGAATTAATAAAGAGGTGGAGAAATCTGCCGTCATCTATATTCTCCAGGGCGTCTCTAGATTTCTCCTGGGCTTTGTGAAAAAGGGTCAGAGGGTTTAAAAGAGGACTGATCTGGAATCAGCTCATACAGGCTTGTTTCAGAGAGACAGGATGGGACCAGAGGAAACCTATTTTAGGGCCTGCTGTTGCCTTGCTTTTGTCTTTTGTGCTAAATGAGTAAAGTTCTGGTCTGAGTGTCATTCTGCCTCCACAAAGGCTCAGTTTAACAATGACACCGATGTTCACCCAACTCATAGACTGGTAACGCTGTGTCATTCGGGGTCAACGTCCCCCAAAGGATCCAGTGTGTGCTGGTGTTTACGTGTATGGATTTCTCTTGTTTATGTTCGATGTAGCCTCGTTGTTGATTTCTCGTTGGGTTATCTGCATCCAGCACATGTACAGTCTCAGCGGGCTCCGTCCTGGTTGAGCGTATCCTTCGAGCGTGAATCAATAATTTATGATAATTTCCTGCTGGAATGCAAAGTTGAACATCTTCAAGATTATATTATTAAAGAATGTTTTGACTTGTATTTATTCAACACTTGAATAAATCAGTAGAGGGGAAAACTGGTGCATCAAATCTGGCACTCTTTACCTGAGATAGAGAATAGAATCTTAAATTTTACAGTTAAAATGTCTCCCTCCCTTCTAATGTTTTATTTTACCTTTTCACATTTCATTGTCTTTATGTCTCCCTGGCACCAGAAGGATTTGTGAACAAACGTACTCATAAAGTCGCCTTTTGTATTTCATAACAACGCGGACCGTTTGACCAGATTTTCTAGAAGCGGTACGAGAATAGAGCGAGAAGCTTCATGATGCCTCATCAGCATGTTTGGTGCTGAGGCGACCTCGTTCAAAAGGTGTGTGACCAAGCGTTGCTGACAAAGACGTTTATCTGCATCTTGCATTCTCCCCAAAAACACCTCCATCAGTACATTACACCACAATCACACTACACTCACCCCCTTTTTTTAGATAGTCTGTACCTGAAAGGCAGTGGACATGATGATCTGCAAAATGTGTTGCATGAAAGTTTTAATGTAAAATCTCACTACTGCGAAAGGAAAAATGTTGCTAAATGAGCAGCTATAAGTAATGTAAACAAATGAGATTATGCTTTAGCAGACTAAGAGAATAATCGTCCCCGTAATGTATTTTAACCTATTTTTCAGGTAGCTTATTGTTGTGTTTTGAAACCTTTTTTTTTTTTTTTTTTTTTTTTTTTTTTTTTTTAGAATGACGGAGGCCATTTTGAAAACCCTGCTAGGAGCAAAGACACTCCCATTGGTATAACTCTTTCTGACTGTTTCTCTATTGATTTTCCAGTAAACGTAGTATTAAAGGGGGCTTTGTTGACACGAAAGTTTCAAGAAACCGTGTTGCAAAAGCATCAAAATACAGTTTGTCAAAAATACTTTGGACAGAACAGAATAGTAATCCATCCCAATAAATATCGCCAGCATATTGTAAATTAACTCCAGAACTACTTCTGTGATCAAATGGAGTACTTTAAATGAAATCTCTGGTCACTTCCTATGGATTCAGTCGTCGACTCTCAGACCAGCTTCCATCAGCAGCCTGTAAAGTGTGAGAGGCTGGAGTTCCACCAGTAGCCTTGGAACACGTCTGCAGCTCACTACTTCCTCCCAACACATCGCATTTTTTCTGCACCCTATGAAATCTTAATACCGCTCTCCAGAGGAGGTCCTGGGGCTTAGATTGTGTATCTCGGTGCAGGTATGAACAGGGACACCTCGGGTTGTTGTCAGCACTGCCTGTAGTTTCACTGTGAGTCAGTCAGGAGCACGGCTGACTTATTTCCATAGCCTGAAAGGCTTCAAAGTGGAAGCAGAGCGAGTCTGAACCAGCATACAGAGTGGTTCCCTTTTCTTTTTTACCACTGTGGTGCACTTGCAGTATATTGTCTGATTTACTTGAGTGATTTGCAGACGATTCGCCTTAACTTTCTGCTGCAAAGGCAACCAGATGATCAATAGATCTGAGCCTCTTTTGTTTTTAATATGAAGGTGCATGAATAGATAAATAAGGACACAGGCTGTGCTTTATGAGCAGTTCAGTGCTTTGACTGTATTTCAGATGATTATTACAACTATAGTTACAGTGGGTGCAGGTTACTGGAGGGTCTGTTACTGTTGTTGACTTCACACTGACCCCAATTTACACCTTTTTACTAGATAGCGGAGAAACAGGAAATGTGATGTGTTTGATTACGCTCTCTTGCAGTGAAATGCCTGAAAGTTTAAGAATCGGTTAATCATCAGATGAGCATGCAGGTTTTGTAGCTTTAACATCTGGAGGTGTTGATGAACTTGACATTGTGGCCAGATGTGTTTGTGCTACATGCTCATGTAGGTAGCAGGAGTTCTTTAACATGCAGCATGTGTAGCGAAGGATTTTCTTCACTTTTTGAGCATCGCAGGGCTTTGGTTACCACGGCAACCGATTTTAGATTTTCTTTTTTCTCGCTGGGGATTTTGATGCTCATTTACAGTCAGTTATCTTGATTCAAAGGGGGTTCATTTTGTTATTGTTTAATAAGTCCACAGTCTGCACACACACACACACACACACACACACACACACACACACACACACACACACACACACACACACACACATACACACACACACACACACAGCCCTGTTGCTGCAGCGCAACCTTGAAATTTCCATCCAAGGACAGAAGTGCACCGCAGCAGCAGGTATCTATCGGAGGGAACAGCAGTGCAGCGCGTGTCTGAGACGTCCGCGAATCCATCAATGATTTGGTAATCGAGACCTTCTTCTCTGAGACCCCCAAAAGTGTTGCAAGAGTAACTCCCGCCATGCACGGTTTTGGTGAAGCAGCAAGCCTCCTCCGCTGGTCTGTTTGAGGGTAATTAATGCTCGCAGACCGACCTGACTGTGGGGGTGGAGGCGGTGGAGCGCAAGAAGGGGTCAGGTGGGGTCATTTGTCGACCTCAGATGACAGGGAGGGTGCAGCATGGCTGACTGGCTGCTGACTGTACTGCAGAGAGAGACATGGTGAATGGAGCGAGGAAAAAGTGAGGAAGCAGGGGAAAGAATGTAAAAGTTGATGGAGACGATGTGGGGGGGGAGGGGGAGTATTGAATACCAATTGGAAAAACGTCACATTATGATCAAAACCATAAGGTGAAAATGACATGAAATTGGGCACAAAATCTTGACAGGAATGGATGTAAAGGGACAGACGGACAGCTTGGTACCAGATGGCTGTTAGTGGTAATGTGAAGGGTTTTAGACCCTTGGAATGGTGCGACCCCACCTTCTGCTCTCTGAGCCGTTTCAAACTGCCAGCCTCCTCTGGCGTGCGGTCTGAGGCAGAGCACCAGAACTATTTCATCCTGTTGCCCCATACCCGACTGTATCATTTGAGGAAAAAGCTTAAAAAACCCCCCCACTAAGTTTTGTACTCATTCAGTTGCAACTGACACAGGAAGTCATGGACAGGTGGTTTTATTTGGTTGCATGATTTTATACTTGAGGGTTTAAAAATATGACATTATGAAACCTATTGAGTCTAGCACTTTATGAAGTGAACAAGGACACTCCTGGGCTTTCTGTTGCTTTTTGTCTTTCTCTTTTATTGTGCTGATGTCTTTGATTTTGTTTTAGCGACACCAGCTCAGCTAGTCGGATGTAAATGCATCATTGAGGGAAGCTTGTATGTATATATAGAGTGTGTGTGTGCACAACCAAAGAACTAGAAAACATTAAATGTCGGTGGCCGGTTTCTTTTTACGCTGGGGTCAAATCTTTGCTCGAGCTAAAACAAAACTTTATTGCTCTTGCAGCAGTTACATGGTTAGTTTTCCTGATTATCTGCTGATAATTAAAGGGAGGGGTTGAGACAACTCCTACCCAGGCATCCCCAAGCACTTAGTAAATGAATTGATTATAATAGTTAATTATTGTAGGCATGGAGTTGCCTTTAAAGTACCATAAGGAAAATAACACTATTACCATGAATATACAATGGCTTTTTAATTACAACAGGAATGTGTATCATTAGCCTGCATCCTGTAGCTCTTCATCTCCACTCAGATATCGCCTCCATGTGTAGCTTACAAATGAGCCACCACAGTTGGCGTGCGGTTTGAAATGGCCTGCAGCGGTGTGCAGTAGCTCCAGCCGTTCTCTACTGAGCAGACTGCAGTGATCACATTAGCTATTTCTATATATTAAGTTTAAGCACGCTAATTACCTCGGCGCCTAAACCGTTTACTGTGTTCGATTCAATCTGCAAACTATTCTCTTTTTTTATAATAATCATATTTATCTTTTGTATGGTTTTGGTAACTTCCAGGCTGTGCCGTCGGATCAGAATGAGTTCTAAAATGAACCTGACCCGAGTGGCTGAGAGTCAAAAACAAAGTCACCCATAGATATTTAAAACTGTGCATTCTGCTCTACGTTTTCCACGCTGACGCCCTCCGATAAGGGTACATTTGTTCACGCGCATCCTTCGGGCGCCGTTTGCTCGGGAGCCGTCTGCAGGTGCTCGAGGTAGGCTGGCAGACGTTGGTGTAATCTGGGACACGAGGCTGCTGCCAAGGCCCACCCAACAGAGCACAGCCATAGTTATGGGTTTCAGCAGGTGCCAGGCAGGAAGAAACACACACACACACACACACACACACACACACACACACACACACACACACACACACACACACACACACACACACACACACACACACACACACACCAGGTTTTGTCATCGAACACTGAGGTTCTGTATGCTTCCTCTAAAAAAAAAAAACCTGCTCTGGTGCTGCATTACTTTTGTTTTCTCATATCTGATGGAAGAGTCAGATTGTTTTCATGGCTTATATTGAATCGGTGTATATCAGGACTTTTTCCAGAAACTCTCATTAGTGGCTCAAAGACATTGACATGCATTTTGACATCCAGGTCTCCTCATGTGTTTGTTTTATTAATATGTATTACGGATTATTGGTCCCTGGTTGGTTCTGGGCCCCTGACAGTGGACTCCATGATGGCTGCATGTGTTGATTGATACACATCTGCAGCATCATGTCGGACAAATCCGAGGGTGCGAGATAAATTCCCAGTAGCACCCCTTCTAGTTACAACATGGTGGATGATGTCAGCAGCTTGTATTTACAGGAAATCTGATACGACACTGACACAGCATGACCCTCCACAGTCTCCACCCTTTAGGTTTCTCTCTCCGCTCTCTCCTCATCATCTCCCCCCCCCCCGTCCTCCTTTCCTACCCTGCTTTCTCTCTTTTCTCCCCCTCCCCCACTCTTCCACTCCTCCCCTCCTAACTCATCCTGTTCGCCTCCTCCTCCCCCCCTGCCTTCACCTCCTTCCTCTCCTCCCCTTCAGCGTCCCAGCAGACCCGTGTTGGAGAATGTTGACGTAATGTGGATGGTGGTCCAGCTCCTGCCCTGAGATAATGGATCTAATTTGATCCTCTCTTTCTCTGCATAGACCACACACACACACACACACACACACACACACACACACACACACACACACACACACACACACACACACACACACACACACACACACACACAGAGATTCTGAAGTGACTTGCCTAGCTGCATCCATCCCACCAGCCCTCTTTCCTCCCATCTCTTATTTCTCTCTCTCGCTCTCTTCCTCCCTCATCTTCTCATCCTCCCTTTTTTCCTCTGCAGTATTGGCCCTGCCCAGTGGGGAGACTGTTTCCCTCCCTCCCTCCCTCCCTCCCTCCTCCCTCACCGCTGTGTTTGCTGTGCTCTCGTCTATTTCTGGCTCTCGCTTTTTCTTGTTTCCTCACTCTTTCTTGCCTCTCCCCTGGGATCCGTCTCGATCCCCCACTTGTTGGGCTGACTCTTCCTCCTCTGTGCCTCGTTCACCGCTCGTCTTCAATTTTCGCCCCGACGCACCCGGCCCGCCACTCCCTGCACCCTCCTCCCCTCCCCATCTTCCCCATCCGACTTTTTTTCTCCATCCGTTTCCTCATCTCCGTGATCGACTCGAGTATTCTCCGTCCCATCCTTCACCTCCCACTCTGCCTCCATCCTACAGTCTCTCCCCCTCTGTGACTGTCTCTCCCTTTTCAGATTCTGCTTACTTGCGCTCATTTCCTTCCTTCTAATGTACAGTTCTGTGTCCTTCCGCCCTCAGTGCCTCCCCCCTTTCTGCATCTCTTATTGTCTTCCTGTTCTTGGTGCTTTTTTTAAATTTTTTTTACTTCATCTGTGAAACTACAGCGTAAGAAGATTGCTCTGTGATAGCTACTGTGTGCCATTAGTCTGCTTGTCATTCCCTTGTGGTCTCCGTGGGTAAAAAGGCCCTGTATCTGCTCTCTTTTTAATAGAGCTGTGCACCCTTCCTGTGTGTCTCAATCAATAGTCAGACAGCACTGTCCGGCAGCGAGGAGGGCGTGAGGATTGATCGATGATTCAGTCGTTTATTGCCATCTCATCCGAGGTTGAAAGGACTTGTTGTTATTGTTTTGTTTGCCTCATCTCATCGAAGCCTATATATGTTTTTCTTATACTTTTGGTCAAATTGAGATGGATATGTAGCAAAACAGGACATCTGGCTTATTTTGCAAATTTATCCTCCATATAAATAATCATAAAGATCTCTGTCCTTGCTTCAGTAAGTCACTTTGCAGTGTGACAACTTCATGCTTTATTTTGTTCAGGAAGTGCAGCGTGAGGAAGTTGTGACAGAGCAGATCTTTTGACCAATGGGAGAGCAGGAGTTTGGTGCTCTTAACATGCGCAAACCAACCAGAAACCCTGAGATGTTTTGTGAATATAAATAAATAAATGAAATGGCAGCTCGGTATTTAAACATATTGCTTTGAATGTGTGGAGCGTAGTGAGCAAACAGATGGACCACAGAGAAGATTATTCATTTTCTATTGTTTTTTTAACGTCTGCGTTCACATCACGTGTGACTGCGAGTATTTCGATTGCCTCTCCACGTGGCTACGCCCGAGCCGGCGACTCGCTGCTAACAGTGCGAACGACAGCAGAAGTGCTGACGGAGCTAACAGTGTTCACATGAGGGCAAACCCAAGGGAGGGTCATTGACTTTGGCGACAAGGCTGTGGTCGGTGTAATCCGCTGTGACCGCTGTATGACGGCAGTGCAGAGAGGCAACTGTGAGCGATCCGGAGGGCCATGTAGACATTACCCCTCTACAGCTTCACATAGACGATAGTTCTTTGCTGCTCTGCTCTGAATACCATGTGCATTGCATATTTAAGCTACCGCCCTGCTTTTCGCTCAATCTCCTGTTCACTTCAATTAGAGATTGCACAACAAATTACCCGGTACATCACCACGTGTAATACACACCCTAAACTACCAGACTACAAGCTGCAGCTGCAGCATCACTCAGAGTGTGTGTGCGTGTGTGTGTGTGTGTGTGTGTGATAGACACATCAAAACAACACAATGACCACCAAAATCATTACACAGTGTTATAATAATTGCAGGAGAGCAGGCAGCAATTAGGGGGGGGGGGGGACACAAAAGGCTCCACAGAATAAAGGATGTGGATCCATAAGAGTCTGTTCACCTCCTCCTGGAGAACGCTGAATTACATTTAACTCTAATGATGGAGCAGAACGGTGTTTGTCCTGAGGCTGAAGGTTGAGGTGGAGGATGCAGCGCTGTGTGATGATGGCTGCACCTTCGTTTTTCACAGATCAATATTTAACGGAATCTGGGTGTTATTTCAGTTCAGGCAGATGTGTTTGTGGAGAGAAATACAGAACATGCACCTGTTGTAACTACTACTACTACTACTACTACTACAACCTGTGTTCATTCGTGTCTTGTGGATCAGATGGCTTGTTGGTGTGGAGATGAAACTGAAATACGAGATAGCGTGGCGTAGAAGACTGTCCGTCAAAGTGGAGAGAACAGGCGTGGCCCCGAGCTGCAGTCCTCTGCAGTGTCTCCCCCCCTCCTCCTCCTTGTACGGCACCTGAATAATGACTTGTGTTAATTAGGCCGGGAAGTCAAAGCAAATACGGTCCTCCATCGATCTCTGTAATCAATCCGGTCCCTTCTACCTCATCAGCCTGGACGGAGAGGCAGCCAAGGTTGTCCTCTATTCAGAGCCACTCGCACGTTTCTCCATTGGTGCAAATGAGCATGTCTTTTTCTTTTGTTGTCTGGGTCCACCACCACCACCACCACCACCACCACCACGGTCCCGCCTCACTTCTCATCATCGCTGCACGAGCCATAGCAACAGTCAGCTGCTTTGTTGTAACCTGGCGGTCTAGTGTTCTGCAGAACGTGTTTGCATTAATGCAGTGAATATCTGCGACTTGGTATATATGGGAAGGGAAAGGGTTTTTAATTGGTGCCATGGATATAAAATATATATCATATTAATAATGATATGTATTGGGTTTGCCTGTATCTGAAACCAAACATGCAAGAATCACTACTGCAGGTATACAGGACTGTATGCTCGTCTGTTATTGTTAAAGGATTCAAATGTGGGTCAAAGAAACAACTTTCTCATTGTGGTGTAGCGTCATGTGACCTGAGTGACATCGAGAAGCCCCCCCCCTCCCCTGCAGAGAGCAGCCATCTGCTTCATTTGCAGACTTTACAAAGTGATAACTTAAAGTAGTTTGGTATTTGCTTGACCTCCAAACAAACCACAAAGTCGCAGAACCCTGCCTGTTTATGTAAAACGGTATCAGTCGTGATGTATGGTAGTTAGTTTTAAGCAAATAAAGGCAGAATTGTGTGAGACTCGAGTAAACAAATAACAATTAAAAACACACAAATGTTTAATTTTTCCCCAGAACAATTTGCACTGTCTAAGCCTGAGTCGTTGCTTAACTAAACTAACACTGACCCTACGGGAAAACAATGATTTTTATCACTGACTTTTTGGCATGCTGCCATATTATTAGGCTTGATGAACAACTGTCTTAACACCATCCTAACTTCAGTAAATAATGAAAAAAGCTGCATAAATAGTCAACAGTACAATTGCAAATTTAAAAAAAAAAATGTATTGACCAGAAATGTAGAATCTGAATCCTCTCTTTTCCCCGGCTCGAGGTTTAATATCAGTGTATTCTTGTATAAGATATTTTAATAATTTACAGATTTTTTGTTATAGCTCAATGGACTTTCTTTTTTGCATTTATTTAAGCTTTTCTTCCGACCATTTAAAGCGCTTTACACTAAATGGCAGCATTTACCCGTCTCACTCACTCACTCACTCACTCACTCACTCACTCACTCACTCACTCACTCACTCACTCACTCACTCACTCACTCACTCACACAACAGCAACAGAGACTGCCATTCACGTTACCACCATCAGGATCTCCTCTTAATGCTCTTTCTAACAGACGCAGACTGGAGGAGCCCGGGATCGAACCCCTGGTTGTATGTCTGTGCATGTAAGCATAACAGAAACACATACGCCCTCCCCAAACACCGTAGAATGTAGACTCTTGATTCAGATTTCTGTTCATTGTCTACCATGTTGGCAAGTGCTCAGCTGGAGTTACATTTGTATTTAGTCAACATTTAGTATGGTGAGTCTAAAGTAGGACTCTAGTGTGCATGTTAACACACTCACTCACTCCTGTCGTCATTTGTTCAAGCATCATATCAGGGAATCATGTTTCTATTCTTCTCCTTAACACAACGAAACAGTGAGATAGCATTATCCTCTCTACCTTCTCTGGTTTCTTCCTGGAAAACAAATCCCTCCCAGTGCAGGGAAGTGATGATCTGGAGCAGATATTGGGAGCAGAGGTGTCTCTTACGACAAAGGTGTTTATACCTTTGTCAACCAGTTGCTTCATAATTACTGGTTGATTAGAGAATTGACATGCTGGTCATCATTGGTAATGGGAGCAAAGGTCTTCAGTAGACAGTGGGCAGTGTGACCTACGGTGTTGTGTTGCTGTCTCTCTCACTGGGCTAAATGGTATTGATTTTTAAACAGTGTTTTTAAAACTGGGGAGGAAATCGGTTGCTACAGTAGCGCACTGCAGCATGATGCACTGAGAGAATATTAATGAAGAAGAGCTGTGTATGTGTGTCTGTCTCAAAAAGATGTGTTTTGTACTTGAGCTTCTCTCAGCTGAAAGGTTTAGAGATGTGTGCGTGTGCGTGTGTGTGTGTGTGTGCGTGTGTGTGTGTGTGCGTGTGTGTGTCAGGCTGCTGTTTAACAGATTACAAGGGAACATTGCGACCCAGCGATCGTATCCCCTCCGCAAACGCACAGCAAATAAAAGGGAAATTCTGTTATATTTCAACTTTCCTCTTATTTTAATTTGGTAAATGATGGCCCCCTTTGTCTTTGGGTCATGCTAACTTTACACTCGTCACCTCTGTTGCCATGGAAATATAAGCTCTATGCAGTTACCTACCAAAGCTCACCTGTTGGCTCCCTCTCTGTGGTTACTTTTGGTTGCTGTCAGAGACGATAGGTAAAATATTAGTTGATTTCACAGTTTTATGAGGCAAAATACGCATGACCAATAGCCAGAACGACCACAGTTATGAGAATAAGACTCAGGTTGAAAAATCATTCAAATCAAAAGATGGATTGGATATTTTGGTTGATATTTAATAAAAAAAAAAAATAGTGGAAAGTGAATTTAATTGATTGCCCTCACAAGTATATTAAGTACAGTTCAATATTCCCCTTCTTATGTATTCTGTTCATGAAGCGGTATTATTGATCTGTATTTAAGCATCTGACCTATTTATGCAAATCAAGTTATGCACCTAAACGCAGGTATTTTCTCTGATTTAATAGGTCACAAGCTGTCGGTCAATAAATACTCAAGTAACAGTACAGTAATACTATAATGCTTATAATCATTAATAAACACATCTGAAGCATTAAAGTGTTGCATAAACTTGGAAACACAGGAATTAGATTTCCTCACGTTGGTTCTAATGAAACAGGATGACTATCTCCAAAACTGTCCAATTAACAAGTTGCCTTTCAGTCTGTATACCTTCATGTTTACTCCCCTTTGTTCAATTTAAAAAAGTAAGTGTGAAGAGGAAAAGGATCAGAACTCAAATGCAACAATATATCACTTTTTCCCCCAAATGAACCACACTACAGCTTTAAACCGCTCTGAGATAACGGCCCTCCCTCCAGTCAATACTTAACATGCAGCAGGCCTCCGCGTTTTTAAATTTCTTTGCCCTCTTTACTCCTAATTGCTTTTTCCTTCTCTACTTCCATCTGTCTCTGCCCAAACTCAGAGGCTCTGTCTGGTGGTTTGCTGCCACTTTGCTGTGTCCTTACTGCCAGTAGAGCAGCTGGTGTTGTAGCTTGTCAACTATGAGACAAGACTTTTTCATAAGCAAAGTTTGTTTTCCTAACTTTCTGCCACACAGATGTGTTGTGGCTTCATTCAGATCAGCATATGTTACATAGGCACACACTAGGATTCGCTGATTTGACATTTTGTCAGTTTGACGATGCTTTCTCAGTTCACAGTCGATGACGTGAAGTGGAAATCCAAACTTTTCTGTTTTAACAGTTTCAGAAGAAGAAGTTTCAGTTTCTTCAGTTGTGGTTTGAAAGTTACCAAGTTAACAAAAAAAGTAACTTGTGTTATTTCCAGGTGGCCGTGTCTGAAAAGTGACGCCAATGAGGAAGTGCCTTAAATCTGCATTTCTAACAGCCATCAGGGGGCGCTCCTCTGGTTTTTAAATGGAAGTCTATATGAAAATAATAACCCTACTTCTAACTAGATTTATTACCTAAGTAAACACTGTAAACATGAGTGCATCGTCTCTATTGCTAGTTTCAAGTCTTCTTCAATACAGCATGATGGTCATTTAATAAATGATTGAGAGTAAATTTGACCATAAAACAGGGTATGATTTGGGCGGGGCCGGTCTGGGTGTTATCTGTGTTTTTGTCTTAGAACTTAAACCCTTTAACAGTTTGTTTTCAGTTCGTAAAAGTTAATTGTAACATTTTGGTTGCCCAAAAAATGTCTAATTCAGCGTTCTGTTGTACTTGCTCCACCCTGTCGAGTCACTTCTGGTTGCTTAAAAGAAGATGGAGACAACCAAAATGTCAAACTTAAAGCTTCAAAATCCAATGTGGGACATCACGGTTACACATTGTGTTACTCTAAGCCCACAAAAGTCAATTTCACTACTTTTTATTTCCCTTCGGTAAAAGTAAAGAAAACACCCACACACTGTTTTGCTTCCTCCTGGTCTATTTAGCAATTGTTTTGTATACTTTTTGTTATTTTCTTGAATCCACAGTGTAGATGATGAAGGCTGAGGAGCTGCAGAGATGCTGTGAGGAATAGAGAGCAGCAGCTACTCGCCCTGAATAGTTAATGGATCATATTGGTGCAAATGTTGGCGGATTGATTGTCTGTCTGTGTTGTAGTGCAGAGTGCTTCATAAAACTTTGAGCTGTTCTTTGTAAGGATAAATCCTGCAGTTCATAAAAAATCATATTTATACCTCACAACATTTTATCTAATGGTGTAAGAAAGACTTTAGACCCGGGGCTCCATTTTTTTTTTTATTGCCTGACTCATTGTTTGAGAATCGAAGCTGTGGTGTGAAATTCTGCCCACACTCTGTCTTAATTTCAACGAGGTCAAGTTAAGTAGACGGGGGTGCATTCATCATACTGTTTCCTCAGTTTGAGAGATGATACAGATGAAGGCACAGAGGAGGAGGAAGGCAGGATTGCTGCGCTGATTCATGGTTTTGGAAGGTAACCGTACTAAAGTAGCATTTAGTTAAGTCTTCTATAGATCCGAGCAAAGTATGAAAAACAGTATTTTATAGCTTTATTTATTAGATGACCATGAAAGTTAATTCTTGACTTTGGAAACGGAGGTTTCAGATAGTTCAGTTGTCATCACATGACCCGAAGCCCCTAAATGAACAGGGTTTCTCTAAAATATGAGATACCAACCACATATCCACTACCTGCTAGTTCCAGGTCGATTGCTTTGTAACTCTATCCCAGATTTCTGATGTTCATATGGGGAATGTTGCACGATGGATAAAATGCTAATTGTTGTAAAATCTGCTTTTATTCTGTAGTTATAAAACACTGTTTTGCTCTCTGATGAGCCTCCAATTTCATGGATCTGTTACTCAAACTGGCCTTCCTGGATCAGATTGAATCATCTCACCTCTCAGCCCTTTAATTCAGGGCTATTTTCGGTCTGAAAACCCGTTAACAGGCATAGAGTGACACGGCGAGATGTAGCCCAAGGGAACAAGGTTTCCCACTGCGACTCTGGGAGCTGAGCTTGTGCCAAGTTTAGACCAGCAGCTCCTGTTTTCCTAACCCGGTTCTCTCCGGGCTCGTAGTTCCTGATCAACGCTGTGTTGCTTCCATCTGGCCGTCAAGCTGTTTGGCTCTGAAGTTGTAAAACCACATCGTTTTAAAAGCCCTATTTTTATTTCAGTGTTTGGATTAATAATTGATGGTCACGGTGCGTTTGATGACTCCTTCAGTGTTCTCACACCAGAGGCTTGTGCCAGCTCAGTGAAATGCGTCTCTCTGTTTGGATGGCAAAATAATTAGATCTGCTCTCCGGGGGCGTTGCAGCTCTGCTTACTGTGCGTGTTTCAGTCTTCATGGCTGTGAGCGGGGACAAGACAAGGTAGTGACGAGTCCCATCAGTACTGTCCTCGTTGGGTCATTTCAAAGTTCTTCTCCAGAGTTCGTCACGGGGTCATTGATGTGAACAGTTCTCCTCTTATGAGAAAGAGAGGATCTAGTTTCAGCAACAGATTGTCGGTTCGTGTAGCCAACATTTTCCTAAACCTGTTTGTCTTTCTCTTACAGCTGAAACTTGAAGATCGATCCATCGTCATCAGAGACATTGTGCGAAGAAATAATTCTAATGTAAGTGGAGATTATTATTATTTTTTTTTACTCTGTCTGTAGCTCTCCCTTTTCACTTCACCTCCATCTTTCTAGCTTTCTTTCAATCACGTCTCTCTCTTTGTTAGTCATGGCACTGTTCACCGCTCTGTTCCATTTGCTGCATCAGACATGACTGGAATATCACTGCAGGTCGACACGTACAAAAACACTAGGAGGAGGCTTTCTCTGTTAAAGAGTGCAACAACTCCCAAATCTGAATAAACCACTTTTTCTTTTGGTTGAAATGAAGTGTTTTCTTGTTCACAAAGCATCAATCCAGTGATGCTTGTGGACCTCAGGAATGTTGAAAAAGCTTAAAAGCAATAGCCAGGTGCTCCTGTCGATGAACAGGATACTGTAGCGGTGATGGTAATGGATATGATGATACAGTGAACTTGTATTTGTTTCATTACAGGACAACCAGTGTGGTATTGTGACCAACATTGACATCGAGTGTGCAGTGAAACTAGTGGGAACCAACTGTGTTCTGTATCCAGTTAACAGCAAAGACCTGCAGCACATCTGGGTAAGGCAGGTCACTGATGGGTCATACTCATAAACAGGATCTTCAAATACATTTATGGTAACGCTTAATATTACAGGTCCGTAATTTCCTGGAAATATCTAGGTCATTTAGAACTAATTGTATCTCTACTCGTACATTAAAAGGGATATTTGCTCACCTGTGTAAAGACAGGTCATGATAAAAAAACTGCTTCCACAAGCTGTCAACATTTTTAAGTTTAAGAACAGCAACAGTAACTTATGCCTGATGACGGTCTCTGTACTGAAATCATTATTATATATTTTCTGATGATTAAAACCAAACGATTTAATATTTCTTGGGAAATTATGAGCAAATGACAACCCTACAAAATAAAGCATTGTCCATATTTTTCTCAGATATTACAATACTTTGTCTCACACACATCTACCAATAATAAATAGTATCATATGCAATTAAAAATGTCCCTGTAGTGTTTTTATAGTCAGCGATTTAAGATGATGAAAGTGTGACAAAGAATCTTTGATAAACTTTGATAAAATAGTTTTCTTATTGTCGTTGTGTTCTCTCCAGTCTTTTATGTACGGCGACTACATCGCCTACGACTTCTGGCTGGGGAAAGTGTACGACCTGACTAATCACATCATCCTCAAGCTCTCCAATGGAGCCAGGTAGACTGTGTGTGTGAATGTGTGTGTGTGTGTGTGTGTGTGTGTATGTGTGATTAAACAGCGTGTACTGTGACCCTGTTGCAGTCTGTCGGCATCACGCTGGCACACATTCATCAGTGCCAAATCCAGTCAACGTCAACCGATTGTCTGTCTCTCTCTCTCTCTCTCTCTCTCTCTCCCTCCCCCTCCCTCCCTCCCTCCAGGTGCTCCATGAGTGTGGAGGACGGTGCCAAGCTTTACGACGTCTGTCCACATGTCAGCGATTCGGTATGTAGCCGCGAGCTCTTATCTGTCACCTGATCAGGTACATCCATCCAGAGCTTAGCAGGCTGATGGACATCAGCGCTGGGAGCTTGGATTTAGTACCTCACATCCGTATCAAGAACTTGTTCATTCCAGGCACAGCAGTTTCTCCTCAATGTCCAACTTTTCCATAATTATATTTTTCCAGAAATGGAATTGTGTTGGGTGTCATAACTTAAGTGGCACTATTGAAATAATTAGGAGCTTTTTACTAGTCATTAAACCGTCTCAATGTGTTACCGATGTCCCTGTATGACCTACTTAGGCAAACCAGACAATCAGCTTAACGATTGGCTATTTCAAAATAGTTATTGACGCTTTTTTTGTTGCCACCACGACATCATGCATGTTCACCAGAAACTCCTTCAGGTCAGACTCCAGCGAGGCCTCCAGCAACAACCTGTTAGAGGGAATACGCTGCTTGGAAACATTATGACTTTTGTCCACAGGCAGCGACAAATCAACACAAAATGAAAGTTCCTTGTAGTAGCTTTGAATACAAATTTGCTAAATTGTATCTCAAACCTCAATGTGAATTTGTTTCATTAGCCGGTGTCGGCTCTAACGTCGGCATCACGTTCTCAGTTCTAAGTGACATCGCATCATTGTTGCTGTGTTTGTTCTTCAGGGTCTGTTCTTCGACGAGGCGTATGGTTTCTACCCAGGCCAGGTCCTGATTGGTCCGGCCAAGGTCTTCTCTAACGTCCAGTGGCTGTCGGGGGTCAAACCTGTCCTCAGCAGGAAGTGCAAGTTCAGGGTGGTGGTAGAGGAGGTGAGACCATGATGACGACTTTCCTCTCATTTCTCCTTTTTAACAGCCAACTGTATTTGAGTCATATAATTGAATGTAATTAAATTGCCTCCATGGCGTCTTCCCGCCCTCCTCAGGTGAAAGTGGTCGAGCTGAAGGTGACGTGGATCACGAAGAGCTACTCTCCCAAAGGCTCAGACAGCGTGTACCCGCCTCCCTCCACCATCACACAGGAAAATCTCTGCACGTCAGTCTGAATATTCATCAATATGACCTCACACAGATTTCTGTTTGCAGAACGGATACAAACTGAAACTGTATCTCGTTGCTGCTTCGCTTGTTGGGTTTAGGGTGAAGCGTCTAGGATACTACGACCACACCCAGAGGCAGCTGGGAGAGAGGGCCCTTTATGTTTTCCCTGCCAAGGGGGACGCCACGCGCATCACCTGTGAAGGACCCGAGGGTGCCCCCGTCCTGCCTGAAGACCCTGTGGCCAGAAAGGTGATCATAAAATGCGTTTATTTATTCCTATATGTCAGAGTATAGATTGAATTGTGCTGAGGAACTTGTTACCTGTTGTAATAAATGTAGGTTGATACAGCCTGTTAGTCCCTCCGGAGCTTGTTAACAATTATATCACCTGTTTTTGGAGGATCACTATGCAGGATGTATTTAAAGGAAAGTAGTCCTCGGTAATACAGAGACTGTCAGTACTGCGAGGCATTTATTTGATCATCTTGAACCTCACTCTCTCTCTCTCTCTCTGTGTCTGTGTGTGTGTGTGCGTGTGTTCTGCAGTTGAAAAGAATGTTCAAGAAGGATTTGGGAAAGAAGACGGAGAACGCCGACGCACAAGGTGTCAAACAACACTCTGCAGAGAAAACACCGTATCCAGAGGAACATAGAGCACACACACACACACACACACACACACACACACACACACACACACACACACACACACACACACACACACTTCTGCTCTCTAGTTTCGTCAGTGATGCCTCTATTATGAACTCAGCAAGACTCTGATGTTGAAGAATTTCACTAGCCTAAAAATAGACCTGTGCTACACACTTCACCGTGTTAAGTAGATCCTGACTGATGCGTAGGCTGGCAAGATATTAATTGGAAGATTTTTGCTCATCACGCATTGAAAAGGTTGTTGCTCTCAGATATAGAACAATATTGTTCTCCATTATTGAGTTCCAGATTCTTTAAACTTTTGACTGATCTGCCTCAAAAAGGCAGCAGTGGTTGGTTATTTAATATGATTTAATCTAGTAACACTCTCTGGTCCAACTACTAACCGTTAATCATTAGTCAAAAACAGGATCAGGTTCAGTATTCTGTCATTACTGTAAGCAGTCAGCATTTACGATTAGCAGAAAGACAGAAGTGAGAGCAGATGAATTTCTGGTTTTATATGAACGGTAAATGGGAACATGTAAATGTGAAACAATAAGCGTTAGAAATATACTTCCTCTCTCACAAACGCACTCGTAGCGCTTAATCCTTTTCAGAAAAGGGTGCATTATTTTTTGCTTCCATTCTCCCTAAAATAGCAGAGAACTAATTGTCTCCATGCAAAGCAGAGTCAGAATGATTTAAAGTTCCTTTGAGACTTCAGCCCGTCCTTTCCACAAATGGGGCTCGGCACAGAAGGAACACACTAAGTGGAAATCGTGCTGAAGTGCAGAACACTTCAGCTCTGAAACATACTGCATCTGTCTGCGTGAACCAGGAAAATAGAGGAAGACCATGTCTCTCTCTCTTTGTAAAGCCATAGCACAGTAAAAGCAGTTGTCATTGGTTTGCCGCAGGGACTGATAAAGAAATCTAATATGCCTTCGCTTCGCTTAATCTCCTGTTTTTAAATTGAAATTCCCTTCAACTGAAATCCTAATGTGTGCTTTTATCTCTCACCAGGGGAGCACAGGTCAGAGACGACAGACCCGTCTCATCCCAACAACAACAACAACGGCCCTGTGGCGCCAGTCCAGGACTCCCAGAACACCAACGACCCCTCGGCTGAACACGGGGAGCAGGACGCTGACGACGAGGCCGCGGAGGACACTGATGATACCAGGTCTGTTAACGTCTACACATTCACACGGACATGTTGTGCTTCTCTTCAGGTACCGAAGATACTTTTATTAGGTTTATTCTAGAAGATGCTACAATGTAAAAAAAACAACACATTTTTCCTTGTTGCCGTGAACAGACACAAAGGTGCACACTCACTCACTCACAGATGCGCACACACACACACACACACACACACACACACACACACACACACACACACACACACACGCATAATTGCATAATTATCTGGCAGAGATAATTACTGTAAACAATATAGTGCTGCTAAAAGATCTCTGCTTTAGAGAGTTATATGTGAAGACCAGCTGTTTTTTGCTGTGCTGTAAATGAAATGAACAATTAATCAGTTAATCCATTAGTTTATTGGAAAAAAAACTAATCCGCTGCAATATTGAAGAGCTTCAGTGTTGCTGTCTTTTTTTTTTTTTATTTATTTTTTTATTTTTTCAGCAAAGCCGCCTTAAACTCTTTAGTCTGGTGAATAGTTCCATCTGTTCTTGGGTTTTGGACTGTGAAGAACTTTGTTTTTACTATTTTCTGACTTCTTCTGACCAATCAATAAGAGAATATCTATCCTGTGTATGTCCGTGTGTACAGTTTGTATGATTTTAAAAGGGACGTTAACCTGTGACTTGTATCCTGGTTGCAGCTCTCTGACGTCCTCGGCCAGCTCCACAGCCTCCTCTCAGAGCGGCGGTCTGGGAGCCAACCGCAAGAAGAGCATCCCGCTCTCCATCCGTAACCTGAAGAGGAAGCACAAGAAGAAGAGGACCAAGTTCTCCCGCGAGTTCAAGCCTGGTGACCGGTGGGTCAACGGCACTGAGCAACACTCCAGCATTTTTGTCTTTTTCCTTCTCCGCTGTAGTTGCACCGCTTTTTTCTTTTCTTTGTTTCATTCATTCATTCTTCTTCTTCTTCATCCATTCATACTGTCTTCATTCATTACTGCCCGTGTGTCTGCCCAACTACTGGTGAACCTTTCTGTCGATTCAGTGACTCATCAGACCACTTTCTCAAAAGTGACCTGTGATTGATGCGGTTTCTTTTTTTATTTTAAGTCTTGGGAACAACTAAAGTGTTTTGACATTTGACAAATCCATAAGGCTGAACATTCAGTTCCCTTCTCAGCTGTATCAAGACTTTGGTGTGAAAACAAAACCAGTGACATCATCAGTTAACAGCTGCTGACCCTGAAGAGCTGACAGCAGAGTGTTTGTGTGCCGCTCCAGCCTCTCTGTTGTTTGTCAAAGGGCTCGTGTCTCGATCTGTCTGACGGTGACACTGGAGCTCCACAGCGGCCTCACACAGGAAGTCTTTCAGTGCCGACAAACGACAGTGTCGTTTCCTCACAGCCCTCGTCCTCAGTTTATAGAACATGTTTCACTTTCTCTCTCTCTCTTTTGCTTTTTCTACTTCACCAAACAAAACGCAACACTGCAGGTGGTCTGTTCTTTCCCATTTAGTTTCACATTAATATTCATGTCAACCAAAGCAGAACCTTTTCAGTGTCAGTTAAACGACCTCTAGTGGGGGGGGGATAAAGGTGACAGATTAGTTACCGTAGCATGATTCTGTGTTTTGTATTTATTTATAAGGTGTTTGGGGCAGTTTTTACTAATCAGTGGGGCTCATCTGTTTAAGGAAGTGGATGGTATTGAGACAGGACAAAATGATGAGAGGAAGAACTATAGAAAAATAAATAATGAGAGAGGAAATTGTAACACAATAAGTTACATTTAGAAACTCGCAAAAAGCAACTCCATTATCATTTGAGAAAACTTTATTACTTAAAAGTAGGTAACCACAAGAGAGAAATTGTCCTTTCTAAAAGTGTTAACATTTACCTTTGTGTTTTTGTACAGGGTCGCAGTGGAGGTTGTGTCGACAAACACCACGGCTGACGTGATGTGGAAGGACGGGCGGACGGAGAAGGGGATCCGATCAAACGACCTCATCCCCATCCAGCACCTCGACAGCCATGAGTTTTGTCCCGGGGACTTCGTAGTGGACAAACGACGTGAGGAAAACTAGTTTGATTAAAAAAAATGTTTTAATGACAAATTTTATTGTTTTATTTTACGATGTTCCTTTTCGCTTCTTCCAACCTCTTAACACGCAGCTTGTGTCCCTGTGGACGGTGATGAGATTATTCTTATATAGGCCACTCTGCCACTAGTACCTACAGTAACTAGGTCATTTCCTGAAACTATGCCAAGTTTCTGTGTCTGTAATATGGACTGAAAAAACAGGGACGTACCTTCAAGGCTGTAATGTTACAGCAAACGGCAAAGTTTCCCTCTCGAATACATTTTTTGTTATAAATCATTGAATTTGGAGGTTTGAAGTGTTTTATGTTTTGTGTTCTTTGTTTTGCTCTCTAATCTGTGTCTGCTTGTTGTTTGTGTGCTCTCTCAGCTCAAGCCCTCCAGGACCCGGGAGTGTACGGTGTGATCCAGTCTGGTGACCACAGGGGCAGAACTTGTGTCGTCAAGTGGATCAAACTGAACTCCAGCAGCGACGACGTGGAGGTCGGTCTGGAACAAAGGACGGAACAGTCTGTGTTTTACAGAATGTGACAAAGAGAGATATTTGTGTGAAAATTGAAAAAGAGATTGGTAGTATAACAGAGGAAGGAGAGGGTCTTAATGCAGGTATGGAGTTAGGCCCTCTCCTCCCTAAGAAAGATGCATTTGTTTTTTTACAATCAACACTCCTTCATACACTGTTAGCAGATGTTCTCATGTTGTGATGCCACGCTGATGTACGCGACTCTTCATCTTTATAGCAGAAATGAAATAGTCCCGGTAATTATAATTATTTGGCTTTATTCCAGGTTTTCGGTATGGAGGAGGATGTCAGCGTGTACGACATCGCAGATCACCCAGACTTCCATTTCCGCACCACCGACATCGTCATCAGAATATGGAACTCAGAGAACGGACACAACGACTGCGAAAACGAGGTGAGAACGATCATATGCATCACACTATATCTACTCTGCTTTAATGAACATATATGTGGTGGCCAAAACAATAAAATCCCCTCTCAGTATAACGCAATAAACTTCACAACCCCAAAACAACAGTTTAAACAAATACTGAACATTCATGAAGGGAGCATTTACTGCATTTATCTGTATCGGACTGCACTAGTTTAGCTAATAAACACCCAACTGAGCTTGTTACGATTGCTCTGCAGGTGTACAGCTTACCAGGAAACATACTGGGAAAATTAAAGCTACCCAAAATAAAACCTTTTTTCTGTTTAGGACACTCGGTGAGCTTTTCTCAACACAAACTATTAAATATTCCAACTGGTAAAACACATATATGCCTCCAAAAGTACAGAATGTTCTCATTTTAATGACCTCCTGGTAAATTGAGTCATAAACACTGCTGCCTGTCGGTTCTGCTAGTGAGGCTTTTGTTCTTTTAGTTCAGTTATAATTCTTTTACAAAACAATAAGTTTGCAATCTGTGTAACACACATTATCCCCTTATACCCCATTAGTCTTGTTTTCATACTGTGTAACGTGTTGCTGGCTGTTGATGATGGGTTGCATCTCTTCATCCACCTTCCCTCAGACGTCGGTCGGCCAGGTGTCCAGGGTGGATGTGAGCAGCAAAGTGGAGGTGGTGTGGGCGGATAACTCCATGACCATCGTCCTGCCTCAGGTAAACGTGTTTCCTGAACGACACTGAATGACATGCATGACATTAAAAAGGGAGGCGCTGATAGTCTCCTTTTTATAATCACTCACACAGCACCTCTACAACGTGGAGTCTGAGATCGAGGAGACCGACTACGACTCGGTGGAGGAGACGAGCAGCGTCCTGTCCACCGAGGAGTGGGAGGACGAGAGCGACAGCTGGGAGACGGACAACGGCCTCACCACTGAGGACGACGGCCACGTCAACAACGCCGATGTCGCCGAGGGGGCGACCCCGACCCCCACGGGCTCCACCCCGTTTATCATCCCCCCTCAAGAGGGCAGCAAAGCGGGGGTCACCAGCCCCACGAAAGGAGCCGCTGGGGAGGAGGGAGAAGCCGCTGTGGCTGCTGCCAGCCTGGCTTCTGGAGGAGGTGGGGAGCTTTTATTACAACATATATATTTTTATTTGTTTCAAAGGAGTAGTGTTTACTCTCCTCTACAGGACAAAAAGATCTTAAATCCCCTTTTTGTCTTCAGGAACTAGGAACCAAATCAAGATAAAGATAATAAAGTTAAAACAATTAAAAGTCAGGCTTTGATCTTGGCTTCCTGATTTATTTAAAAAAAAGAATAAAGACAGAGAGAAGAAAGGAGACAGAGATGTCAAAAGCGTCAGAGTGGTAGAAGAGAGCGAGGCTGCGGTGCTGTGAATGAGCGATTGTTTCACGGTGGTTACGTTCTAATGCACAAATATATAACCATCAAACACCCTACAGATGATTTACTGTGGAGACAAACGCTTTTAGTTTCATGTTCCTCGTCTCCATTTCATTCATTACATCTATCATTCATTAGTTAATACTATGCAGCAGTAAATGTTGGAATGAGACAACAATTTTTTTTTCCCAAAAAATGTATTGGATGAAATGGGGGCAGGCACGCTGATCTGCCCTCCTCAGTCTCCAGATCTTTAGACTTTTTTCAAAACACAAAAAGTTGATTAATAAGGTTCCTGCAGTCGAAAAAAGGGGCTAAAACAATATCTTTGATTACTGAAACAGAATGCGAATTCAAACTTTTATATCACAGAAAACGTTCTCCCTGTTTCCAGTTTGACATGTCTCTAATTTGTTTGCAAGAATTTCTTATACTCTTATAAATTCTGCCTGCTTAGGAACGACTCCAGGAGCAGTGAATGGAGCGGAGAAGCCCAGTAAAGAAGGTGCCTCTCGGGGCTTCAGGGAGTTGAAGGAGGCCCTGAAGATCCTGGAGAGCCTGAAGAACATGACCGTGGAGCAGCTCTGGACCGGCGGTTCTCCAACCTCCCCGACCTCCTGCGAACCCGCCTCCGCGACAAACGTAGCGAGTTCGCTGACGCCCGTGGCCCCGGAGAAACCGACGAAGGAGAAACGCTTCCTGGACGACATCAAGAAGCTGCAGGAGAACCTGAGGAAGACGCTGGACAACGTGGCCATCGTGGAGGAGGAGAAGATGGAGGCTGTGGTGGAGGCAGGGGGGAGTGGAGGAGCAGGGTCAGAGGTAGGTGTTAAATGATTTGGGGTTCAAACAGAAGTGCCCATAAATAAGTATCTTACTAGCTGCTCTGTTACTGTTCAGGTAGAGAGAGCCGGAGAGGAAAAGCCCCAGCAGGACCCACAGACACCAGTTGGTGGACAAGAGTGGCCCAGTGAGTTCCTCAGCGAGACGCCAGTGCTGTGCCAACAGAGTGGAGGCAAACCGGGCGTCACCTTCACCAGTGCCAAGGGAGAGGTGTTCTCTGTGCTGGAGTGGTCTCCAGGTGAGACGCGTAGAGAGAGTTTACCTGAAACAACAGACCCCCTTCCTTTAGATTGATGACTCCCCTTCTCTCACAGGCTAAGCTGTCTTCGTTAATGTCTATTTCTTTCTGTATTGCTATTTCTTTTTAGACACGCACTCATTTAAGAAAATGGAGTTCCAGCCAGCGGAGGCAAAGAAGTTCTTCAGCACAGTGAGGAAGGAAATGGCTCTTCTTGCAACGTCACTGCCGGATGGCATCATGGTCAAAACATTTGAAGATCGCATGGTGGGTTTCCTGTCGTTAATGACGCGGTTAAAAAGATAGATCTGTTTAATTTATGTTTAAAAAGTATCAATATTATCACCATCTTGAAATATATCATAGCCCTGATTCATTTTCAACGATAAGTATTCTTATTATTAAAAACAAAGGCAGGTTTTATCCATATTTGTAGAAAATCTGCTGTCTCACTTATCATTTGTGTGGTCATAGTTCACTGCACGATTACTGTTGCAAAGGGCTGATATTAATGTCTCAAAAATCATCAAGATTTCAAGCTTGTGAGAAAATAATTTCAAAGCCTGTGCTTCTTTGTCACCCTTTTTAGACCTGAAAACAAACTTTACATTAAAAATGTAACATGTATATATATATATATATATATATATATATATATATATAAAAGCAGACAGCAAAAGTTTCAAATGCACAGAGATTCACAAACACTCACATTTACAAATCTAACACTCGTTACTTTAATTTGTGTGTGCACAAAGTTGAATTTCTCATGCAGAGATCTTCACTAATCAGGTGATATACAAGCACAGACTTTGAAATAAATCCTTAGCATCATTCCACAAGCTCAAATTCTTACTGACCTTTTGTAATAGCCCATATGTGAGTAAAATTTGCTTTTTTTTTCTTGGTCTTTTAAACAACAACAACAACAACAGGGAGGAGAAAGTCTCCATGTTAAGAAAGCTGCACGGCTTTATGGGAAACATGTTGATACATAAAAACAAATGACAACCTTAAGTCCTTAATGTCATTATTTCATTTGAGCTATGACCTCCGACAGTAACCTCCGATGTCAAACAGTCTAGATCGTCATAAAGGTCTTTGCTTTTCTTGGACACAGGACCTGTTCTCAGCTCTGATCAAAGGGCCGACCCGGACGCCCTACGAGGACGGTCTCTTCCTGTTTGACATCCAGCTGCCCAACATCTACCCGTCTGTGCCGCCTCTGTTTCGCTACCTGTCGCAGTGCAGCGGCCGCCTCAATCCCAACCTCTACGACAACGGCAAGGTCTGCGTCAGCCTGCTGGGCACCTGGATCGGCAAGGTGAGCGCTGCTCTACAGGTTTTACAGTTTACGTAAGAGAGACAACGACAGCGTGCAGACTACTGTGATTGTTAAACAGAAAGTCTTTGGGCTTTAGACTGCTGGTTAGACAAAACAAGATATTTGGAGACTATTTCGAAGACTCTTTCGAACGTTGTAAAGGCTTAAAAAAAAAAAGAACCCATTTAAAATCAAGTATGAATCAATAATGTAAATGTCTCATGCTTTTTGTGGTGATGTCATCCACAGGGCAACGAGAGATGGACCAGCAAGTCCAGTCTGCTGCAAGTCCTCATCTCCATACAAGGTTAGGACACACACACACACACACACACACACACACACACACACACACACACACACACACACACACACACACACACACACACACACACTCTCTTCCATCCCCCCTTCTCTTCTCTGCAGCACAAAAATGTTTTGTTCATTTGCTCAGAAGCCTGTGCAGCGTCTTCACCCTCACTAACTGTATCTGTAACACACAGACATTACACCACCTCCATAAGTCTTATGTGGCCGGACAAACTAATATAAAGTTACAATGAACTTAATTTTCCTTTTGCACACGTGTATCCTTCTGCAGGCCTTATCCTGGTCAATGAGCCGTACTATAACGAGGCTGGCTTCGACAGCGACCGCGGCCTCCAGGAGGGGTATGAGAACAGCCGCTGCTATAACGAGATGGCCCTGATCAAGATGGTCCAGTCCATGACGCTGCTGCTACAACACCCCGTGGAGGTCTTCAAGCAGGAGATCCAGGAGCACTTTGCTTCCAACGGCTGGCGGCTCGTCCACCGCCTGGACGCGTGGCTGGAGCTGAACGAAGGCGCCGAGAGGGGCCAGGCGGCGCACGCGTCCTCCAGGGCTCACCACCCCAGGGACCGACCCTCGGCCGTGGAGACTCTGGACGAGCAGGGGCCCGTGGCGGTGGCTCACAGCAGCCCCAGTAAGCCTGGAGAGGAGGGGGTCACAGGATCAGGCGTTCCCAGTATTATGGAGGAGGAGCTGGAGGACTCAGGGCTGAGTCCCTCCACCACAGCGGCCCCTCAGCAGGAGATGAGCCAGAACTCGGACTGCGACAGCACCCATGGGAGCGCCTCTCTGGCTGGAGAAAACAGGGGGGGCCCTGCAGTCGCCGGCTCTGTAGTCCGCGGCGGGGCGGCGGAATCGGGTTCTTCAGTCGTGGTTAGCGGAGGAGGGGCGGGCCCCACGGGGAGCCAGCCGGTGGTGCGACCAAAGAAACGGAGAAAGAGCTACCGGAGCTTCCTCCCGGAGGGCAGCGGATACCCGGACATCGGCTTCCCTCTCTTCCCGCTCTCCAAGGGGTTCGTGAAGAGCGTTCGAGGGGTGCTGCTGCAGTACCGAGCCGCGCTGGCCGCCGCTGCCATCCCTGATTACATAGAGGACAAGTAAGTGCCTCCTCGCCGTTTCCCCCGACACACCTCTGCACTGTTTCCTGCTCTTTCGCTCCTCCTCTTCTACCTTTTTCATCCGCCTCAAGCTGTAGAGGAGGATTCATTACTTGTAGCCTGGGAGGGGGGGGGCTGTAGTCTTCTGAACCTCTATCCAGAGCTGCACTGGTCCCCCAGCACTGCCCACATTTTTGTCCTCCATTTCTAAGTCTGTACTGCTCCTGCTGACCCAAAACTCCGTCGTCATTTTTATTTATTTTTTCCTTACCCATAATCCCTCTGGACTGCAGGAGAACAGCACCTTCGATCAGGCGAGTGAGCAGCCTCAGGGTTTGAATGCAACTTGATAATGTCTTTGTTCTCCTTCAGTGTCTCTTCAGATGAGTGCGATGGATAAAGTGTGAGAGTGTGGACCTCACATGCGCTCACCCTTTTGCACAAACGTACGGGAGCTACGCGGCCACACAGGAACCCTCATCTGTTCATGGACGCAGGAAAACAACACCGAGGATTTTACTGGAGGCCGTCACAGACTCTCTCTTGGCCTCAGCAGGACTTTGACTTTAGTGGAGGTGGTGTGGATGCAAAAAAAGAACTGAATGAGATAATAAAATCAGTGCCATGAACCCTCATCCGCCCCCCTCATCCACCGAGCCTCCAGCAGCACCCACCATACTGGCGGGGATTTTTCTGGATGAACCACTCAAGCCGACTCAATCAGCCTGAGAAATGTGAAGCGGACTCGTGATCGTCGCTGCATTTCGGACGAGGTCAAAGGTGGCTGGAAAAACTGCTTCCTGTAGCACTACTGATAAACACACCGACCAGGAGGATTCTTTAAGAATGGAAACCACTGGTTGTAACGCTTTCTGCCAAAATTCTCTCTGTCACACACACACACACACACAAAATATTCAAGTAGAACGTACTGAATGTCAGTTAAACTGCCAAACACCACAGCTTCACCACTTCCTTCCACTCTACTGTACTTGCTGGTATTTTTCCTTCGCCCAGTCACTCGCACAGAACCACGCAGCCAACACCGAGTGAAAACGTTTACATACGAGTCTCCCCCGGAGGTCGGACCGCTGTAGCCGTTTGGGTTGTGTAGAGAAGCCAGCCAGGCACGGGACGACAGGAAGGTGGCGCTATGCTCCAATGTCCAGGTGAGCGCGCTCCAGTCAAAGCTTAACACAGCTGCCGCCTCCACATACAAAACGTTCGATTCACTTTCTGTAGAATTTAGCAAAAGCTGTTCGCTCAGCGAAATGGAGCTTGTGCTTTTTGGTGTTTTCTTGCATTTTAAGTTTGTTTTACTAAGAGAGGCTGAAGTGACGGTTTCAGAGCGAAGCTTTACCCACAATGCTCCACTTTTTCCTGTGCCGGAGATGAACCCCACATCACATGCGAATGACTAAACTTAGAGAATAAATAGGAAAAACACATAGAGCATCCATTCCCTCATATCATGTCAACATGTTGCCTTACTTGAATATTTCTTAATAATCTCAGATCATGGTGATTGTGTAGTTCTTTAAACAAACAGGCCTAGACACACACTGACAACCACTAAAACCCTGATCCAGTGTTTTCCTCCTCAATAGTGCAGATCTCTGATCAGTTTTCTTTTTTTTTTTTCTTTCAGTTCTTGAACATGAGCCTTCACACTGCGGGCTTCAGCCGTATTCATTTCTTTTTTTCCCTCTCCAAATTGCACGTGCAGAGTTAATTAACATCAGAATACAAACTACAGTAAGTGTGATACTGATGGTTTGTTGATATTATATATATATTTTTTTGCTTTAATGTATTTATTTTCTGTTTATCCCGTGCTGCACTTGACCTGAGCGTCTAATCCCACGAAGGCGACTGCCGTCCCCGCAGCCCAATCACACATGTTAAGGCATGCAGACAAAACTTAAACTTAAACTGATAATTTGTCTGCGATCTACTTTTCCCTCTTCAATCTGGATGAAAGAAATCAAGATTTTAATCCCCAAGTAAAACTCTTTGCTTTGCCACAGATTGAGCTGCACTTAAGTGAAAGAAAGTGAAACTCCCCTTTGGGTCCAATCGTGCTTCCTGGGGAACACAGAGCAGTCTTTGTTTACATCTTTTTGAAATAACTTCATCTCATCTTTAACACCATGCTCTTTTTTTTTTCTTTTTCTTTTTTTCCTCAAGATATTACTATTCTCATATTATTGTGATTATGATTATAATACAGGTCAGACAAACCCCTTGTGCTTGCTATAACCTGTGAATTAAACAAAGAGTGTGCTGGCTGTCTGGTATTTTACTTGAACAAAGAACCTTGATGGTAAGAAGTGTTTCTGAATGATTGAGCACATTGTGAAACTACGAGTGAGCCGAGGGTTGCTGTGTTTTAAAGAGACTTAACAAAATAAAAAAGGTCATGAATGAGGGTATTTTGTTTTTGCTTTGTCTTCCATTCCTCTCAACCCCACCCCGCGACTCTTGCTGCTGTTTGTAAAAAAAATAAAAATGTCCCCTTAATGATTCCTTGGAGCAAAGTTTCTTCAATGGTCTGAAAACAAAACGATTTTTGGAACTTGGTTATCGAGTTGTGACATCACTGCTCCATCGGTTCAAACCGTTTTGTCGTCGGTCGCAGAAACGGAAAAATGTGAAGCTGTCTCTGTAGATCTCGAGGCAAGAATCTGGCAGGATATCAAGCACATGATGTACAATTTTCTGTGTATGTGTGTATATTATTCAAATTTAAAAAACCATTGTTCCTATTATGACTGCGAGAAGTTTGTTTTCCAGCCAAAGCATGTAACATGTTGCTTTAAGCCTTTTGAACGGGCTACACACAAGACTTGACTGTACGATGTCTACATTTCCACAGTGGCCTGTTATTGATATACTAAAAAAAAAAAAAAGGAAAAAAAGAACTAATAAAGTTATGATTTGTAGCCTGATTCCCTCTGTACAGCCGTCATGACTATATTGAAATATATAAATACAAGCGGTATATATTTAACACACCCCTGAGTTCTGACGAGTCACGTGGATGCTTGGGGCATATGTGTACAAAATGCTGAGTATTGTATTTATGATTTCATTTTTTTAATGGTTTACTTTTGTTGCATTAAGAACAACTGTATAGTGATGTATTAAACTTTGCAAGCAGTACTATAGTGACATTGTGGCTTATATTTATTTGGATCGCTGTTGTGAGCCTTTTATTAATATTAACAAATCTAAAAACACCAAAACCAACAATGATTGGGTCCTGTTAACAAGTAGTTCCTCTACAAACACACACATTTCATTTTAAGTCAATACCATGTTTGGATCTGCTGGTACAAATACTAATAAGGGCACCAAATGTGTATTAATCCACGGCTGAAAATAGTCCCCAACAAATACACTATTTCCTCCTGTTTGAGTAACATTTCCCCAAAACAACAGTGCCCAGCTGTTTTAGGAAGCTACTGAGCTTTTTTTTGGTAATGAAGCTCTGTATATTTGTAACCTGTTGATGAAGATCTATATCTTCATCAGGAACTGATGTGCTGGAGGCTTTGTGTCAAACACAAAGTGGGACGTTCAGAGAGTATGGAGGGACAAACTAACACATTGTTGGTTTTGGGTTTTTTTAAGGATTTGTTTGCAAAGATGGAAAAAAACTGAATAATGCCACCTTAAGGGTGTGATGGCTGTTGTCATTGTTCTCATTTTTCTTTAAAGACGGCGCCTAATAGAACTCTATATTAAGGTCATTCAAACTGTTAAATATAAAATATAATGTGTTGTGTCAGGATGCTTTGGACAGCGCCAACTAAACGCTGAACTTCAAGCGCAGTTTTGAACCAACAACCACTCCATCCATGATTATGCTTCATTCTTTTTTTTATTTTTTATTATGAGTTTATGCCGAAAGGTTATCTTCTGGTACAGAATATACATTCACTGGAAAATATGTATTCTGAAATTCAAAAAAGTTTAACTGTTATTAGTGCCTTATTTTAGTCATTCATTGTCTTACCTGTTCTCCTGCACCTGATAAACATAAAGCATGTAACTACCAGTCTGCACCTTTTTAACTCCAATGTTTAAGTGAGGACAATTATAAACTGTCTGAAGTTTGGTGAGTTAAATTGTGGCTTCTTGACCAAAAAACAACTGTTCTGCCATATGCCAAAAAATATACTCCACATTCGAGTCCCTAAATCAGATGCAACCAATGTTTCACAAACCAAATCTCAGACATGTTTGTCATTATTTATTTTTATTTTTACCCAATCAAAAACACCCAGCAGAATGTTTGATTCAATCATAGAAAAGTTACAGACATTTGTCTAATGGAAAAATAGATCTCTCTCTGTGAATAAAGAATTAATCATTCAATGTGTGCAAGAAAAAAATTAAAATGACTAATTTCCCTTCACCATAAATATTTAAACACACAAGACGACGGCTGAGAAGCAGCAGGTAAAGACGTAAACAGCAAATCAACAGTCACACAAAGTCAGTTTCTTTCTGCTGTCGTGCTGACAGAATGAAACATCAGGTCCTTCGTCATCTGATGCTTAAACTCATTTAGATTTTCAATCACACTTGGACTCTCCATTTTCTTCTACTTAGTGAAAAGCTGAATATTTCCAGATCTCCCTAGTAGTAATTGATGAAGAAACGGCACCATGGCAAACATTAACAGTTTCTAAAGTCAAAACAACACTGTGCCACAATTACACTTATTTTACTGACATATGGACAGATGTCAAATGTGTCCCTTCCTCTCAGTTTTTTTTAAATGGTGATGAGAAAAACCAAAGTGAGAAATCAGTGAATGCACCACCGCGTTCAAACCACCAGGAGGCAGCACAATCAAGGCACATCAAACAGTTAAAGGACCGCTGCATCGCTCACATAAACCCCGCCTTGCATAGAAAATAAAATGTGTAAAGAGGTCTGGGTCAGTAGCACTCTGTGGTGTCAAAATATTATTCTTATTCATATATTATATCTGTGGTTCCCAACAAAAAATAATCTGAGGGGTCATAAATAAACAAAAAAATATATATTTATCACAAAATTATGTTTCTAGCTTTTACTTTATTCAGTCCATGTCTTTTGTATCATTAATTGCCGGATAATTTTATATCTTAAGGCCTCTAAATCTGTCTCAGCAGGAACAAATTGGTCCGGTCGACATACTGGCTTCATGTTAAGAGGTCACAAGACATGAAGGTTGGGAAACACAGTGTAAATTGTACATTTAACAGTCAATAACCAGACCTCAGGTTTTAGTGCGACCGACTACATCTGTCCCCTGAAACAAGCACGTCTTCAAGTACTGTTCCCCCTGTGCTTAAAGCTGGTCAGCTGGATTCCTGCTGCAAAGTCCTTCATGAGTAAACAGAATCAAGAACAGCTAAAGGACAGAAAATCAACCTCGATGTCTCATGAAGGCTTCAAACAGCGTTGGCAACATTTTTACATTGTGCAAAAAACACGAATAGAAGAATATCTCTCTGGAATAAATTCATTTTGGTCTTTCTCAAGTCAATTCTTTACAGTGTCGAACGTAGACGTGGCGTGCTGATGAAAACAACAAACATTCAATTATTAGTCATGTTTAAAATGACAAGTCAGTATAACGGTTTGATTATGTTGGTGCCACTGTTATACGGTTACTGTGTGTGTGTGTGTGTGTGTGTGTGTGTGTGTGTGTGTGGGTGTTGGCTCTCTTTCTCTCGGCGTCAGGACAGTTTGCTAATGCTCCCAAATGATTTCTTGCGGCAAACAGGAAGAATTAGGGCGCCCTGTCAGGAACACAACGCCGCCTACCTCATGCAGCATTTAACAAGTCGATATCTCCCCCTCCTCCTCCTCCTCCTCCTCCTCCTTCTCCTCCTCATCCTCCCTACTCTAAACCAAAGTGCTGTTTAAACCAGCTTGAATCCCCCAAAGCCCTTTTTTAACTCTGAGTTCATTTCACTTCCACTCAGACAAAGAAGTACTGATTTCTTTGAAAAAATAAATGAAACGTACATCTGAGGAGATTTGGATCACGATTTAAAAAAATCTGACTTTACTGTAGTGAAGGACGAAGCCTCAGTCATCACTTCCTCTTTACGACTTAAAGCTCAATGGTAAGGACACCTAGGTGATGATGATTAGTAGATCTCCCATAGGGGCTGTGTTGTGTGTGTGTGTGTGTGTGTGTGTGTGTGTGTGTGTGTGTGTGTGTGTGTGTGTGTGTGTGTGTGTGTGTGTGTCTGTCTGTCTGTCTGTCTGTCTGAATAGCAGCTGGGGCCAGAGACACTAAAGCCTGGGACTGCCGTGCTTAAAGCATCAGATGAATGGATGAAAACGTGAGGAAGAAGAAGAAGAAGAAGAGTGGTGTTTAGGGATGAAGGATGCAGTGTTGGAGAGAACTGAGGCACTAAAACACATCACTCACCCGTCCAGAACCGGAGTGCTGCAGGAGACACTGAACACTTTTACTCCGTTATCATCAGTCTGTGGTGTTCAGATGGTTCCAGGAGGTATTTCTGTAATTTACTTTTTCAGTTTTCTCAACTCCCTGCCAGTAAACTCAAAGGTGATTTATTCACATGAACGGTTCAAATCACCCCAAATATGCTGCTTTGTGGTCAGTTCAGCCATATTACAAGTAAATAAACCCCAGTGTTTCCTCTTTGACCTCTAGTGGGATCTAGACATGCAGATAGTTTTGGTTGTATTTGATGTCATTAATGTCTATGAGATTTCTGCATTAATAGCAACAAGGTGGTCAATGGTATTTTGTTTGTGATGCAAATGATAATAATAATAATACATGTTTAAAAAAAACACACACAAACACACACATACACACACACACACACACACACACACACACCACACACAGACATACACACTGTCTCCAACGTGCTGCAGAGGAGCCATGAAGGCATAAATCCCACCCTGCCATAATTCATGTTGATACATCAGCTTCAGCACAGAGAGGAAATCCTCTCCATGCAGCGATAAACTAGATGAAATACTGGAGGCTGAAGATGTGGGTGGACTTACTTCCAAACACTTCATCATGAGATGATGAAACGTGTGTCTGACTGTGTTTGATCTCTGAAGTGAAGCAGACATGTCTGCAGAAAGTTCAACCGCGGCTACGCAGTCCAAAAGTGTTCAATATTCAATAAATACACTGAAACTATTCAATACATTTTAAACCTCAGTGCATTATTGTGAAATTCGATCCTGTTTATTCTCACAATAAGAGTTTATTGCAGGCCATTTTCGCTTTATTCCTGCAGGTTTTTTATTTTTTATTAATAATGTTTTTCAAAAGCCTGTTTAAAAGTACAGAGCCCCTGCAATCCTGAAAGATGGCATCTTATTTTGTGGACACCATAAAATAATATCTTTTTCAGGAGGGTTCCTTGTTAAGTCTTTATCTCTTAATCGTGTGTGGAAAAGGGACCGCTTAAAATAAAAGTCTGTCAAAAAGCCTCTTATTGTGAAAAGAAGCAGGATGAAAGAATAATTTGTAAAAGTACTAATAACAACTTCATGGTTATATTTTCTATCTTGTATGCATTGATGAATCTGATTATTCATTTCAGGATGCCTTACTATTTATTTAATATTGAACACTTTGGGTCTCCATAAAAAGCTCTCTGTCTTAATAGTGCATGATTTCCTTCTGAAACATGTGTTGTCTATGTACCGATGGGAGGCTATAACGTTGTGGGTAACGGTGAATGAGTCTTACATTCATTGCTTTGCTCCTACATTTCTGATTTGAAATGCTAAACTGTGTTTATTGGGCCTCTAACAGCAGCCGTGATGTTAGTTCATCCAGTGATTAACCTCGCCAGGCCTCTGTGTACCTCTGCTTGCACCGGTCCGTAGTCCACCACTTCTCCATCTACTGTTATTATCCCTTTGGGTGAAAGTGGCTCCAGCCTGAGCGCCCGCACCTTAGCGTGCACCAGATGTTGACAGTTAGTAACCATATGTGTCCCCTTCTCCATAGCCAGGAACAGCTTCAGCAGCGCTGCGCGTGAAATCCCCGCCCTGACGTAGAAAAGATGGATGACTCCGTCGTCCGAGGTGGCTTCCGGTGCTGCGAACAGGTCCTCCGCCAGGTGGGACTGGTACATGGCCAGCATGAGGACAAATTCTTCCTCCTCCACCACCACCCAGTCGCTGGGCACCGGCTGGTCCAGAGGAGGCAGCAGGGAGTCATGCGGGCCGGCGTTGGCTTCGGAGGCGCTTCGACAAGGCGTGCTCTCCGTCCTCCTCGCCTTCAGGGAGTTGTTGGAGTGGCAGGAGTTGTGGAAGGTGTTCTGGCAGGGAGAGTCTCTGGACGGAGCCAGGGAGGAAGCCTGACTGTTGCAATGCAGCGTCATGGTATTTCCTGAACCCTCGTCCTTGCTGTAGTCGTCCTCGGTGGCGAGCAGGTAGGCCATCTTGCCCTTGTAGACGCGGAGAGAAGCCAGCCTCACCAGCGTGCCGACGGTGAACCGGGCGGCTCCGACGTGACGGTACTTCTCGCTCTCTATGTCCACGTCGGCCACGAAGCCCCAGGCCAGCGACAGGAAGGAGAAGAGACGAGGGCCGGAGGAGAGCTGGATGGAGATCAGGTCCATGTGGGCCACGAGGCCCTGACAGAGCAGGAAACCACAGCTGATCAGGAGCTCCTCAGTGGACACCAGGGAGGCTCTGGAGGAACCAAGGAGGAGACATGAGGAGTTAGTCAGAGCTGGACATCCTGGAAACATCGGAGACCATCAGCCTTCTAGTGAGATCTGACCTACAGAGTTAAGAAGCTGTGCTCATATGAATTACATGGGAAGGGTGTTTGAATTGCCATAATATGAATCATTAACCCTTTCATGCATAGAGGTCACTACAGTGGACGGCTATTCAAATGTTGTGTTCTTGTATATTCATGGGTTTTGATGGCGTAGTTGCACATCAGCCACTACAACAGCGCTCACTGTAGTGGCTGATGTGCAACTATGCCATCAAAACCACTACAAGACAACATTTGAATAGCCGTCCACTGTAGTGACCTCTATGCATGAAAGGGTTAAATCATAATTAATCATAAAATCCATTGTTTTCGCCAATTCTGTCTCGTAAAGGAAAATTACCTATTTTAAGAGACTTTCTTTTTAAATAAATTCTAAAATAAAATAAAAGGTTATTCATATGAGTGACTGGGTGAGATGAGGTGTATTATCAAAGGAATACTTTACCCTTTAAATGACCATTTGCGCATGCGTAATCAGGCGGAAGTGATTTACATTGCAAGATATTTGCGGAAATAGGTGTTTGTGAAGCACCGAGCAGACAGCTGGGTTATACTCCACCTGTTGTGTGTGGGTTTGTTTATTTGTCACATAGTTATGCTTTTGTTAAACCTTTTACTTCAATTAATCAAGATTTTAGTCGGTTTTCGGGGTTTGCGGATTATCCTGGAGGCAACGAGCGGTGAGTGACGTTAATTGATTAACACGTGGTCATTGTGTGCATGAAGACAATATCAATGTCTCTATCACGTGATTTAAAGTTATATATTTTTTTGACATTTACCAGAGAAACGTGAGCACTTTGGCTTGAATGGGTTAAATGGAAAAAAAGTTAAAGTTTGTTAATATTCCCCAAATCTAAGGCACCGAAAAAGTTCAAAATGATATCTTAAAAAGGGCAAAACATCAGTTCAGAATCTCACCAACATATTAATATAACTTATATTGTTTTAAAAGTGCGTGACAGTATTAAAACCCGCATCATTACTGGACCAGACATGCGCGTGTCCGTGCGGAGCGCGCAGTCCAGTCTCTACCCGGTATAAACATTATTCATAACATGAGGTCGATTTGCAGTCTGATAATTATAGCAATGCCTCTAATCTGTTATTTCTCATTGAGCTCTTCATATCACCCCAAAAAACAAAAATACACATCAGAAGCAGTAAAACGCTGCATATGTAACAGAGTCAATTTCACTGTTAAAATGTTGTATTTTAATGACACAAAATATATGTAAATAGTCATAACCTGACATGTTATAGATCCACTATTTAATAAGTGGAACGGTTTAGACTCCAGTGTTATTCCCCCAGTTTCTTTGCCCCCCCCCCCCCATATCTGCTGTCCCCTGCCCTCACCTCTCCCCTTGTGTTGATATAATGCATTGGAGAGATCTGCCAGTTTGGCATAAAGACAATAAACGGAGACCGCCTGCAAAGGGTGTCCAGTCTCGGGTCTCTTCCTTCTCCAACACAACGCAGACAACACCGCTTACACATAGACTTCTGATTTGATATCCTCACGTGGATCCTGAGGATGCAGGATGTTACTCGGGATGTCAGTCTGGTCAATTTTGAGATTTAGGGCTACTGTGCTTCCATAACATCCAAAATACAACTCAGGGTTTACTTTACTACTTTGTCTATTTTGGACAGAAGATTTCTCCTGAATTCTCCTAAAGTGAGCAGATGATAAATAATGCATTATTTGCAGTATTACACATAACATTTCAGGAAATTCGTAATACAAACAAATATGTTGTGTTAAAGTTAGAAATCAACTGGGGAAGTTTCATGGCGATATTTTTTAGTTAAATGTTTTACTCTACTCCCCTGAGGTGGCTCCACTTGTTTACTCCTCTTGGTTCCTTTGTAAAAAGTCTGAGTGAAAAGGAAACTAACCAGAACTAAAATGCAATAATATATAATTTATTCCCTTCTGTGTGTTTCTGGTAAGACAATGTTTACAAAGCTCACAACCTCTGCATGTCCCACTTGATTACATGAAGAGAACCAAATTCTGCAGAGTTCTGCTGCAGCTCACAAAGTGAAGTGAGGTCTGATTTCTAAAACAAAACAACAGCCTTCACCCAACAACCTTTACTTTAAGTTGATGTTTACGACCAAATGCACTTGACAGTGTGACAGGCTGTGTTTACAGCTTTCAGACTTTAACTGGTCTTCAAGGCAGCAGCGGATCTAATTAAATGGTGTAAAGTTAATTCTCCTTTACTGTGCAGAGATGCACCAGATCCAAAATCGACCCCAGTCAAGGGCTTAAACTGATGGTTATTTTCAGTATTGATATATATTTCAGTCAAGATGTCAGGAAATGGTGATAGATGATCATGTAGCCAAAGGTCATGTGGCTAAATAACATATTTTGTCCGATCATCAGCCCGTAAACCATTTTTATTTCTCAGTTATACAAAACAGAGAGTAGCGGCAAGTTCCTCAATAAACAATGGATCAGACAATCATTTCAGCCCTCTGGCAGTTCTCCAGAAGGAGCCACAATTAAGAATCTAGCTTCAAAAATCAGATGCAGACACCAAAAATAAAACCGCTTAATGTTTTGGGTTAGGAAATGGGTCGTGGCTCGTGTGTGTGTGTGATGTACGATGTACGAGGAGTGTTATACAATATTGGGGTAACTGTGACCTTATTGTATGATCAGAAAAATAACCCAGAGAGGGTAGATAAGCAGGGAGGAGGCCCTTTGAGATATGACGGGAGTGGGGTGAAGGTGGGGGAGTATAGGGAGAGACGGGGGGGGATTTCAGTTAACCAGTAGTCTCAGCGGCAAATGTTAGAGGTGGGACAGAATCAGCTTATGGGCCTTCAGACATGACAGGCCGGTCAGACAACAAAGACAGCCCCATCTGGAACAACGGAGACAGAGGTGGAAGGTCATGATAACACCCCCAAAACACACACACACACACACACACACACACACACACACACACACACACACACACACACACACACACACACACACACACACAGACAGATTAGCCTGCTGGTACCACCCACAGCCAATTACAGTGATGACTGGATGTCTCAGTGGAGTTCACTAGCAGTGGCCCTGCAGATACGTATCTCCATATTCATCATCCTGAATTTATTTACCAGTCCGACAATCCAAACAGTCTCCTCTCCATTTCCTACGGCTCTGTTTCTATCTGATCATTTGAATCATTGGTAAAACGCTCAAGAAATAACAAGATGTACAACTCGCCTGCTGCACCTGAGAATCAGTGCTGGAAAGCATTATTCTTATGTACAATGTTAAGGTACGAGTACTTTTAGTTGAGCGTTTCCATTTTCCGCTACAAATGCTTACAATTTGGATTTTTACAGTTTGTCTAGCCTGTTAGCATACTAACCATTGAAATACTCTATTTCTATGATGCTAACATCCGTTTATTAGCACATCACAAAGTACAGCTAAGGGGTTTTATGAATGCCATACATTTTGCATGTATTTAGTTATAAAGCAAACATGTTAGACTACTGAAACTTTGACCTGATGGTGGCGCTAGGTGAGTCTAAGGATCACTTAAGCACAAACACAATTCATCCTGAGGGGGACATGAATGTCGGTACCAATGTTTTTAGCATTCCATCCAACAGTTAGAATGGTAGAAAAGTTATAAACACACAGCACACTGTTAAATATTTAAGGTGTAGTTTCCAAACCGTCTTTGGTCCGTGACCTCAGCGTCTATTTGGGGCCTCTTGCCGTATATTTCAGATGTCTAAGAGTTCCTCCGAAGACTTATTTCCCTAATTTATGTTCCCAGATGATACATCAATACAAATCTGTGTAGCCTGGCTTCTTTCTTTTGTTTCGTCCTCTTTACTACCTCATTAATCCTCTCAGGACCGCTCAGATTTACTTTGGTATCCTTAAGACTAAACTAACTAACTGTATATAAATAAGTCGTAAAGTTTAAAACCAGCTATAACTATAAAATGATGTCTAATAAAACAATATATTAGTCACAGGGGCCACCTTTCAGCTAAATTAAACTTTCAACAGCGTGACCTTTTATGAAGGTTTGATTTACTGTAGGAGTGATCTATTGGACTGCATTTTTTTTTTGTTGAGGGTGTATCTAATAAAGCAGCAACTGGGTTTAAATAAGCTCCTCATTTGTACAGATCCCTTCCTTCTATTTAAAGCTCCTTATGCAGTATCTATGAGCCACCAGAGGAGGGAGACTCTCACTCACATCAAAGCATCACATCTGTCAGCGTTCAGATGATGTTCCAGCTTGTGCTCATCATGTTTGCGTACAGAAAACATATTAAACTCTCACTCAGCGAACCTGTTCACAGCTATGCATAATACCAAATATGTTCTAGCTGCCACTCAGCAGGGAATAATACCAAGCACACTCTGGCCACTGCAGGACGGCCTGCAGCAGAGAGAGAGAGAGGGGGGGAGAGATGTTCTGGATGTGTGAGAGGAGAGCAAACAATACAGAGTCTGGTCTCTTCCTCTCATTGTTGCTGCCGCTCTGGATGGAAGAGCATTGTTTGATGAGAAGCTGATCGGCAGATGCAGTCGAAGTGATGTATGAATGTGGCTCTTTGGTGAAGACGGAACCATCAGCGTACGGTGTTTTGTTTATTTAAATTGTATAGTGACTTTAACATTAATTTATCCTTTGTTTGGTCAGGAATCCCACTGAGAAAAGAAAGCCCAAACTGCAGCACAAAGGCTAACGCAAAGGTTGCTACCAAGCAAAAAAGAAAATATACCAAATACAGAATGACAGATTAGGAAAAATAAATAAAATGGTAAAAGGGCAAGATAAAGCTTAGTGACCTACTAACAGTAGGAGCAGCTTAAAAAGGAAGAGCCCCAAAGCATTTCGTGAGGTTTTATAAATTCCACCAGGTGACTTCAGAGCAGAAAGGGCAGAGTGTTTGGAACACAAACAACAGAGCAGTGAAGTAATATAATATTCCATCATACAGTCCCGACACAGAACATTTCCTGCACCACAAACTGTGGCGCCATCAGAGGTGTCACAGCAGATATAAAGGTAAAGAGATAGACGGATATTAAACATGTTTAGCCTTTTACAACTCGTGCTCTCTTTTATGTGTTCAGTTTTTTGGGGCTCTATGGACGCTTTCTTTGTTTCAGTCTGGACTATTTTGGGAAATATTTCCGTGACAAAATTGATGACTCCTAATGATTCTGGTGATCCCTGACATTTCCTCCGGCGCAGTCATCCAGTCAACATTTCAGTTTATCCTGTACTTTCATTTACGAGCTGTAAAACTAACAACATTCCTGCAGCCTTAGGTACTTTGTGCTTAGTGCAAATTAGCAAATGCTAGCATGCCAACACACTAAACTACTGTATGTTGCAATGCTGACGTTAGCATTTATCCCAGAACTTAGGCTAAATTTCGTACAAATGTTTGATATGTCATCTTCACTCACTACTGAGTAAACTAGTACTAATGCTGAGTAATAGTGACTGTGGGATCTCTGACGAGGCAGACGTTTTCTTCACCTCTGAACCTGATCTGTTGCTATTGTTGATCTTTGGTTTATTCCTGCTTTTTTTTTTTCTTTCTGTCCTTCAACTTCTCCCTTCTGTTCTTTGTTCTGGCTGAATGAACTCCAAACAATCACTCAAATGAGCAAATCATTAATAATTGATAGATGAGTGTGTTTTAGACTGAAAAAGCCCCAGAAGGCTGGCCCATGCAGCTCAGTAAAACAAAGGATAAAAACACTACAGATTATTGTTTTAATCGTTACAGCTTCAGTAGCTGTCCTCAGAGCTTAACTTTACATTCTGCACGTGAGAATAAAAACAGACAGAACTACTTTTATTGGCCACATTAGTTTCCTTTGTCTGGTTCAGAGGGTGGATAAACTGACGTATCTTCAGAACACTAATCACATTGTTTGTTCAGAAACACTACCCATTGCGTAATCTGATTTAAACTGGATTTATCTGCACGCTGTGTATTCGTACTATGCCTACTCATGCCAATGAAACCCAGCACTGCGCCTGCTATGATGTGGCCCAGATATGCTACCTCACTGGTTAGACTGGTTTCTGTAGAGCACTATGTTGTGGGTTAATCATGCCGATATGTAGATTTCCCCAAAGCTTCAACACTTGTATTGTTCTTATCTACAGACAAGAGCTGCAACTACTCATTATTTTAATTGTTGATCAATCTACTATTTATTTTCTTGATTAACTGATTAATCATTAAGTTTATTCAATATCAAAAGTATTGTTTACTCAAACAACAGTCCAAAATATTCAAACTTACTATCATGTAAGACAAAAATAATAACACAAATTTAGGAAGCTGGAACCAGCAAAAGTTCGGAATGTTTGCTTGAAAAATGATTTAAACAATTATTTGCAATTAACTAGTAAACATTTTGTTTACTGAAGCTCTACTACAGTAAATCATTTGGTGTGCGTGTGCAGCAATGAGAGAGACATTATCATAACCGCAGCACGGCAAAGTATTTCTGCAGTACAATGGTGCTTTTGTTCATTATTCTTCATGTTGCTCACCCAGAGTAGTGATGTACGGATGCAGCCAGTGCGTTGCCTGATCCTCCAGGTAGGATACCCAGCGGGATCCGGATCGCCTCCTCCCAGTCTGGTCTCTCCAGCAGACCATTTATCACCTGACAAACACAGAGCACACAGCTTTGATCAGGCAGACAGAAAGAAATAGATACTAAGTAGTGAATGTTTTCTAGCACAAAGGGCTGTGTATCAAACATCAATGCTTTTATGACACTGTTGTTAACTTATCTTTTGAAAACCATTTTATTTTTGGAATTTTTAGACTATTTATTCGTGCAATGTTCATGTACCGCTGCTTGTTTTTATACAAAACCCTTTTTTCATTCATCAAAAGAAGCAGTAGACGCTTTAGTTTTTAAACTCAAGTATAGAAGAAATGAAAATTTAAAATGTATTAAAAATTCAAATGATATCCAGCCCAGTTTGGTCTATAAAATGTCATAAAATGGGGAAAAGTTCCCGGCACAATTTCAAAATCCCCGAAGTGATCATTGTGTCCGAACCAGCAGACTTCCTTGAGGTTTTAAGTAATTTAATATTTTTACCTCATATATATTTCACAGACAAACACGAGCAACGCTGTAAAAACTGAATATATTTCCATGAGTTTCATTCAGTGTTAAAATGTCACTTTTAAAGATGGAAATATGTGCTTGTTGTAAAGCAACTTTGTTAAACAAAAGAATTCTGTTGAATCAAGAGATTTGGCTTCAGATAAAATTAACCTAAAACACTATTTGATGCAAATTTAAAATTGGAAACTGCACTGGAAGCACGTGAAACATTTGATTTGTCTCAGAGGCATTTCTTTCTGAAAACGTTTTATAATTGATCATTATCATCCTGATACACAGTAGGAGCTTTCTAATGATGACAGAAGTGTTGACTTTTAGCGTGCTGCACTAATGTAAACCCCCTCAGTGTGTGAGGATGTGAATATAGCGAACGTGACTCTCTTTACCTCAAACAGAAGTCCGTCTCCAGACATGATCACCAAAGCGTCCCACTGCGACAGGTCGGCCTCCTTCACCAGCTCTCTGGCGTGGTTCTGCCGCTCTGCAAACATGAACACACACACATTAATGTAAAGTGTGTTTTCGATTTTTTTTTATATTTAAGAAAGTAAAAGAGAACATTGTCCTGTCAGCGTCCTCCACAGAAAGGTCAAAGGTCAAGGTCAGCTCTGGTGAGAGAGGCATTCGGTGTCTCACCCGAGGACATCGCAGGTGTTTGATATCAGCAGCTCAAGTTGCACTTGACAATAATACGTACTTCTTATTTGAACAATGGCGTCAACCAATGAATCAAGAACTCTATTGTCCTTGTCCAAGCACGAGGAAATTTAAGTTGCGTCTACCTGAAATGCTGCATTGTGTTGAAAAACTTCACACATATTGAATGAGATGAAAGATTAGGATCTCGAGTCCTAGTCCTAATTGCCAAAGCGAGTGTCACCGTGGGAGTGAAAGCTGATACATGGTCTTAAATGAAGCGTCGACCACGCTGCCAATTAGATCAGAACAACTAAATTACCCAGGAGCACTCCGTCAAATTAACCTGAGGCTCATTGATCTGATGAAGTGGGGATTTGGTGACAGGGCTTCCTCCTAAAGTCATCAGTGTGCGCAGGGACTATTAAACATAGACGGTTATTAAAAACACAGAGGAGTAAATGTTAAAAGTATTTTGGCAGAACATTTCCTCTATATTATTTATTCACTTTACGGGTCTGTAATTTCCTAGAAGTTTCCCGGAAAGAACTTTGTTATTTTGTACTAATTAAAGAGAGAGTCTTTAATTGGTTCACTTTCAATTAATTAGTCCCAACTAATTGCTTGAATCTCCTAGAGAATCTTCTACTCAGTGGACAGCAGGTCAGCTGAACACGCGCAAAAAAAAAAAAAAAAAAAAAAAAAAAAGAATATTTACTCGGGTTTCAAGGAAATACATTTACATTTTATATTTTCTTCCAGGAACCTTCCTCAGAAATAATTAGGAAATAACGGACTAGGAAAATAACATGTTACCAAAGTCACTGTAGAGAAACCTTCATAAGGTTGCCTGTTTTTTTTTGGAGATGGTTGAGCTTAAGCAGGGGTTGATAATGATCTGACTCCTGCCTAACTGGCTTTTCTGAAGGCTAACTGATGAACCTTCTAACTGTATGTGAGGCTCAGTTGAATCCGGCGTACACATTTTGCGGTCTGTTTTCATGTGTGTGGAGGGATGCATCTGTCCGTCTGCCTGTCCTCCGTCTGCAGGTGAAAGGGCAGGAGGAGCGCTGTGAGGTGTGAACAAAGTCGGTGAAGCGTTTCAGACTATCACAACTTCAGTCACCCCCCCCCCACTCCACCTGCTGAGGCTCAGCAACACTGGAAGCTTTATCCCTCTGTCTCAACTCTCTCACATCATTCTTCTTCATTTTTATCTCACTTTTAAAAACAGCCTTCATTCTGATCTGTGATGGAATATTGATATTATTCTTTATCATATGGCAGATGCAGCATACTTGACGTGCACAGCTGGGTGCTTTTTCTTTGCCGTGTTAAAAATGTATAACCAAGGCCCTGAAGCATTTGACATGTTTCTTTAAAGACTATATCAGCCGTTACCACAGCCTCTAAGAGAATGAGAAAAAGGACCATAAATTAATTGATTATCGTCTGTAGAGCTGCCGCAAGGGGAATTAATACCAGTCCCCTAATAAAAAGTGTTTTATCTCAGCAAAGAGGAGTCAGTAAAATGTCCTCTTGCTCCTCGCTGTAATGACTGTTTTTCATGCAGTATGTATGACTTTTATTTTCGTCCAATGGTAACCCGGTGCTGGAATCACGATTTGTATGTAGCCAGGTTGAGCAGATATTTCTGCTGCAGGTATATTTGATGAGTCTGAGCTGAACATCTGGTTTTTCAGACATGGAATTTGTTAAAGGTTGAGCAACAAAAACGTTTAGACAGCCTAACTATCATCCTGCAGGAAGAGAACAGGGCTCCTAATCATCCCAGCTATAGCAACAGTTAATAATGCAACCCTACACAGAAAGATACAGCAGATCTGCCCTGAGGAAGCTCTTAGCTACAGTACGTTACTAATCAATACATAGTGTAGTGTTAGCCATATTGGTTCAGGCAGCTACAATATTGGACATGGAGTAACACTGAACCTGTCCTGGTGGGAGATAAAAACCCAACAGGTCTAGAAAATAATATTCTATTACCTTTTATTTATATAAATTACTTTTGAAAGGTTCTACATTTTTAAAGGCCCACAAATCATCCAGACTTTACAGGGATCGTCCTCACACACACACACACACACACACACACACACACACACACACACACACACACACACACACACACACACACACTCCAGAGTCCTCTGGAGAGGGATCTGATTTCTCAAACTGTCTTCTTCCCTTCCCTTCTCCGAAACTCTGCAGAATAAAGGAATCAATTCCTCTTTATCAGTCCAGTCACATCACATTTCCTTATCTATGCAGAGGCTGTAAAGTAAAAGGGATTGAAAGGCCCAAAGTTGTAGAGCAGTGACACTGCAGTGTGTTGGGAGGAGGAGAGCTGAGAGCAGCTTTAGTATGCAGCTCCCCTCATCAGACAGATTGATAATGTCAAAACGACGCAGTGAGGTAAAACACATACCGGGGACGCAGATAAGTGATGTAGCTGAGGTAAGAAAAGGAGAGGAGTGCGGTAGAGTCTCTCTCTGTGGGTAGAGGCAGTGGATGGTGACTAACTCATTACAGTCATACAGACCTCTGCTGGCCTCTGGTCACAGCCTGGACTGTGATGATGCACAGTTTTAGAAGTATACAAAGATGAGTAAGCTCCTGTGGGGATAAGTGAAACTGCTCTTCTTCTTTCCAACGTGTATAAATATCTGACCATTTGCAAGCAGCATTGTTCACTTACTTGCCTTTTTATTTAGAGGATTAAAAACTACAACCTAAAGCATTTATTTAGGCTTCAAGTCTATTTTTTTTAACAACACACTTGAAAATGTGAGGTTGATGCCCACTAAAAAGCCACAGAATAACTGCGTCTGGCCGCAGAGCAGCAGCTGAGCGGCGGTAATGCGGTCAGCTGTGTGTGTGTAGTTCCATTAGCAGTTAGCCAAACACACTGGCCAAAACAATATAAGTGGGAAAACTGTTTTCCCCAAAGACATACAGTCTATGGTTTCCCCCCACTGTGTCTCAGCCGGGGGCCAATCAAGCATAGGGAGTATAGGGAGGCAGCATAAAAGAGGCAACTAAAGGTGCTTGTAGAAAGTGTGAGTCACTGCAACCATAAGAGGTCCTTGAACATGCAGTTATAATTGGCCAACCAAAAATATTAAGCAGTTTGCTGCAGCAGAATGCCAGATTTGCTGTGGACAGACACAAAGATACTCACTCACGGACACACGCGCGCATACTCATGAGCGATCCCATTATTTCCTGGAGTAGATAATAACTATTTCTAATGTCAGCATGTGTTTATTTTTCAATCTTGCAATGCCTGATTTTTAAACAAAAATAAGAATTTTTGGGGGGGTTATTTACACATCGAGCAGATATCGAGCAATAATAATAATTTATTTGGATGAGCTGAAACTTGCTGCGAAGCTCCTTAAAGCCGAGGGGAGGTGCAGAGTCGGGTGATAACTTTCTCACGTTGTGATGGTTTAGGAGCACGCATGCTAACTGAAGCTCTGTCCTCTAGCGAACCTTGTATCCTTGAATTTCCCCCATGGGGATCAATAAAGGAATATAATAATCCTCCCACTAAACTTCTGCAGCTCCAGATGAATCTCCTCCCCGCTGTCACACACATCCTGACTGCAGCTCCCTTCAAACAGCACCGCCTAATAACTGCAGAGCTAAATGACAGCAGGTGGTGATAGTTTAAAAAACATTGCCTTTTCGTCGTGTGCGTGCGTGTGGCTGGCTTCGGGACGAATGAGTGTAAACGACAGGTCGGTCAGCTGCCAGGAGGTGCCTGAGGGAGCAGCAACACAGAGAAGGACACACACTTGTACATGCAAAGCACACACACAATCTAGCTTGCAGTGTCGCTCTCAAACACACACACGCACACAAGGGAGCGCCTCAGGTGGGACTGTGCTAATTTTTACTCTGACATTTTTAATGACTTTTTTGGTGTGATATTTTCCCCTGACAAGACCTTGATGCCAGCGTGTCACCATCGCCACCTGTAGTTGAGTCCTGAAGCTGGACTAACTGATCATTTACATCATGCAGGTGACAGCAGATGCCACTAAATAGCTGTGGACTGGCTGTATATGCCATGTTTGCATAGTCAAAATGATTGGTCAACAGCCAATTAAAAGACATAGAAATACAATATATGAAAATTTACAATAAAATTTGGTAAACAATCAAATAAGAGTATGTTAAAACAAGTATGTTATCAAAGTGTCAAGTGTTTATTAATAGAAAAGAGTTGTGCAAGGGTGTGTAACTGCAAGTTATTGTTCTAAGGTGGAGGTTTTACTTTTACCCCACTGTCCTCAAACATGTGACCAAGTTTAAGTGTTTTTTTTCCCAGTGTGCAGTTGCACAGACAGTAATAGACACACGCCTCATCACAGATCCAGAGAGACTGGAATGGGTTGTACCAAAGGCTACAGGCGCTGAAAGACACTTCCTCAGCCACGCCTGAACCGGGATCAGCTAAGACTTTAAACATGGGAAATCTGTTGTGGTCTGCCAGGCAGGAAAAAAAAACTAACTAAATTAAGCGACAATCAAGATATAGTTCAACTTTAGAAAGTGTATTTACAACAAGCAGCAATTATGTGAAGTGGTAACAACCACGTTAAACGAGTACAATCCTGGAAATGATTGCTTTTGAGTCACATAGTCATGGTGGGGAGACTTGTCTACAGTTTAGTGATTTACTAAAGTCACACATGAGAAAAGACGGATACAGTCAAAACATGGGACGGACCTGTTCAGGATCCCTCTCTCTTAGATCCATCTTTTCTGCCGGTTTCCAGTCAGATGAAGTAAAAAAAAAAAAAAAAAAAAAAACTTTCACTTTCACAGAAAAGTCAAAAAGTCACCGAAAGGGAATGTGAAATATTTTGCCTCCCTGTTTTCCTCTGATATTCTCTAAAAGGATACTCTGAAAACGTACCTGGCCTATTGTACGCTCATAACATTTGGGTACTTGCAAAAGACAAACCACAACACAAAAACAATATTCAAATTTGAACCAGCAGCGGCAGAGATATCCTAACGTTTGGTTCCTAGTGTGAGCAAAGCACCAAAAAACGTTGCGCCCTACATTTGCTATGATGCAAACATATTTCCTTATTTAGTAGTATCTTTTTCAAAGATTGCGGTCTTCCTTGTTCAAACGATAGTTGCTATTGTTCCTAAATGAGCTCCAACACCTTGTTAAATGAGCCATGATGTTCTTTATGAGAGAATGTGGATGGTTGCCATTTAAAAAAAAAAAAGAAAAGAGAAATAGAAGAGAAAAAAATGAGCAGCAGAAAAAAGGTTGTTCAAGGAGATATCTGTCTCCTCTGGTAAATATTTGTAATTCGTACTGAGCAGATGAGGCCGAGAACGAGAGGAAGACGAGCATGTTGCTGTCGTTTAATTAATACTGTGTGACAGACATCTCAGGATGCCCGAGCAGCGAGGGAGACCGCCTGAGAGGATTCAGTGTGCCGTCTTTACCACCACATAGACACATATAGATGCTCACTATAACAAACTCTCTCTCTCTCTGGATCGGACTCCCACAGCAGTGCAGTCATCCTTCATCTGTCCTCCACCCCTGGCAGTGCCCACAGCTGCTACACAGCCAAGGATCCCATAATGAGTGAGTCTACTTTGGTTAGCATCGACATACAAGGCGTCCGGCCGAAGGCAGTGATGCACAAGAACAGATAGACATGCTGTTAAGCAAGCGTTATGGCCAAACATATTAGCATAAAACACATGTTTTCAGTAGTCAATTGGGTGTGTTTCAGTTATTCGCTAAAAGCTTACCCAAAAAAACAAATGTGAAATAATAGCTGAGCAAATGATCTTCATGAGATCCTAGTCTGAGACATAGGCCTACTACTGACTTAAGAGGGTTGTTTTGTCTCTTACATTTTTTTTTTTAAACGAGTGAAAATGTGAGGAGTCGATTTAACAGTTTGTCTGTATTCTCTAAAGTAAGCAGCTAATGTTAAAATGTCGTCTGGCTAACTAGTTTACAAGCTAGTAGGAATGTAGCGTTAGCCCCCATACTTTATTCTTCTACTCAACTGTATTTCAAAGGGCCATATTGGACTTATTACTCCATTACATTTATTTTAAAGCTACAGTAACTTTGCATATCAAGATTTCACATGCCAAACATTGGATTCATTTTCTAAATATGATGCATTTTTTTATTTCTTAATTAATGGATGACCTTAAACTGCTAGAACATTAAAATGCAGCTTACATGTTAATGTATCAGTTTTATTAATCCAATAATCCAATAATATACAGTAACACTGAGGGCCCTGATGGTGTGCTACTGATATTTTCAATAGTACACATCTGAATGGCATTATGCATTGTAGCTCGATGTAAAAGTAAGGGGTTAAAACAAAACTAAAAGTTAGTTTGATGAAAAATAATTCAGGAAGGCATTTAAACTGAAAGATTTTTTTATTTTTATTAAAGAAATAATTAAATTGGGCATAAACGAGGTAAGACGTAAATAGTTGAAGAAGTAGTTATAATGAACAGTTCAACAACATTGAATGCAAACAGTGGGGTAAAGTAAATATAGAAAACACAGATTGTGCCTTTAGTTTCAGCTCTTGTGTTTGATTGGTCAATATAAGTCTCAGTAATTAAAATTGAAGCTACTACTGTACAGCACCTTTGTGTGTTTCTGCTCTGTTGAGGATGATGGTGGTAAAAGTTGCCAAAGAAACATGGAAAGGATTTTAATTGTGTGTGTTAATATTTAGGTACCAGCAAATTTAGTTTTGCATATTGTTTGAAAGTTATTAACTGACTTGCTAGTTTTAATACCGATAATCTTATTTAGTTTTCCAGAGGTTATTTGTTATTTTAAAGGAGTTTAAAATGTGTCATTTGTGTTTTTATCTCCTTTCAACTGAAGAGGTAAATAACACTTGTAAACTTTTCCTTTTCAGTTCATATACTTGTCATGTGTTATTTGAAATAGAGCGTGGTCAATTTGAATAGATCTAGTGCTTACTTTGACAGTTTGTTTGTTTAGTCGTAGGGATTTATATATATTTAGATTTATTTCACCCTAAACAGGTAAACCTTTGTAGTAACTAACCTAAGAAAACAAACCCAAACACCTCATCCTTCCAGTCTAAAGTTAGTTGGTATAGATTGTTGAGTTGCTCAGCTATACTTTCCTATCCTGCTGTAGTATGACACAGCTCCACCGACGATCCACCTGTGAGTTTGGCTTTGTCGTCACTGCCAACACCGTTACATATGTAAATGCATCAGGGAGTGATAGTTAAACTGTCTCTTATCTGAAGTATATTGATGCTGTGGCTTGAGACGGATGAAGAAGCCCCTGGAGAAAAGCAGTGTGTGATCACATGCAGTTGCAAAGTAATCATTCAATCTGAACACCGGAGAAGTCTGTCTCATTAAAGGCAATGGAGATTTCTTGCAAATTATAATCTGTTCATGTTTGCTCATTGTGGGAAGGTGCCACATTGCTTGATTTTGAATGAATGCAGCCGAGGGGCACGCTTCATGTCGACTCTGCTTCTATGTGTGAACAAACGCACAGCCAGTCAGACTCTGCACACAGCGGAGGAGACGGAGAGGAGCAGAGGAAAACACAGCGATGTAACAACACCTTCTCATCCGTCAGATACGTCCGCTTTGTATCTGACAGAGCTAAATGGGGACTTGTGCCTCAGTATCAGACTCCCAGGGGCGTGATGAGATCGCTATTTGACAACCTATACGAACTGCACACTGTTGTGCATGCTGTTATTGGCTGGGGGGGGGGGGGGCTCTCTGCAGATGACTAGAAACGTCACCAATACAGCAAAATCAGAAGAAAAGAGGAAATGCAAGCAGAGGACAGGGTCTCTGTAGATACAGACACCGCCACACGCTTCTCCTGGCACATAAGTGAAGATTTAGAGGGATTTAGTTTTTTAGGAAACTCCTGCATATTATATGTTTTCAATAAATCATTTACCATATCAAGTCATTAGTTACAACATCGACACTTAAGTGATACAAACTTTTCTTAAGATTCACAATAAAATGTGTAGCTTCTCTCACTCCGTTTTCACTGACTGATCAGGTGAACTCACTGTCAACTAAAAATATATATTTAGAGTTTACAGACTCTTAGTGTTAGACCTCACTAATACAGAGACCTAATAATGTACTATTAATTAAAAACATCACATGTTTATTCGATTATTCGAGTCCAGTGAAATATGTAAATAGGATTGTTTCTCGTACCATGGAGCTCTATTATAATTGTTGAGGAATTACTAGACTGCATGTAAAAAACAAAAAACCTAATACTCCTCTGCTGAGGCATCATTCCGGGCCATCTCAGAGGGATCAGAGTCAAAGTTTTATTTTAGAAGTCTTATCTGTCAAAGAGATTTTCTATCACTGCGGTATCAACATTTCTCTTTCAGTAGCCATGCTTTTTCATGTAGATGTAGGTTTGGGGATTACATCTATTATGTATTCGCCGGGATTAACTTGTCAAAAAGTACATCTCAGAAATCGCAAAAAGCTCAGTTTTTGTGTGTTTTCCACGGCACAGTACCAGTAAGATGATTTATCATGCCTCTCTGCCTGTCTGCCCTCTTTTCTCTATCTATGCACCCCACGCTGTGATGAAAGACGTTTTTTTGCCTGTTACCCGACACTGCACTGATTAATGAACAAACCCAGTCAGAGGATGAAACTCAAAATAAAAGACCAGGGAAAACTCCAGCAATAACTGAAATGATCAGGCTGAGAGCATGACACAGTATAGGATGAGTGAGCGAGTGTAATACTGCACTATGTAATCACTACCGCCCAGTGTAGATTATGGTGATGATTATGAATGCATCAAGGTATCAAATCATGGCAAACGGGGATTTTGTGCGATTTGTGTGTGTGTGTGTGTGTATGTATCATGTGCATGTTTTTATCCATATGTGTGTCTCACTGTGTACACATATTTATTACATAACACATCTGTATGCATATAGGTCAGAGCCTCTTGATCAGCATAATGATGGTGACAGCATGAAAACACGAAGAGGATTTAAACTAGAGGCGGGTACTGGGACAGAGGCAGAGACATGGAGGGAGGTGATAGTGTTGTTGTTGTTGTTGTTGTTGTTGTTGTTGTTGGCCTCTGCTGAGCTGTGTGTATGATTGTGCAAGTGTTTGGAGATTTGTCAGCGCCGATTGTGGGCGGGGCTGTATTATGCGTTGGTCAGATAAGATTCAACGTGTTAATGATGATGTTGAGGAGATAAAAATGATAAGATTACAATTTCAAGAGTGTGTAATTAAGTAATATAAACATCTAGTTTATTAATTATTTTTGCCAATCATCAAGAATTATTGTGCAGGAGGATAACTCCTTCTTTGATGTTTCCTTTTTATGGTTTCATCCAATCCAGGGGAGGAGGTAGTGATTACATTCCTTGCTCAAGGACACTTGCGCAAGTGTGGAATTAAGCCCGGCCCCTTGGGATGGATTGACTTTCACTAGTTCATCCTGCAGCTCCCACACACAGACAACGCATGTAATTCTGTTTTTGGCTCATTGCCAAAGGCCATTAAAAAAATAGTAAAAACTGTTTCCAAATAAAACATTTCTCTTTGAATTAGGGCTGGGCAATATATTGATGTTATATTGATATTGTGATATGAGACTGGCTATTGTCTTAGATTTTGGATTTATCGTAATACTGCATTAGTGTTGTCTTTTCCTGGTGGTAAACGCTGCATTACAGTTAAGTTATGCAATTTCTGAATTCTGCATTCTATCTTTTTGTCATTACCAACTTAATCATTATATCCACATTACAGCAACAATAATCAACCCCACAATATTATCGCAATATCTGTATCAAGGTATCTGGTCAAAAAAATTGTCATATTCATAATTTGGATAAGTGCTTACAGCTTATATATATATATATATATATATATATATATATATATATAATTGTTATATTTTATATATATATATGCATAATTGTATATTCTCATGCTGTGCTTTCTATCTTACTCACCGGTGATGAACAGAGTGTGTGTGACTCCCGCCTCGTTGAGCATTCGTTGGATGTGGTTGTTGTAGAGAGTCAGCGCCTGTCCTTTGCCGCTCTGTGGGTTCACCAGCAGCATCATCCGGCTCGGACGAGACAATGTGCTCATCACCGAGCTCATCAACACCCCTGCAGAGCACAGAGAAGACAAGGTCACTTCACCACTACACAAAACCTTATTTTCAAATCAAGGCTGGTTTATAATATGACACTGTAGCCTGGGAGCCTGGAAAGTTTTAGTTTGTTTGTTCTTCAGAAGATTTGGAGTGATGATGCAGTGATTGGACAGACTTATGACTCTCTAATTACAGCCTCCTGTTCAGTTTTGGAAACCTTAATCTCAAACCTATTTATTCCCAGTCCTAATTTTAGTTGCACTTATATATTTTGATACAAAGAAGCACAACTATCAGTTCATTATTTTTCCTTTCATCTTGCTGCACTGCTGTGGAAGCCATACGTACTCCGTCTTCCTCAAGCACATGCACTCCTTTAGAAACCCTTATGTTCTTACAAGGACAAGAAATCAAGTTTCTCCAGGAAAACCTGACTATATCTACCTGATTCTTTTTTATTTTCTTATCACAATTACAGAATCAGGCTTTTTAGGTAAGAAACACAAGAACCGCAGCAAAGGAACATTTCTACAGCGGAGATGAGCAGGAGGGACACATGTGAATCTGTGAACTGGGATGCTTTGGAGACGAACACACACAAATTGCACCCTTATCTCTCCTAACAGACCTTGGCGAGGCTTCTGTAAAGGAGAAGTTGGAGGTGCCCAATGATTTTTGGGGCTGAAATGCTGAATATATTCAACAATAAGGAAGGAACCACTGCAGTACAAGACCGACACAGGAGAGAAGAGGTAATGATGTCTATTGCAATGGAAACCCTCACATACTAATATACAGTATATCCCAGAGCATATACTGTCTGTCTGTATGTCATACACATTAACAATGTGTTGCCTCATTGGATAATGGCCATTAATTATACATTTAATATACACATTTGGTCTCCCACAGCTGATTGTGTGAACACTTTAATCTTTGAATCCGTTCATGAAAACAGTGTTTTTATATATTGAGTGTATTTTCTCATGTCAGAGACCAACATAAACCCATTTAGTTATTTTAAGGGGGGATATGGGGAACTTTAGGGAGGGATGGCAAGTCAACAGTATATGAAACTTAGAAGTGGTATACTTCATCTGAAAGCTTGGAACCTAATGAAGAATTTAAGACTCAGCGCTGCGTGTCAAGTTCTAATCAGGAATGAATAAACTAATTCATTAATTGATTTAATTAAATTGTGAGAGAGCATAAGGGCTTACTCATCAATTATAGATGGAAGTATTTGGCCATTTCCATGCTCGCTTGTTTCTCATAAGTTGTTTAAGACATTTTTGGGTTGATACCATTGATTACACAGATTTGCTGCTAAACTTAACCCCTTGTCTTTGGGGTCAATTTGACCCCATTCAATGTTTAACGTCTCTAAATAAATGATTGACATCATTTTTTTTGCTTCATATTTAATGACTTTTCCTAATTTAATGTGGACAACTGGGTAAACATAAAATTAACATGATATGTTTTCAATGTCCTGTACACATGATGTACGCATCGGTATTCTTTGGGGTCAATTTGACCCCAGGCTGTTTTTAGCTGTATAAAACCTATAAGAAATATCAACATTTTACACACATTTCTTTTGGTTGTTTTGGATGATATTGAGGTCACTATAACATGCAGTTTTATAATCTTCAAAAAGCTTTAGGGCCCTAACCTAACATAACCATAACTGTAGTAGTGCGAGAACCACTGATGGTTCACACAACATAGGGGTGGAGCAAACGTATAAAAGCTTGCACAGCAGCCTTCTCTCTCAACTGAAAATGACTTCTAAGGAAAGGTTTTCTGTCAATGAGGTGTTGTCACATCTCTTTGACCATGAGAGTGACATAGAGGAGAATGTGTCTGAGACAGAGGATGATGTTGAGGAGGACACTGATTATGAGGCATCCTCCTCTGATGAGAATGAGACCCTCAGTGTTGACCCTCCTGTTGTCTCTCAACCACCAGCAAACACACTACCTTCCAAAAATGGAAAGTTATTATGGTCCACCTCCCCACTTGAACAACAGGGTAGACTTAGTGCTGCTAATGTCTTCAAAATGGTTCCAGGCCCCACCAGATGCGCTGTCAGCCATGTCCAAGACATAAAATCAGCATTTGAGCTCTCCATAACACCATCAATCGAAAATTGATATACTTGAGATGACAAATTTAGAGGGGAGGTGCGTGTATGGGGACAGTTGGAAAGACTTGGATGTGACCCACTTGCACGCCTACATTGGGTTGCTCATTTTGGCAGGAGTGGATAGGTCAAAAGGTGAAGCAACAGTAAGCCTTTGGGCTGCTGACACTGGAAGGGCAATATTTCCAGCCACCATGTCTCTAAACACATTCCATGTTTTCTCCCGTGTCATACGCTGTGATGACAGAGAAACAAGGCAGGGCCGACGAGAGCGTGACACACTCGCAGCAATACGGGATGTATGGGACAAGTGGGTTCAACGATTACCCTTTCTTTACAATCCAGGCCCCCACGTGGCTGTGGATGAATGTCTGGTTGCATTTCGTGGGCGCTGTCCCTTCAGACGATACATGCCGAGCAAACCGGCCAAATACGGTATCCAAATATGGGCAGCATGTGATGCACAGTCCAGCTATGACTGGAATATGCAGGTGTACACTGGTAAATCCCCGGGGGAAGCACCTGAAAAAAATCAGGGCATGAGGGTGGTACTTGACATGGCTGAAGGACTGAATGGTCATAACATTACATGTGATCACTTTTTCCATCGTACGCCGTGGTGTACATACGCCCTGTTTGTTTTTCCTGAACATAATACATGTTACTATTCTTGATAACAGAAATTGTTTTTCATTCCAAATGTTATAGATAACAAAAATATGTACTTAGAAATAATATAAAGTTATTAAAGCACCAAAAAGATATCTCTTTCCAATTTTAGGTCAGTCAGTGAGATTTTATGGTGATCTGCATATTTCTCCATAGTCGCGTAACAGGTATTCTGGATGTATAAGGGGGGTGGGTGGGGGAGGGGTTGTTTTATTTTAAGGGCTATTTAGGTAGTCAACAAGTTCCTGACACATGCACTTGGGTAACAATTTTAATAATAATCATTTTCTGGAGGTTTAAATTGCCAAGGATAAAAGATGTTAGTAAATTTGAAGGTAACCGGAGGGTTAACAGCCATGAATTTTTGCCTCTCGAGAATTGATTGAAAAATGGTTGTTTTAAAAATCCCTCACTCAAACCACATTAAGAAACCAAGACCTTGAAAAACTTTAGACATTTTTCGGAGATTGGATGGGGAGCACTTCTTGTGTGGAAACTGCTCAAAACCTCCTTATTGTCACTAAACATAAGAACGCCATACATCCTCTGAATGCCCTGGTTCTCTAGTTCGTGGTTGGTAAAGTTTCATGAGGCTGTGATTTTCCTAAAGGTCACAATAGGTCATTTTATACAGTGCCATCAAGTTTCAGAAAATGCCCTCATTACAATGAAATGGCTACTTAGGGGACTAATATCCCAACACATGAATACAATTTAGCTCATTGGATCCACAAGATTCTCAGCTTTCCAGTCATACCCAATTTATGCAATCGCAAGACTGTTTAGTTTAGAAATATTCAAAAACAACATTTTGTTAGAATAGACTAATATAACATATTTATACTGCCAGATTTTTACCCCAAACTGCATGTGATTAGTATAAAGTGAGCATGTTTGTAAAGGGGAGACTCATGGGTACCCAGAGAACCCATTTCATCCTGATATCTTGAGGTGAGAGGTCAAGGTCTTCCTGTATCTTCACCGTAGCTGTAAAACTAAGCCCGCTACAGCCTGTGACAGACAGTAATGTTGTCGGGTGTCTGTAGATCATATTAACTGTTGCCATGAACCAGGTGGTGTTTCATCTGATTTGTGGATACAAGCATTAACAAAGGTCCGTTACACACAACGTCCACGCATCCACGTACACACTGCTTTCTTATGGACGAAAAAAAAAAGTAGCAGTCTCTTTGGTAACTTTTTAACTGCAGGGTTGATGCAAATTAGTGTTCAAAATATGTTGTGTATCAAACAGATGTTGGGGAGTTACACTGATCTTGCACACACGCATCCCAAATATTTTTAGGGATATGATCTCAGCGCAGCATGTTGCTGAAGAAGGGAGGAACTGGAAGGAGCTGGTTTTGGACTTTTATTCCTCACCGCCTGAGGAGGATTAATTAAATACTGCAAGGAAAAGACTGTGCTGTGCTAAAACGATTAGATTATCATTCTATACCTCAGACTAAATGGGGAGAACTACATAGAAATATAGAAATGACGGAGGTCAGGGTTGATAAAAACTGTTCATGTTAATCATGGATTCCTGTAAAGAAAAAAAAATCTAATCTGGAGCAAACTACTCTTAATTTTCTCTCCTTTTCCCATCTCCCTTAAAATATGTGTCTGTAACGTCTCAGCTGGGGGAGAAGTCAAACAAAAGGAGAGGTGTGACGGGGAGCAATCAGCCACCGAAGAAACGCTGCAGCTGTGCTATAACTTTTCAGGTAGGTACATACCGGCACGCTTTCCTGTATCCCGCCTTGTCAACACACACACCAACCCAAACAAACTGTCAGCGAAGCAGCCTGACAGGCAGAAACCCCGCAGTGAGAGGAATCTCACTTTGTTTTGCAGTCTGCTATGATTTAAAGAAAAAAAAAAAAAAAAAAAAAAAAAAGATCAAAACATTGTGAGCGTGGAGGGAGCGGAACCATCCAAACAAGTCTGACAGCTGTTACGATCGGGCGGGAACAACTGAAGTGCAGGGATGAGCACATCTAACTGGTTCAAAACCTAATTAGCAGGTTTGGTTTCGATTGATACTGCCCTTCCAGTGGATTCACAGTGATCCTACTGGAACGCAGAGAAACGGGTCACAAATATGTTAACACGTTGACACACCTTAACCTTTTCCTCATTAACATCGGTCTCTGGAGTTTCACCTGAGGTAAACTCATCAGTCTCCCAACAAGGAAGGAAGGAAGGAAGGTAAATACTGTGTATACTTTAAAACACCATTTTGAAACAACCACTTCCCATTTCCCGTGACAGGTTCATAAAGGCGCAGCCACTTTCGTTGTAGGATGAATGTTTCTCTGGAGTCATCTCCTAATCATAACAACTGGACTCCTGAGGGAAAGCCACAGCGGTGCCCTCATGAATCAACTGGCATGACAGCTGGCACTGAAGGCCCTGACCTTGTTGTCTGTGTGGCCCGACACCCACATGGAGCTTGTTGACTACATCTAGCCCCACGCCACTTCCTGTGTGCCACCCCTCCCCTTCTCCAAACATTCAAGAGGACACTATCTATATACTCATCTCTTTTTCCTCTTCTGTCATTAGCTCGGCCTCAGCCTCGTCTTGGCCTGGAGCCAAAGTGTGACATGCATATGATAAGGAGCACTCAAATCTACAGAAATATATATTTTACAACCCTCCCCAATCTGTTATCAAACTTTATCCAGCATGCTGGACGTTCTGCAGTAGATTATTATGGAGGTGTTTATTAATCTTCATTGAGGACAGGTGGTTTATGACAGCAGATAATGTGTCTGGTTTGTTTGTATAGGAATGGGAGTACTGACAAGTGATGATAAACATAAAAGGTCAAAGCCAAATCATTTTGTCCAATCATGTGGTCTGTTTCTGGATAGTGAAGTTATCCATTTGTTAACTGAACCACACATTATGAGTTTTAATGGGCATAACTACCTCCATAAAACAATTTGAATGACGAAACAAGTGAATGACTGTCCTGGATGAGGTTATAGTGGATGACTCTACTGCAACCAGACTGAATTATCATCCTCACAAACAGCAGCCGAGATGAAAAAGATAAATCACAACATCAACAAATCTCTGCTCTGCATCTCAACAACATTCACTTCATCTGTGATTACAGACGTCTGCTCTGCTCTTTTCAGACCAAGAGCATGGGAACTGTCCCAGATCTTAATGGAATAATCACTACTGAGGTATTCGCCATAGGAAATGACAGCCAAAATGAAAGGGAAAAACCCATGAGCCGGAAAAACACATTTTCCGGCGAGGTTCCCTATAATAGCTATCTGGCTGCATATGGAGTCTGAGAAAAAAAGACAGCTTTCTTAGCTTGATGTCCAGACATTTTACATGAATTGAGGCTAAAATGCTAACATGACTCAGCATGTTGCGTCCTCGTGATTTGCTTGGATGACTAAATGAATCCATGACCTTACATGGTCATCGTTGTTTGACGACTCATGCTGACAAATTTTGATGACCTGTCAATGCGTCAGTCAGTCAGTCGTACTGGTGTCTCACTCGACTTCCTTAAAATCTGCTCCCCATCAGCAGTGAAGCATGACGAAGCATTAACCGTCTGCGATTAAGGAAGAAAGTAGCAGTCTTGATTTCATCACACTTAGCTGAGCCCACAAAACACCACTCAGCTGGCATAAATTTGCAACTCAGATGGGGCCGGTCCCACTCTGTCCAGATTTAGTGTCATTGGGGAGCTAAAGGGGGAGAGGAGACATCAGGACACGTTCTGCTTTGAAAGTGCATTTCATTAGTAGGAAAAGACAAAGCCCTTTTTTCCATGTTCAGCCCAAATCAATCTGACCATATTAACAAGAAGCGTTCACGTCACCCTAAAGAATATCTTACAGCGACAATACCTCTCACTTAATGAAATGAACTACAGACGTGTCAACAAACGGCTGGCAACATGGCTGCAAATCCACCAGCACTGACGGTTACACCTAAATAATAATCCAATAACAACGCTAATACCATGAATACAACTACTTCGAAAAGGAACCATACATGTTAAACAAAACCTTGCCTACTCGAGCTTGAACAAACCGCCCCAAGTAACACAGCAAAAGTATCTCATCTAGACTATTTCAATGGCGTGACTACACTTACACAACAATCTCCGATTAATGCATGAGAGATCCCAAGTTGAGATAATGGGCGGTAAACCTGTCCCTCCCGTTCTGCAGACATTTCTTAAAAGCAGTATTAAAAGTGTCCTGCTTCACATTAGCATAAATGTCAACCAATAACAGCAGGACATGGACACTAGACTGACAATAAGAGGTTTTAACTGTTTTTTTCAAAATGTGCGTTTGTATTAAAGTATATTTCTTATTACAGACCAAGAGCATGATGACAGAGGACCCTCATCCAACGCCGTCGGCCCACCAACAGGTTTGTGTCCCCCTCCTCTTGCATCTCTGTCTCAGTGGGGATGTGGGCTCTAAGCCTTTTACAAACACCCATTAGGAGGGAATCCAGTTTCCACATTAAAGGATTAATGGATTAACATGTGTTTGACCTGTTACTGTACTTATACCCTGTGATATTGCAGATATATCCAATCTGACTAAATGCTAGCTTTTGTCCCAGGTCAACTGAGGGCTTTCTTATGTGCGTGTATGGTAGTCTGTATCTCATGTAGCCTGATGTATCTAGAGCACAAAAACAAAACATTTTAGCCGCCAATCAAAGGCTAAAGCCGACTCAAACTGACTACACACAAACCGAAACTGTTGGGAGATGATTTTATGTTGCGTCCGTGTCACCTTTGAGCTCTGAGCAGCTGAATCCAGCCAGCTGAAATTCTGAAAAACATCCTTTTTGAAGTTATGAGATTGTCATTTGATCTGTTCAGCCTCTAAACCGAGCTTCATACTTCAGTTAACTACATACCAACTGTAACCTCATGGAGGCAATTTAGAGGTGCAACACAATGCCTGGGACGTATCCATCATGATTAGAGGTTCAGTTCAGCTGTGAGTCATCTCAGATATCATTCACAGTGACGGTCTTTATTTGGAATCCCGACTGAACTGCAGGTCCCTGTGCTTTTCTTTATTTAAAGACCCTTTTTAAAGCACAAAAAAAGATTAAAAGGCAGCAAAACTACTTTTATTTAATATTTTATTTAGTGGACCTTTTTTAATTAACAAGTTTGAATATTCCAGTTTATTGTATTCTCAGTGTTGGAAAATAACTATGATATGTATATCAACTTAAGTACTGTATTGTAGTACGATTTTGAGGTACTATAATTATCTTTAGTCTTTCCATTGTATTCTACTTTGTACTGTGCCACTTCATTTTGGAGGAGAATATTGCCCTACATATTGATAATACAGGCATGTTTATTATACTTATATATATTTGACAGCTGCAGTTACTGTTTAATGTACAGATTTTACACACAAATGATCACTATATAAAAGACTCATTGTCACAGATTAAAATACCCAACAAAATAAAAAAATATGATAAATTGATATTTTCTTTGCACTATAAGTACTCGGTACATTATGCTGATAATACTTTTTTCAGGACTTTTTCTTCTTATAACATATAATCCTTGTTAACCCATAACCGGCCTCACTGCAGTAACATTTAGGTGCAGTGAAGTGATGACTCTTGTCCATAATGCTGTCTCTAAATCAAAGAGAAAAAGCTGCACACAGCAGATTTTTGCCGAGCCATAAACCACAAAGGGTGTGGAAGGAGGAGGAGGTGGTGGCAGTGGTTTGCATGCTGTAGGTCTATATTAGGAAAGGCAGAGTTTACAACTTTTTGGTTTTTATTAAAATCATCCTGCACCGTCTGTCAACCACGTCTTTATACTGTTCCCTCTGCATTGTTACGAGACAGAGAAGCGGGTCGGTAATGCAGAGAGAGGATGTAACCCCCGTCTGTCTCTTTATTATGAGCATTTCAGGCTGCAGGGTCGGATTAGGGAGAGGAGGTTAGGTTGCTGCATGAAAACAAACTTGCCAAAAGTCACTCGGTTACATTCCCACTAATGCAATGTTTAGTTTAAGTTTTGTTTTAATGCTGGGGCTTCAATTATTAATTAACTCCAGCTCAGTTGACACTAAGTTTGACCGTATGTTCACTTTCTGCAACTATTAGCCAGTTGGAAATAAAAACATGAGACATGAGAGCAAAACATTACATTACTGCAAACTAAAAAAAACAGCTAAATGCATATTAAACGTGCTGTGTGACAGCGTACGGAGGAAATGGACTTCCCACCATTAAAAAAAGCCCATAACCACATGTTCTTTTACCAGGCGAAGGCAGACTTTCTCTGAGGTGAACCAGCTGCTCTGTAGGCTGAATGGTCAATTAGTGGTTGTTGTTGTCGGCGTATCATGAATTGACTCGAGAGGCCGTTTCTGAGAATAGCAAACTGGGTGAGCACCGAATGCTTTTTACGTTTGGTGGTATAATGTTGTAGTTTGAGATGTAAATATTCTGCAACAGCGGCAGGAACAAAGTTTGATGGGGTTGACTCTGGAGTGTATTATGCCAAATTTCACGGGCCTCCTCCGTCATTTAGAGTTGCTTGTGGTAGGAGAGAGAGAGGGCAGAACACTGTCATTACAGACTCGGAGCTGCTGTGAGCCCCCAGAGCCGGAGGAAGCTCCGGAGACACGGAATCAGAGGTCTCGACAGCACGTCAAGATCTATTGCAGCATATATCCAATGAGGAGGAGTCCTCGGGGAGAGGCCTGCTGCTACCACTGCTGTCTGACAACACACACACACACACACACACACACACACACACACACACACACACACACACACACACACACACACACACACACAAAAACCTCTAATATTCCTGAGAAATCCTTTTTTTCTCTTTACTACTATAGTAGTAGTATAGTAGTGGTTTCTGTTGTAAGAGGATCAGGAAGTTACATCATTCTTGTCCATTCAAGACCGATTAATCACAAGGGTGTATCCGCGATGGGATCAGTGTTTTCTTTACAACGTCTTAAGAAAATTATTTCACAACTCAGGTGGTTGACAGTGACTTAAATATCAGTAGCTAGTCACTGATTGAAAGCAGTATTATAGTGTTATACAGTAACCATCAAAATCCTCGGCATGTTTTCTGGATGATTTACTGTCTAATTGGGCTGCAACTGACCATTACTTTCACAATCGATCTATCTGTTGATAATCTTGTGGATTTATCTATGAAAAATGCATATTATAATTTCCTAGAGACCGAGGCTCGATTTGTCTGACCAAAAGTCCAAAATCCAAAGATAATTCGTTCACGAAGCCTAAACCATTTTTTAACCTTTATTTTGGTCCTCCGGGTCTACTTTTGTAATAATGCATGTAGAACCTCAAACTGTAAAGCACAAACATGTCAGCGAAGGCCATCTAACGTAAGTGTCTAGAATGCAGCGTTTCAGAGATATTCTAAATATAGTTCAAAAAGGTCAACTAAAGCTTTTTTTGGTCGTACACGACATAGCCAAGGCATTCTGAAAAGAGTTAGCAGAGAAGCTGGAAGCACTATCTGTTGAACAATAGACCAAAATGTCTTCTGCAGTAAATTCCAGAGATGTAACTACATCAGGACAAGCCTGTTCTGTTTCTCTCATGCATAACCTCGGGGTCTGCCTGGAGACTGGGTTGGCCAGACCATTAGTTTGAGCTTCCGTTACTTTCCCACCTTCCCAATTAGTTTTTGCAAAATGTTGGTATGTCTTTGCTTAGAGTGACGGGCTGCCCTACAGTAACCATTCATTTATTGGATCAATCATTCTGAAATATGATCTGATAGAAACTATTAAATGTAAAACAACTTCAGAACACGACATTGCCTTCTCCTTTTTGCTTTCAAACAAACATATAAAACTATGTTTTCACACACAAAGACCTAGGTTGATTATTTTGTAATCCAGGAAAAATGGATCTTAAAATATCTTAAATCCCAGTTGTAAAACAGGATGTAGAATTTGCCATTTCTCCTTTTTACATCAGAAAGGAATCGCATGATTACATAATTTACCATAAACCTTTGTTTTGCTTGCGTGTTTGAAATCGTGCGTAATAGAGCACACAAACCATCGTCCCAGCTTCAACTCTGTCTCGGCCAGAGGTAATGTATTAGTAATAGAATTGACTGGTTGAGTGAGGCCTGGATTTTGCTGCTAAAAGGAGCATCGGCCCCTGAGACGGTTGAATAAGGTGCTTCTGACTTTCCATCAATGGGTTTCTATGGTTTCACACGTATACTAACAGCCTTATTCAGATATAATGCCTTTACACATGATCCCTGTGATGATAAAGTTTCCCGACACAATTATCAGTATTTCTTAAATTAATCTAACAATTTCGCTCTCAGCCAGTTTTAGAATAATTTAAAATAATTCAGATCATAGTTATATTAACGCTTATCATACCTCTACTGAGTTAATAAAAATATAAGTTACACAACACATCGGCATTGTAATAAAATTGATCTGGCCATATATCACGAGCGCTACACATTTAAAATGTTACGGTGTTTGACCCAGATACAGTTTCTGAAAACTAGAAAAGGTCTGTCCACAGTGCCGTGGAGCCTGTATCTGCTGTGTCACGGTGTGTAAATCACACGGGTAAATTGAACAGCGGCTCAAGTGCTCAAGCCAGATGACAACACAGAGTGATTGATTTTAATCGATGCTAGTAACCCCTCTGCCTTTTGCCACCACCTGACTCATTATAATGACAATGCTGTCCACAGCTGAATTTAATCCATTTATTGATAACGTAGGATCAATACTATTTAGGAGATACTTGGCAATGCATCTGAACTGTCAGTTGCGGTTGTCAGAGCAGGGAGGAAATGTATGAGGATATTGAGTCAGTGAACCGATTCACAAAGAAATAGTGCCAACAGAGACCGATGTGTCGACTCTCTTCTTCTGTTAAACGTCTCACAGAGCCAACAGCTAGCCGACCGTAACATCCAGTATAATCTGCACTTCCTTCCTGCTGTGAGGAAATAACTAGTCCGTAATCCAGCAGGATTAAATCATTAAAGAAAGACAAAGAAATCAAACGAGTAATTAACATATTCACATTGATTAATCAGTTGGCTCAGAATACAAGTTGACAACAGTGCTGGAACATTTTCCCATGCTTTGAACCGGCATTGTCTGAGCTCTGTGAGCTGTCAGACGGCTCTCTCTACAACTGCCACAAATACCAAAAAGTGAACTCCAAAGAGTTGGCCTTTTTGGTGAAACGGTATCTACCTGTCAGAGGTAAACGGATCTGGAGAAAACAGTTGCTTTCTGCGAACGATCATGTGAGAACGCTGGAGGTCAGGCCAACAGCGTCCGTACCAATATTGATGACGAGGTCAGACAGGCAGCTCTGACCTCATTCAGACAAATGGTTTGGATGCAGAGCTCCTGAACATGATTTACTACGGTTCGTACGGTTCACAAGGCCGTTGGCGTAATGAGTAACTCCCTGCAGACTGCCTTTCAGACGGGAATCCTGTCTTCACATTCCAGAAATACCAAAGACCCCTTCAGCCTGAGTGAGGTTTGAAATGTATGCTAGTGACCTCAGAAATATGACCCTTCTGCATGTAGCCCAGCAGGTATACATGCAGCCCACATTTCTGCTCCTAACATCTGGTCCTCTTTGACTCAATCACTTCTGGACTGCCAACCCTTCTTAAAATATGTACCTCAAAGGTTTTCAGTTGCAGTTAATCATTATTTTCATCATTGATTAATCTGCCAGTTAATCAAATAATAGTGAAAAATTGTTTGTTTATCCAACCGACCAGCACAATCATTTTACTAATCTCTAAGACAAAGCAGCATGTCTTCACATTTGAGGATGTGGAACCAGCAAGTGTTTGTTGTTTTGACCTGAAAACTTGTTTTAAAAAGTGATTAATCAATTGTTTGAATTGTTACAGATTAATCTCCTGTTCATTGACTAATTCAGCATCCGCTAAATCCCTCCTCCAATCAGCAACGCAACCATGACTAGGTACAACAGGTCTGTCAAGCTTTGAATTTTCTTCTCCACGTGACAATAATGGTTTTAAATATGGTGGATAATGGTGCACATCTTCACACTGTCGCTCCTACATTGGAGAGCATTCATAGGGTTGCACTCGGTAGTTCACATGAATAGTGACTGAAGAAAACTAAAAAAGAAAATTTAACCTAGCTCGCTTTCTCACATTTGCAGAGTTGTGAATGAATCACGGCATGAAGTGGGTTTGAAAGTTCGATTGTCGGTTTCTGAAAGTTACAGAAATCGAAGACTGAGTGATCGGAGCTACTGGACCATTTGAAGAGCAGTAGTGATGAATTATACTGGTGATCGTTTAGTCTTCATCCTCAAAGCCTTTGCTCTGAATAAATATAACATATTGTTCAATAATACAAGTCAGCATGGAGACATGACTCAGTATTTTAGAGTTTTCAAACAAGCTAACTACAGACGATTAAATCTGATAGCTACAGTCGCAAAATAGCGGTCGGCTAGAAATCATGTCAAGCAATCCTGCTTTAGTTTACTTCTGTGTGAAATGAAGGAGCCGCTGTTACAGTTACATTTGTAAATTACAATTCATTTTTCTTCCATTGTAAACTGCATATGTGCCATGCAAGAACGGAAAGCTCGACAGGTGAAGCAACGGTAACTAAGCTTAGTTATCAGTTAGTTTTTTAGCTCTAGTATCCAATGTTCCACTTTGCATTCTTGTTAGGATTAAACTAAGTTCATGAGAACATGATATACAATTGGGTCTGTAAAAATTGCTCAAGATGCAGCAGGTGTTTCAAAGTGTGTATAGACTGGGTGGAGGCAGAGGTGTATTTCATTACTACAGAACCGGTGAGGCCATTTGTGTTTGTTTCCCTGTCCCAAGGTAGAACAATTGTTAGGTCACCGTCTCAGGTTCAGCTCCAGGCAGTGGACTGACAATGTGTTTCAGAGGAAATAATGGTGTCTTTTCAGCTGCTAAAAGTCTGATCTTTCCTCTTCTGACAGGCAGAATAGAATTGCAGCATATTTTGTCTCGTTAAAAATACATTTGTGCATTTGGGGGAACGCTATCTGGGTCACAGAGTGCCAGTGATAGCATGGCTGTGTGGAGGAAAATATAACAAAAAAATCTTAAGAAATCTCTAATTAAAGAATGTTTCCCAGAGGAGTAATTACACCTCTTAGCATTACATGAACACAATAGTATTTCACTCACTCCCGTTTCTCAGGTGTCTTTTATGTTAATATGCTTTGTTTGCAGTCTGTGGTTACTGTGATGTATCTCTCCATGCCACACCAGTCCTATTGTTTTATTCATACCAGTAGGTTAAAGGTACAGGTATATCCTGTGACAGATAAGAAACTGGTTCTATGCCAGACATGCATATTAACATGTCATGACATGGTGTTTTGTTTGAATTCTGTAACTGAACCGTGACTCTGTACCAGACCAGTTGTTTTCTTTATTTATTTGACTGATAGGAATAATAGCCTTTAGCTAGAGCTGATGAAGTGACAAGAACCCACTTCTGGACAGCAAATAATAAATAATCCTCTTAGCTATTTAGATAGCTGTAGGGCAAACTGATAAGATGAACGATCATCATTCATTTTAAAATGTATGTCTTTAAGTGACATGGTAATTGACAATTTCATAAAGCTTTGTTTGTTTGTTTGAACAAGTTAAAGGAGAATCTGATTTTAAAAAAACAAAAAAAACAACAAAAAAAACAAAGGTTGATAGTTAGTCCAAAAAATGAGTGCTGTTCCTATCACTGCCTTTTTAAAAACAATGGCTGTAATAATAAGGGAGAAATCCTGGGACGTGTCCTCACTACAGGTCAGGGAGGTCGTTTCCCTAAAGTGACTAATGAAACAGCAGAGCTGAAAGGATTAATCTATGAATCCATCATCAGATAATCAATGGCTATTTTGATGATTGCTTGAAAAAAACAAACAATGAAAGGATCAGATAAAGTGCCAAGCATTCTTGGATTCCAGCTTTTCCTTTGTCAGGATGATGAAATGACTGGTAGCGTAGAGAAGCCAGATCTAGAATGTATTCCTTCTGTAGCATACAGTAGCAGTCAAAGGTTTGGACGCACCTTCTCATTCAACTACTCTGAAGAATGTAAAATATAAAACATATTCTGGTTTGTTGAGCATTTGTTTGTTTACCACATAATTCCATATGTGTTCCTTCATAGTTTGGATGTCTTCAATATTAATCTACAATGTAGAAAAAAAAAAAATAAAGAAAAACCATTGAATGAGAAGTTGTGTCCAAACTTTTGACTGGTACTGTATGTTGACCAAAGTACCCTATTTTTTTCTGTTTTCCATAAAGTATATGAGCTGTACTTAATTACATTAATATATAATATAACCCTATTTAATCATCTACTGTTATTTTCTTAATTTATGTACTTTATTTGAATATTCTTTCTATTTAATTTGCCCTGTGCCACATGTCACCACACTATTTAGAATATTCTAGACAGATATACAACGTAAGACATAAATATATGGTCTTATACAGTACCAGTCAAAAGTTTGGACACACCTTCTCATTCAACTACTTTGAAGAATGTAAAATATAAAACATATTCTGGTTTGTTGAGCATTTGTTTGTTTACCACATAATTCCATATGTGTTCCTTCATAGTTTGGATGTCTTCAATATTAATCTACAATGTAGAAAAAAATAAAAAAAACATTGAATGAGAAGGTGTGTCCAAACCTTTGACTTGTACTGTAAGTATTGTACTTTTATGAAGGTTTTATAACCAAGTCACCACAAACTAATTATCTTGATCAATCATGTCACCTCATGCACACACATGTATCCGTCCATGTGCTGGTGGTACACAGCCTCCAGTCACACAGTTTAATCAGCATCACCCTGCACACATCTGCAGTGTGAGGTAAACTTTCCCCTCCGGTGGTCGCGGCTCACTCACCGTCTCTCCTTAAAGCCTGCTGCCGGGCTGCGCGCTCTCGGACCGCGCGGACCCACTTCTCCGCCTCCTCCAGGTTGGCGCGCGGGTCCTGGAGCGCGGCGAACCGAAAGCACTGCTCCGCTCTCTGCCGCGACGCTCCGGAGCTCATCCAGCGGCGCCGGAGCGCGTAAAAGTACGCAGCGAAGTACGCGGCCGGGTCCGAGCCGTCCTCTCCCCGGTACGCCCGGCACCCGACGCAGTCCTTCAGGCTGAGCACCACCTTGTTCCGCCCGACAGGTGCGGAGCTGAGCCTCTGGACGATGAGGTCTCTCTCGGTCAGGCTCACGGCGCATCGGTCTTTTCGGTTCCCGGTGACCGTGAACTCCCCGTACAGCGAAACCGGGCCGGTGCTGGTGTTGCAGTCCTGTTCGGCTCTCCTCTGGTCCATCCTGAGCGGACTGGGGAGAGCGAGAGGCGGGGGGTCCGGGATGGAGCTGCGGCCGCTCTGGCACATCGCTACCGCGCAAGTGGAGAGTGTCCGACTGCGTCTGACAGCCTGCTGCTGCCCGGGCTGCTGTGACGAGACTGTTACGCACCGATCAGCTCCATTTCAAAATAAGACCCACACCTGGTCCACACCAATGTGTGTTTTACCACCACAACAAACAAAAAAAAAAGAGAGAACACTGAAGCCTTATTTCTCAAAAGAAATATCTAAGAAACCTGAAGGGAGTTTATATTCTGTACACCAGGCTGGCAATTGTAGTATTTTTATACTCGGCTCATTCACATTTTTTGGACACAGAAATTAAATAGATTGCGGAGAGGGCTTTGATGAAACATTTATAATTCAGCAAAAAAAAAATAGTTGCCAAACCAAAAGTAACAAATTAGATATGTACAATTTGGAAAAAAATAAAAAAAATACGATTTTTGGATATCTCTAGGGCTTCGGCCCTCATACCAAAGCAATGCTTTTTTATGTCACTTTAAACCACCCATTTGGTCCTTATATTGTCATAATCAATGTACACCAGGTTGGCAATTGTAGTATTTTTATACTCAAATGTTTTGGACACAGAAATGAAATAGATTGCAGAGAGGGCTTTGAAGCAACATTTAGAATTTAGCAAAATAATTGCCAAACCAAAAGTTACAAATTAGATATGTACAATCTGAAAATAAAAAAATTTGATATCTCCAGGGCTTCGACCCTCATACCAAAGCATTGCTTTTTTAATGTAATTTTAAACCACCCATTTAGTCCTTATATTGTCATAATTAATGTACACCAGGTTGGCAATTGTAGGATTTTTATACTCAGCATATTAACATTTTTTGGACACAGAAATGAAATAGATTGCAGAGAGGGCTTTGATGCAACATTTATAATTTAGCAAAAAAAATTGCCAAACCAAAAGTTACAAATTAGATATGTACAATTTGAAAACAAAAAATAACATTTTGATATCTCCAGGGCTTCGACCCTCATACCAAAGCAATGCTTTTTTTGTGTCTTAGCTTTCCCCCACTTTCTATGTAATATTGTTTCTGCACTGTACTTTTGCTCTGGTTTATGCTTTTAGATGCTTGTTTAAGAAAGGAGATGCACTTATGACTTCTGGTGACTAGTAGTTCTCTTGAATACCTATGTTGAATACACTTATTGTAAGTCACTTTGGATAAAAGCTTCTGCTAAATGACTGTAATGTAATGTGTACATTTATGTCAGGTATTGTAATTAGGTGGTGTATGTTCCCGAACAAAATTCCAATTAATTTAGCACAAACCAGGTGAGGCTCAGTTAGTCTGTGAGCTAGCAGGGCCCTAGAGAGGTGGCCCACTTTGCCCCGTGGGAGCATAACCATGGAGTGTGTAGTTTCCATTCATAATCTAATCAGCCTGTGATGTTGAGTTATAATGAAGAAGGTGATAGATAACCATTAGTAGCCTAGTTTGAGTCTTAAACCAGACAGTGAAACATTTTTTTCATTGGTATTACAGGAGAATGTCATTTTTATGTAATGGTACATGTCTAACCAGTCATTTTAAAACACCCATTTAGTCCTTATATTGTCATAATCAATGGACAAATCCACACTTTTATTTTGTAAGGTCATAACCGCCCGTTTTCTCCCAGTTGTTGTGGGTGTCTGTGCTGACTTGACTCATCTCTAGCCAGCTGCAGTTTAAGTTCAACTTTGCTGTTCAGATTTTATGGCCCTAAAAAGAGGAGATCTGCTGCCCCCTAGTGGAACAATCAGGGCAATACAGGGAAAAACTTAATATAGTAAGGTATTAACTCTACTTATTAAATTAAAAACATAATGTACTCAGAAAATGGACTGAGAAGATGTTCTGTAACTCATGAAGTGAGATGTTGGGTTGCAGTGGTCCTACTCATAACACTAAAATGGGCTGTGCTCTTTTCATGAGTCCCAATAAGTCATGGCAGTATGACAGTGATCCAGCATGAACAGTACCACGACCCTGAAAAATGAATGAAATTTAATTTTATTATTTTCACCAGTTCTTTCCTACTATGACATGTCAAAATGACATGAAAAAGGCCTATTGACAACTGTTTACCTACTGTGTAGTATATTACAAAGATAGTATCCAGACATCAACAGTTGTATTATTGTTTATGCTCCCTCAAATACATTACACAGATATATTTGCATATTTGACGATTGTACAAATTATTGCTATGAATCAATTTGTTCTAACACTTTTTTTATACTGTATGTTACATATTGCACACATTTCAGTATCCCCTAAATGTAACAAAATACACTTTGATTCACCATCTCTAAAAATAGTTTTTCTTTGAAAGCTTTAACATTCATTTATGTTATAAATTGGTACAGTAAAAATAAATAAAATCAATTACAGAAATTAAAAACAAACGCCTCTACAAGTAATTTCTCTGTCTTTTGATAATGGATTTTGTCTCCCATGATTGAACATTAATGCAGCACCAAATGTCTTCAGATGATAAGAAACGGAGAGTGTAGCACTCTGTGTTTAATTAGGTTTCTCACATGCATACAAATGCACTTTAATTAGTGATAACTGGAACCAAACGGATGTTTTGATGAGCAAAATAACCCCCCCAAAAAATCAGTAATTAAAAATGGGCATTTCATTGTCTCCGTGTCCTTAAACATCATCAGTGAAAGTCTGTAGACACACTTCCAGATAAGGATGACTGCAAATGGAGAAAATGACATTGATTCATTTTTCAAATTATAATTTATTTAATTCATATATTTAATTATGGTTAAAAATGATTTCAGTTAAGTTTAGCTGATAATACTTTCAATGACTCACTTGTCTATTATGCATTCTAAACATGCGTATAATCTGAATAAAGTACTGGATAATTATAGTTATAATCAGTGTTATAATGCATCATAATGTATATAAGTTACTGCAGGTTGTCATTGTTTGCTTTAAGTAAAGTACACATTCAATTTACAATATTTTGTGTTTTTCTTGCATAGGTTTTTTTCACCTCACTTAACGCAAACAGTGACTACTTAGAGTAACTTATATTCACATTGTAATATATATAAAAGATTATAATGTATTAAAACTATGGGAATTATAATACAGTATTATCCTTAAAAAAAATGTCAGTAAGTGACCAGCAATTATGAGCTATTAGATACTTGACCTTATATATTATTATAAAATGCTATGTTATGAAGCATTATGAATATGTATGAGTGCTTATAGCTATTAATATACAGTGCTATAAGAAGATTACAAATATGTTTGTAATGCATCATAGAAAGTGATGCCGTTTAGCTTCATTCCGTTGGATGGGGATGATGATAATTGTGTTGGGAGCAACTGTGGATGAATGACAAATGATTGAGAGAAATATCAACTCTACAGAACAAATGTATTTTAATGAATCCCAAAATCATAGAAAAGGCCACTATAGTGGTGTAAAAACTGAGTGTCTTTACTCAACTACTGTACATGCTGTATTTTTGATTGTTTCCTTTTTATGCTACTTTATGCTACTTCTACTTCACTAGATTTGTCTGCAGCTACTTGTGTCTATATATATATAGATTCAGGTTTCAAATGAAAAACATATGATGATGTTGCTATTAAATTATGTTCTTATATTTAAAACTACCAGACAGCGTACTGCAAATAGTTACAATTAGCTCCACTAAGTATATTTTGCTGACAACATTTCTCCTTTGAATGCAGGACTTTTGGACTCCATTGTGGCATTTAGACTTATAAACATGTATGTCACCATACTGTATCGTACAAGAGGGTTATTATATCAATATGCATATTGTATGCATTCTATCATAACATTTAGGAGAAAAACAATCCCGATGGCCTAAATAAATGAACTTTGTGTACACTTTTTAAAGGTTTGCTTTAGTAGCAATGATCATTTTTATCCCTTTTATGTTTAAGTACTCTTAGTAATACTGAATTGATTTACATGTATAAACTGAATTACATTTTGGATTTCTGAAAAGGTGGCATATACAATGATGTCCATGAGGAAGATGTTATGTAGTACCACAGTGATTATGTTGTGTATTTTAGTGATTCTGATGATAATATACAATAATAAAGTATTCTAAACAGTTTTTGAAACAGTTTTTCAACTCCAGAATGGAGCAGTTACTTCGGTCAAACAGCAGATGGCGGTGTTGGATTGAGAAAGAGGCAGCTGAGCGTCACCATGCCACAATGCATTTGGTTTTGAAAGCCTGTCTCAGTACAGTTCAAAATAAACTGCAGACTGAGCTGTACTGCACTAACGAAAATATTGTTTATGGTATTTTTACAAAGAAGTGGAGAGTAAAGTATGTTTTAAATGAACTATAAGATACATAAACAAAATATACGCTTGATTGAAAAAGGGATATAACATCTCATGAAATCATTTATGGTTTGTTTACATGGTAGATATTGACAAGGAACATGGAGGACAGTCTCACACAACCCAAAGCAAGATTAACAAGCATGTAATAGTGGAGAAAAGTAGATAATTGAAGTTTAATGTGGTTTTAGATAAATCAGTAAGAAACCTTCAGATCTTTTTAAACTGTAAATGCCTATTCCTGAGCAACTCTGTCAGGGTATTAATCAGCTACCGTTTGACTGAAGGGACCCCCTTCTTCCTCCTAACAGGTTTTTGTTGTATCTAAGCCGTTATTGTGTCTTAACTGTACATTATGTGTTACTATGGAAATCCTCCTCAAAGTGAAAGATTCGAGTCCTTTTCCAGAACTGGTAGAGTGGCACTGCTGCCATACCTTCATATATTGCCATCAGCACCACTATAAAATCCATTACTGGCAACGTACTCCATCTTCATCGCTGCATCAGTGATGTGTCTGAGGAACTATATTGCTTTGAGAAAATATAATTAAGAAGTTGTCTGACTTCCTCCTTGGTCAAATCAAAGTCATTCTTGCGTTCTTGTTCTGCCTGCAGGCACCGATACACAGAGAGGAGGAAGCGGGAGAGAAGTAGAGGTGGTAGGAGGAGAAGGTAAGAATATATGCAGATGGGAATTATTGGTGGTTCCAGTAAACACCTGGAGCCAGAGGGGGAACTAGATGATCTTATTCACATGCAAGTCTCGTGCCGCACTGCTGCTAAAACGCACCACTTTTCCTCCACTTTGCAGCAGAAGATAGGTAGGCACCACCTTAATTCCTACTTTGACTGTGAAAGCCGCTCCCCCCCCCATTCAGCCTTTACTTTGAACATGAACATATTATGTAATTTGCTGCAACTGGGGAGAAACCGCCTCTGAAAAAACATGCATGTTTCTTCAGGGTGAGATCATTATACACACTACGGGCCCTGCGACAAAAGGGGCCTTTCATTTCAAACCGCCGCGTAGATGCTGATTTCCTAAAAAGCTATTGATTGAAAATGGCACAGCTGAGGAGCGGGAGAGGAGCCATGAATGGAGACAGTAGATCCTCACTTCCACCGTTCTCCAGCTGTGAGCTCTATTGCTGCCTGGCCTTGAAGGGGGGGAAGAGGGCCGCCCTGCATATGGTGTGTTTAAAAAAAAAAAAAAAAAAAAAAAAAAAAAAAAAAAAAAAAAATCTTATGGGATTTATGACACCGTGCTGTTAATACCCAATATGTGCTTGTATAGTTTTGAGAGGTTTCATCTCAAAAGGGCGATGAAAACAACCGCGTTCTCTCTGCATACTTTCTGCACACATGCCCCAGTTTGCACTAATTGCCCTAAACTGGCATTCCTCGCCATCTGGTTTCATCTCCTCAACACGAGACCATTGACATAAGCTTAATAACTGATACGCATCCATTATCTGTTGTGTGGGCAACGCAGCACAGATGTCAGTGCATATCAATATGGTCAATACATTAACTTAATTATAGCTTATATAACATACACTGAGCACTGAGGGATAACTGAGTGGGAGGAAGGAATGTCATATAGCTCAGCATTTAGTTAGCATTGGCATCCAACATGACAGATTCCCTGTCTGGGTGGCTTAGCACTGATGGCTTGCAGAAAGGGTTCGCCTGTCTGCCAGGCTCTCCTTCACTTGCCCCTTCATTCTGCTCTGTTTCTTCAGATGCCCCCCCCCCCCCCCCACCCCCCCCCTTTTGTCAAGGCACTGCCATAATTATATAAGAGTTATGCAAACCTGTCTCTCGCCCCGGAAAACAATGAAGCATTTCGAGCTCCGTGATGACAATACATAACCGTGAGAAATATACGGCCACTTATTGTGAAATTTATCATTTAAAACGAATAAAGTCGTGGCTGCCTGGATGCTGTGTGGGGGATCATCATTTAGAATAATTTCATGAAAAATCAATCTCAATGCTCCATATTGGCTTTTGTGAAAACAAAAAATGGGATTTTAAAAAGTACCATCATTTGTTTTACAAACATATGGTGACGGGCGAGCTCTAGCTGTGCCGCCTGTATAGACTTGGTTTGTAACCACAGAGATCAGAGACACCAGATACAGTACGTCAGGCTGAATTTATTATTTATTTCATTATTCTCCAATGCATAAAGGTTACATTGTCAACTATGGTTTTCAGTTTTACAACAAGCTGAACACATGTGAATACACGTCAGTGTGGAGACGAAACTGGATAATGAAGGGTTAAAGTAAATTGGATTCTGTATGAGCTTTTTTTAGCTTTCCATAATTCATTCATGCCTAGTATTTTGTTATGTTTAGGGCTGCCACCAACAAGTGTTTTCCTTGTTGATTAAATTAGATGGGAACATTGACATCACTCGTTTGCGTGGTTAATGTAAAATAGGATGTGAACAGCTGATAAAGGAAACAGCTGGGTCCGTCCAATGGTAACAAAACCTGCCTACCCGCACTGCTTTGTTTAAGCTGTTTAACATGTTGTATCTCATTTAAATCTGAAGTGCAAAAACAATTTGTAGTTATCACGCAGGGATATGTGCATTAACTTCTGGAAGTCTCTGCTGGTTGCCTGGTAACTTTACAGTGATGTCTGGACTACTATCGTTGATTAAAAAAAGATATAAAATTTAGACTCAAATATCAGAATAGTGAAGAATGCCCATTATAATTTCACAGAGCCGACGCTGACATATCTATAATCCTCGTTTTGCCAACAGTCCAGAGACAAAAATATGTTCAATATCAAAATCAAATATTCACATTCAATCTGCTGCAACCAGTCAATGTTTGCTTCTTTGGCTTAAAAAATGACGCAAATGATTTGGAGGGCTCACCAGGCCATCTTTAATTCAACTCAGCTGCCACCTGGCAGCCATGGGGCATCCAAAGGGCTGAGTCACTCGCCGAACTGAAGCTATGCCAAGAAGAACAGACAGGGGGAAAGCCCAGGCCTCTCCCTCTGCAGCGGGGAATCACTCCTCATTACATGTGGTCATGGTTTATTGGGTCACCTCAATTCTCGTGGCCTGCTCTTTGGAGCATGGTGGAGGGGGAGGCAGCTGGATGAGCACGATGATGTGAGCACACTGAGTCACCGGGGGGGGATGTACAGTCTTTCAAAACGACTGAACCAACTTGCCCGACTCGATTAGAGGGAGTCCACGTTACTCTTGAAATGCAGCTTTGTGTTAGAAATGCATTTAATATCGCGGCCAGTGGGCGTCACTGACATGTCCTGGGGGTGCGTTCACTGAGAGTCATGGGTGCTGTTGATGTAGTAATCTGTTGGCAGGCAGCAGTCAAACCTCTGCATGGTCACTTTCAGATCTAGGAATTAATCTAGTATTTAGTATCGTTAAGATACTCTGGTTGATAATATAGATTGGCAGTACATGTGCCGTATCTCACGGCACACGTACTGCCAATCTCACAGTTTTATGGCAACGACTTCTCTCAGGCTGCTCACTGCAGCTGTTCTCCATCATCTCATTTCCTCCATCGCCGTGCTCATACGTGACCTGACCTATTAGGAGGAAGCTCCTCTGTATGTCGCTGCTCATTTCCTGGAGTGGCACCCCGATGGTGCTGAGAGAAGGGAACAAACATATCATGCCTGCTGAAGGGACACCTTGCTGTTCTCACAACCTCTCCAGCCCCCTGACAAAAACACAACCTATAAACCAGTGGAGAGAGAGCGTAGGCGTTTTCAGCTGTGTGCATCTGAGGGGTTCGGTTAAGAGTTTTGAGGAGCGATATTGTTGCTGCAGTGTGTTAATTGCCTGTGAGTGGCATCTTATCAGACTTTTGCTCTCACTGCAGGAAGCGGCAGCTCGCTGTATCAACCTGATTATTAGGTGTTCTCGTCACCACAGAAGCACATTTATGTGCAGGCACTTCTGGGGAAAATATAAATATAATATAGAAATATATATCATTTATTTTATTCTACATAGAAAAATGATATTCCTCCAGTTAACCGGAAATTGTACACCTATTTGTACATATAGATGAGCTTTGATAGTGGTTCATGATATACATGTGAAGATGTTCAATTACTTGATATCACATCAACATTAAAGGAAACGTACAGTTAAATGCATACACAGTTTACACTTTACACCAGCATGTGTTAGGTACAAAACACATGCTGGTGTTAGGTGTCACTGTGTTACCGTGTGTCACCATAGGTGCCTCCACCCTGAAGCCCATGAAGAAAGGTCTGTCTCCAGAAATGATTATTCTGGTATAGGAAAAAATACTTTTTTAAAATTTCTTTAAAAACGTCCAAATTGTTCCCTGTCCTATGAATAAAATAAATAATACATACTTAAAACGTTTAAGTCTGTGTTTCTATCGTGCCTGCAGGACTCCCTTATGAATAATGTTGAGAAAACTGGCCTGTGGTTGAACCTTAGTTCTGACCCGTGTTTATCCTATAGTAACATGTATGCATACTTTAAACAAAGCCTGCAGGCTACTGTGATAGATTGATTCAAAACAGGTCACAATACTGATGTTGGAATCTACTGCATCTTTTTACTGCCAACAGTCAACGCCACAACGATAATCAGCTTCTCAAGAGCCAATAAGGTTCTCATCTGCTCCTTTTGATTCCTTCCGGTCCTCGCTTGGGTTTTTTCTATATTGAATCTCAAAGTCTTTTTAGTAAATCTTGAAGTAGATTTTGAATACAGTCAACATTAATGAACAATCCAATTTTCAAAACGGATGATAAACAACCTTAGTTGTTTACTGATCTCTCGTCTTCAACTGAAAACACACTGCTGTTTCCTCAAACCTGCCAAAAATTCATGAATCTTCTGTTCTCAGTTGTCCTTGCAAGTTATGTTGTTTTTTTGCTATGAAGTATCTGATAGTGGTGCCACATAATATCTTCCTTGAGCACTGAAAGGTGCTGTGAACACAACGAGCACACTTTCTTCACATTTACTGTCCCTCTGTAAAGAAATAGGAACTGGTTCATTTTTCCAGACACTCTTGGTCTTCTTTTTCCTTTTTGACATTTTCCACCACCAGCTCCTGCATGGACAGTAGCTTATGCTTGTCAGTGTTGTGGGCCTGCTACTGTTCTAAGGACAGTTTGACCAGATGACAAATGGGTAGATTTGTTGAAAAATTGGAATTAATGACCTCCCTGCTATTTTGACGGTTCTGGCCCTCGGGCTTGAAAGGCGGCCCCAATGGCAGGCTGCTACGCAGGCGGCATCCTCCGGGTCTGAAGAGTTAAACCAATGCAGAAGTGCCTTAAACTTGCATTCTTTCTAATGGCCATCATAGGGCGACTCCTCTGATTCCAAAAATAAGTCACTAAACATTGTAAACATGAGTTTATGGTCTCAATCTCTAGTTTCAAGTCTTCTTCAATACAGCATGATGTTCATTTAATAAATGATTGTCCCATTTAGAGTGAAACAAACCATAAAGCAGGGTATGCTTTAGGTTGGGGCTTCCTTGTGATTTACAGGTCGCTATCAGCTTTTCAGCTATTCTTTTACTGTGTTTAGTTGTACTTAGCTCCATCCGTTCATGCCACTTCTAGTTCCAAAAAAACCAAAATTGCCAAACTGCCAAATTCAAGCATTAAAAACTGTAGTCCACAAACCATTGGGTGACGTCACGGTGACTACGTCCACTTCTTATGTACAGTCTATGCTCAAGTCATCCAGTGAGTTTGACAAAGTAATGCCAAACAAATGCAGATTTATCTGGATGTGGATTTAATGATTGAATTAATACAGGATCATTAATTTCTGCTGTTCACCATTAAGCCGTGTTTAGGTCACTTTGTGATTTGTTAACACTTTAAGATACAACAAGGAACTTTCATCTTTGTGTATATTTTTCCGAGCTCCAGAGTCCTTTTTAGAAAACCTCTCATTTAACAGCAGAAGGGTTCTGAAAGTCCACTCTGCTCAGTTCTGGTTCTGGTTCTCCTGTGCTTCCCTTCCCTCCCTCTGGCCCAGCAATGTGGCCTGGGTCTCCAGCAGCCTGGTGTCGATGTTGGCTCCAAGCGGGGACTGCAAGGGCTCGGCTTCGACTGCAGGTTGAAGGCAGCACCGAAGCCAGATTTGGGTTTTAATCGTGGTGGTCTGGTCACTGCCACAGTCCCTGCTAGAGTGTGAGCTGAAGGGGTTTCTGGTGAACCTGCTTGATGTGGAACAGATGACAAGCATTAAGAACAACCATGTAGAAATAGACAATCCTCTAGCTGATGGTCTCATTTATTTATGAAGGTCAAATGGCATCAGTATTTATTTGAGACTGTTGCATAACAATCAGTGATTGTTGTCCCACAGTTACTTCATACATTAATGGAAATGACACTGAATTAGAGGTAATGACAGAATTATGCTGTTCTTAATCAGGCTAATGTCGTGGCTCTTGGGGCGGCGTTGTCTGTCTGTTGGTCATGGATTGCCATAAAAGTTTTTGCAGACATTTTTGGTTCCCAGATGAGGAATCCTACTGACTTTGGTGATCCCTTGGCTTTTCCGCTAGCGCCACCATTAGGTTGACATTTGTGGTTTTGTTTTATACTATTGAATAGTTTGGCATGAAATTTGGATTGTTAGAAATTTGATGATTGACTTGTCATCAAGGTCAAAAATAACAATTAACTTTAACTCTGCTTTCTGGTTAATGACCAAATACCTGAAAAACTGATAACCTTCCCAACAGCTTCAGCTGTACCATGTTGTTAGCATGCTAGCATGTTAAACGAAGATGCTGAACGTGGTAAACTTGCTTAGCTAGTTAGCTACTCTTAGTCTTATCGCTAAGTCAACAGCAATAAAAACTGTACTTTCACTCAGCCACAACTGAAGCAGGCCTCGTGTCCATTACATTAATTTGCCAATCTTGTAGTGCGACACAGAATGTACATTCTTCATTGTTTGCCAAATGAATATTAACTTCAGCTTCTGCATTCACTGGAAATTGCGAAAAATGATATCAGCCCTCGGATACAAACCAACACCAACAGTTATATAAATTAATTTATTCCTATGAATAAAATAAATAATACATACTTAAAACGTTTAGGTCTGTGTTTCTATCGTGCCTGCAGGACTCCCTTATGAATAATGTTGAGAAAACTGGCCTGTGGTTGAACCTTAGTTCTGACCCGTGTTTATCCTATAGTAACATGTATGCATACTTTAAACATAGCCTGCAGGCTATTGTGATAGATTGATTCAAAACAGGTCACAATACTGATGTTGGAATCTACTGCATCTTTTTACTGCCAACAGTCAACGCCACAACGATAATCAGCTTCTCAAGAGCCAATAAGGTTCTCATCTGCTCCTTTTGATTCCTTCCGGTCCTCGCTTGGGTTTTTTCTATATTGAATCTCAAAGTCTGGAGACTTGATTAGGTCTGCAGTACAAGTGCGCTGCCCCAGTGATTGGGGAAGAAAGGGGCCCTGTATTGGAGTCTCCATCAGTCCCTACCTCTATGTTTCTACCTCTCTCTCTTTCTCTGAGCCCATTAGGAATCATGGCTCTCTTCCCTCATCATTAGATTAACTCCCATGGTCTGCCAGAGTGCGCAGGAAGACCACACTCATTACCCAAGCTGCTCTACTTAACCGAGCTCACTAAAACCCCGCTTTCACCTTGTAATTTGAGTCAGACGGGCTCATCAGGGCAGGAGGCAACAGCGAGATATGGAAGAGCTGCCGCTGTTATCTGCAGATATGCGTGTCCTATACCGCCTTGATTACACAGGCGGATTCAGAGTGCACGCTTGGCAGAGGCGACATTCGTGGCGAGTTATTTGGCACATTAGTTCCCCGAATAGTGTACCACGGATGGAGGGATTTGGTACACAGTTGTCACAATTGCAAACAGAGACATTTATGATAATAGAGCTCTTAATGGAGTAGATGCATAACACTCTGCCATCTCCCTTTCACAGCGGTGGTTTTGGTCCCTTTTCAAAACAACTCTGTGGCCTGTTGGTCCCAGCGGAGCTTAAATTGAATGAACACTGGTATCCACGGGACAACAAACAGGAAAACAGCCTTAATATCAACAAGGATTCAATCATTTATGTAATCAGAGAGGAAATAAGATCTCGTCTGTGGCCAAAGGAAATGGACCAGCTAATAAAAGATGAAAAACAGCATTAATTGCTGAGATCCTGTACATACCAAGGCTTAAATAGTTATTTTATGTGATTTGTTAATTATTCCACATGCTTGAGAATCCACGTGCAGAGAGTAAAATATCTAATGATTCAAAAGAATAACCCTGGTAGCTTGTCTCTATGGGTGTGGATCCCCCCCTTCAAATAAAGACAACAGGATGAAGAGAAAACACTCGTTTATTTCTAGTAAATCATTAGCAGAGTAATAAAGACAAAAAGTTAGCAGTCATTCCAGGTGAACCTCAAGTTGGAAACTACTTTTCGCCGCTTTCGGGACAGTTGAGTAAAGATAAACCGATGTGTGAAATGACTTTTCTCTCCTGAATGTCAAATAACAGCTTATGAGAAGAGATCATTGCATCAGTGATTGAAGCGCTCAGGTTTGTGAGCGCTTCAGACACGGCGTTGTGATCTCAACTGTTAATGTTTATAACAATCGATAGGAATGGTTTAAAGTCTGGCTGAAATGTGTGATTTGTTCTGCCTCCAAACAATTTAAGAACATCTAAAGCCGCCTCCGTGGATCAGCTGGTTGACTGCAGAGAGACCTGCTGTGGTTCAAAGAAGATGGTGGACGACACTCTGGGCTGGTTCCACTTCTGCAACGAGGATATTTCTCCAGCGAAGCATTCTGGGAACAGGTTAGTTAGTTTGACACTTCACTGCCCACAATGAGCTGCAGACGGCCACATTCAAAAACACAACAATCATTTAGAAACATCATATCAACTTTGTAGATAATTGAATAATAAATTTAGTCATATTACTACACGCGGTATTCTTTAAACAAATGACTCACCAGCTGTTTCTCCATGGACCGGAGGACACCTTCCACATCTGCCACCCACATCTGTGTGGAAATGAGAGAGAGAGTGACAAGTGAAGTATTTCATCATCTAGAGAGAGTTGTTGCAAAGTGGAATTGGGTCTTGCACCTTTTGATAACAGCAGACCCCCCCTCTGAGCGAACAGAGTAGTTTCATATTTAAGTCGATGGAATATCAAGAGAGCTACAGGAACCACCTTACTGGACTTCTACCAGACGGGTTGTTTAGTTTTGGTTGCAAAGAACAGTTCTCAGTGATCAATGCAAAAGCTATCAAAGGCACAGACTCAGCCTTGACGACACATTTTCTTACATTTTTGGACAAATGTTTAAAAAGAACCCTAAATTATATTGAATAAAAGGCCCTTAAGCGTATTATCTTCAGTCATGAGGTCCTACATGAAGACTATATTTTCAGAACTAATGAGATGTGTCTGTATTTGTGTTATCGTCTCTGCTCTTTTCACTGGTTTAAAGGAAAAAGGTGATCATTGAGAGTTTGGCGACGTCATTTGGAATAACCTCTTTTATTTTTTTCATCAGCTGTATCTGTGAAGATTTTCTATTATTTTGGAAACATCTAACTGTTTTGCATTAATTAGATAACAAAAATCTGCATTTCTATTCATTTAATCTTATTGGCCAAATTTCTTCAAAGAGACAAAAATTACGGGTAAAAAGCCTTGATTTTGAAGACGTCTTGATTTATCGAGTACACTGACGCAAATTGTGTTTCTATTAAACCTTTTGTACTCTAGGCCTCTGGCTCAGGCTCCCACTCAACAATTAATTAAGTGTATCTCTGCAACTAAAAAGTCTATTTTAATAATCTTGGTATCATAACAAAGTTTACACTATATTTATGATATTTCTGCAGAGGTGAAAGCTTCATCATATGTGTTCCTGGGTCAGAGTGAATGAAGATGTAACAAAGCATAAATGAAAAAGTTCATTTCCACCTAACTAAACTGCACAATTTCCCTTTTGCAAGATGCAGTCACAGCCTAAAACCTCTAGCAAACCAAATCACAACATCTGAACATTGGCTGTGCACAGACTGATGCTAACACAGTGAAGCAGAGCAGAGTTGGACATCTTTTAATAGAGGCATGTGTGTGTGTGTCTTTTCACATGGAAGGCTGATGATAGGCTGTTGGATGCTGGAGGAAGGCAGAGTGTAAATGCTGAGCTGGAGAGTATTTATAATTGAAATAAAAGAAAAGCAGGCGTTTGATTGACAGATGGTTCATGCAATCACCTGCCAAGTATTTAATGAAAGGGCCTGCCCTTTTTCAAACAGTTTTCAATGACGGCTTCTCAGATAGTTCTGTGTAACAAATCCATCTGGCGGGTCCGGTTAATGCACGCAAACACGGCATGTTTTTGCTACGTGCTCATTTAGATGTTCGTGTTGGAATTGTGTTTCGTTTAATTAAAAATGGTTATCATGAGCTTTTAGCTGAACTTCTTCTCGTTAGACGGGTATGCATGATGAATATGTTGCTACATGTTTAACATGTCCTTATCTGGTGTTCTCGGGTGTTGTGGCCCTCGGTTTCTTAATCCTTCATTTCTGAAACGGCTGTAAAATATAGTTTTTTGTTTCAAAGCCTCATATGAATTGTAACTCCCTATCTTACTAATTGTAACTTCTATTGAGGGAAAAAGCTTCCAATTTAGACTAATTAGACAATTTGAATTGCTTTATCCAGAGATGAGATCCAGTTTTTCCTTTTCAGACGTGTTCTTCCAACATTCGGAAAGACGATGTGCTGATGTAAACTTTTAAGAGAGGCCTAAACTTATTATGTGTCAGAACCTAAATGCAAAAAATCCACTGCCATCAATTTTATTATTAATTAATCCCAAATTATACTACTTCCTGCACTAAAATCTGCCAGTGAACTATGTAGGGCTGCCCCCTCTAGTCATCTGGTGGTTTTGGTCTTAAGCAGACTAAGATTTCTTTAGTTGATCAGTAGTTTTTTCCCCATGCCTTTTTCATGATGAAATTACTTATTTGCAAGATATTTCTGAACACATCTCTGGTAATATTTAAGGTGGTGCTTTTGTGTGATTCTTTGTGGAGAAACTCGCGTTAAAGGTTCTGTCCTGCGACCTTTTTGGAAGGTGGCAAACAAAAACAAAATTAGTATTGACAATAATGGCTTTGTGTTTATTTGACAGACATCTTCTAGTGAATGACGGCTGTCTGTCAGGCTCTCGGGTGGATAGTTATTAAGTTTATGTTGGATATTTACTTTCCAGATAAATGAAAAATTCACACACAGCTGGGGACAAGTTTGTGCCGACAGCACTGGGAGCACAGCTTGATTTGATGGTGCTTCATAATGACTGTTCTGTAACGCGCCTGTTTTAATGACTTCATTAAGGAGCTAATTAATACAGTAATTATTACGGATGGTAATATATTTAGTCTACCAAAAAGCATTAATGATGAGATGCAGATCACCTGGCCTGCAGGGACAACCACTGGGGTCAAAGTCTTTTAATGTGGCATCCTTACATGATGTCCCACACGCTACATATGAAGGGCCAGGCAATACATGAGCAAATGTATACAAACACCAACAAGCTCCATGCATAAAGTGCTGATGACACTTTATTGATGTTTTTCTTTGTAACTCAACTCAGTAATGATTTTCATTTTTGTAAAACAACTCGAACCTAAACAGTCATGGAGCGATTACACAAGAGATGCAGCACAGTTTAGAGATGAGTAAAGGAGCGCTGACATTGATTGATCTGCTGGACATCACCCAGAGGCATCGAACAAAGAGAACATAAAAGACCGTCTGAATGACTTAGTATTGACTACACCGGGAGACAACGGGCAGCGCTGAGTTCAGTTTGATGTACAAGAGCTGTAAGAAAGACCGTTGTTAGAAAACAAGACCACACCAGAGAGCAGGACAGAAACGGTTCAGATGTCAGAGACGCTCTTACTCTGTGGTTTTGTCTTTTCTCTATGCTCCAGTCTCGCACATCCCTCCAGTGCTCTGGCAAACACGCATCCGTTGCCCAGCCGTTTCCCCTCCCAGCCATGATGTCCCCTCCACACAGTGTGTCAGCAACTCGAGTGCCGGGTCACTGAACTGCCCCCTCGAGGGTCCAACACAGTTCCCTTCAATGTAACATGAGCCTAGAAACTGATACTCTTCAACACAGAGCGAGTGTGCGGCAGGATCTATTCTGCTACTAAGGTATAGTGTGTAGATGTAGGGGTCACACTACAGTCCCATTATCAGGCCAATAAAAGCTGATAAAACACACATCTTTGAAGGCTGGATTACCTTTCACTGCAGTGTTTCTGATTGACGGTGAATGTTCCAGCTGGCATTGTGTTGAATACATTAGAGGACACCAGTGCGGCCGGCACAGGTTTGGTTATATGTGGCAGTCAGAATAATGAACAGGTACCTATTGAGTCTGATCTCCCTGCAGGAGGCTGAAAAACTGCAGAGAGACAAAACACATTCATGTTTTAGACAAAGTACAGTTTCAGGAGATGAATATTAGTCTGTTGTTATCAGTGTGCAGACTGGTATTTCACCAAACATTTCAGATGTTGACATGACAGAGACAATTGTAATATGGGTGGATAAAAATAACAGAAACACTTAAAAATGCTGTCCAGTTCAAATCCAGTTTCCGTTCATGAAGTATATAAAAACTCAATTGCCAAACTAAACCTAATAAACTGGTAATCCAGTGTAAAGACATTTTATCCACCCATTGGATAATATTACTGTGTCAACTGTATAGACTCATTATTGTATTGTTGCCCAGACTAAAATGAGGGTGAAATAAGAATGACAATAGTCCTATTGTCTCATTTTCTGTCACTGTAAGACAATGAGGGAAGACTGCTGTAATTAGCTTCATCAACATCTTGACATATTCAGAGTCTTATACAAACTGCCAAAGAAGATTTATGAATCACTCCACCTTCTTGGAAAACGGGGAAAGTCTAAATGTTAAGGCGTTGACTACATGTCCTTTAATTCATTAGCAGTAATTCAGAGCAGTGATTAAAACTGTTGGTGCTGTCAAGACTTTGATCCTGCTCACAAAGGCTCTGATAACATCACCTGACCTGGCCATGGAAGGGATTGGTGACACACGACAACAGTATGTTTATCATTGTTTACCTGAGGAGGATGCCTGGTAACACACTGAGCCTCACTCCTCTAGTGAGTCTTTGCCGCTCTGCATGCAGGGCGCCTCATTCTCCCCCGAGTCCTTGGGAAAGCTGAGAGGAGGAAGAGACAGAGGAGGTCAGATTGGGGAGAACTGTGTGTTATCCTTGGACTAAGATTAGTATTGATTTAGATGAAGAAGAGAGTGATGAGAAACACTTGTGAAGGGATGGTGGTGAGATGGCGGTTACCTTTTCAAGTCAGGGAAAGCAATCTGCTGCCAAATAGAGGGAGTGGGGTTACGCCTCACACAGTCTCAGGCAAACAGAGAAGTGTTGGTCAGTGTGTGTGTTGTGTGTGAGTCTAATTTTTATTTTAGCATCCCTTCAACACAGCCTTTTAATGACTTGAATAGAAATGAAAAGTGAAAATGTTCCTGTTTTGAAATGCTTCATTCTGCTTTTTCATGTAATTCCTGCAGTTTGTAAAGCGGTGCATCTAGTTGGCACAATTACTCACCACTAGTGAAAACAACATTTGACATCCCCCTATGATGTGTTTTTATCCTATCAAGTAGTGGAACAAGAACGTCTTTCTGAGTGTGCTGCTGAACATTTTCCAAAGCGAGTTGCTATGATTGTTTTTGTCTACTTCCTGAGCAGCCACTAGTGGTGCTACAAATTGTGACATTCACGGTTCAGATGGTATTACGATTTTGAGTCACACGTCGGATCAGCACAAAAGAAAAAAGGGAACAAATATTGAACTTTTATAGATGCCCCGGTCACGTTTTTTTATCCACCGATACCAACCGCAGGTCACTGATGATCCATATTGGCCGATACAATTCATTTTCGTTTCTTTGTTTTGTCATTTCAACCGATCTGAAGTCAGTTTAAACCATCCAAAGGTCTTAATGTTATCCTTTTACTTTGATATAGTCGGTTAAAGTGGTTATTTGCATGAAAACACTCAAATGCTTAGGAAACAAAACATTGTATTTTTATTGATAAGAAATCTTGGAATAAGCTGCTCAGAGCTAGTGTTAGGAAGTTAAACAGGTCTTGACGCCATGGGAAAATGTCTTGTGACACACAGTGTCGGGGGTTTGTAGATACAGTACGTCTGGACGGCAACATGTTTCCTCAATTTATATTTAGTTGTATATAAATATAATTGTTAGCTGAGTATAATAATAACAGAGACAATTATTTTCTTTCATTACTGCATATTTCCATTTCCATTTTTCCTTTCATCAAGAAATATCACTCTGTGTTTCCTGCTGCAGTTCTTTAATGCTGCATTTATGATTCGACCTTTCAGCAACTCAATACAATATAATTGTTAGTCACCTGCTGATTTAGTTGAATGTCAAAACAAAAGGATGGTTATTACTGGATGTGCCTGTGTAATTAAGGAAATGATCCGTTTGGATCTGCGGCTTTTTACGAAAAAAACTGTGTTCCTGAGAAAGATATGAAGTCCATCACATGCAGTTTGTTACACCATTTAGCTATATTTCTCATCACAATCTTGTGTTTAACTCCTCCTGAGATGTTATATTACAGGCATATGTCTGTTTATTGTACAACAGCATGTCATTGTGTGTCGTAAATTTGATTGACAGCCAAGAGTCACATGTATGTTCTTTGAAACCATTGTTTTTTTAATCATTTATGTAAAACAACCTTCATAATGGGCATCTAAATCCAGCATCAGCTTTTTTTTTTGTCTCAGTGTTACTGCGGCTCTCAATATAATAATCTTGGCATTTGCAATCAGCACCAGCTTCTAGTCGGCTCAGAATAGCATCCAGCTCTCGGAGATTCCCCTCAGTGACAAAACAGTCACTGTGAGGCTGACTAACCCAGAAAGACATAAACATTTCCCAGTATTCAGCTGGTGTCACAGCACACAGCCACCTTGGAATCAATACAAGCCCCACATAACTGCTTTGTTCCTCCGAAGATGTAATGAGCTCCAAGTAGATCCAAGGATAGACCCTGTCCGGGGGGTGGAGCCCCTGAAGGCGAGATGGGCTCTCGAAAATGACTCATGTAGTGGTCTGTACTTTGTCATGCTCTGGCATTAGACATGGATCTCCAACTGAGGCGCCGCACCTTATTACACATAATTGTGTGGAGAGATCAATATCTGAAAACCTGAGGATGATGACATCTAAAGCAATTTATTCTCAAACGTTACGAGGATCCCGGCACAACCGGAGCACCGGCAGGAAGCAAAACCATGGTGCTGAATTTAAAGATTAATGAAAGAGTTAAACATAAAGCTTTTAACCTGAACCTCCAATTTATTGAGCGTTAAAAGTTGGATCAAACAGAAGGTGCATGGTTTTTAACACTGCTTATGAAATGACTGTAGAAGGCCAGAGATGCTACTTGTAATGCTTTCTTGTAATCATGAAGGAGCTTTTGATCCCAAAATAACCCACAAAATAGTACTTTGTTAGGCTGGTTCCCTAGAATTACATCACATCAGAAGGGACATACCCGAAATCTGGATAACTGCTGAATCAAACAAGATTCATTTTAACCACGTAGTGTGTTATTCCTAATTAGTGTGCGAGCATAAGCACGCAGTACTGGCCTGAGGGGGCTCATTAAAGCTGTAATGGATCACAAAATGGCCAATTGTGCGTGTGTTTTGGATGAGGCGAGCTTTTATCGATGTCCATTGATTTAAAATGTTTTATATAAAATGGCCAAAGGCGTTGCTGCAAATGTGTGCTACAGTTAAAAAGAACAAGTGTGGATACTTGATTTTCAAACACTAATGTACCCTTCTTGGTAAGATGACTTACAGACTCAGACTTTACATTCTATGATTACTCACATATTACATAAGTCGGATTTTTGGGACTAGTTAAGACTAAAATTGACAGTTTTTGAGGAAAATAATTAAGTAAATTAAATTAATTTAGAATTCACCTCCACAATTACAAACCTTTCAAGACAACGTTGTTTGGTAAGATAAAACAACCAGAAGATATAATTGAACAATTAAATGAATAAACAAAATAATCTGTGATTTAAAGTTTGGTTGCTGGTTTGACTAAATAATCTTAATTGCATTGGGTACTGCCTTGGGAATTTAGACAATAATCCTGCTAGTATAAGACTTCCCACTTGAATAACAATCATTCATTTAGAGTAATTCTAATAACATAGAAGCATATTTTACTCCATCTTCAATAACTTCCAGAACATATTTCCTCAGTGACAAGAAGCATACAATTAAGCATAAATATTCAGGTAAACTCAGCTATTTTTGCAAAGATTTAATTTTGTTTAAAATGGACTTTTAAGTAGTCTGTACTCTGTTTTACCTTTAGACTATGAAACTAAATTAACTTAAATTATGGCAGGGGGCATGAAAACCCCGCCCTTCTTAGATAAAGGTTTACAAAAACAACAACAACTCACGTCCTCTTGTCTCGGCTGATGAAATGCCGGCGCAGTACTAGAGCCAGAGTGGAGAGAACCATGATGGTGGTGCACATGGTCACCAGAGACCACCGCCCTGCAGACCAGAAGACAGCAGGGTCAACATGAAGCATCCACAGTGAATCCACTCACCACAGAAGAGGAGAGCTTCTTTGTCTCTCCCTCTCTCTGCCTGGATCAGGAACAGAGAGGGATTAGTCAATCCCAGATTAGAAAAGATGACATGGCGCATTATTGAGGCCCAGCACTGCTGCACACCTAAACTGTGTTGTGATGAATGTGCACTTATTGTGTTCAGATATTTACTTTGTAATCTCCAATGAAAGGCGCCTGCCCTCAGGTTTTTTGAGACCTCAGTTTTTTGACAGAGCCACCTTCATTCTTTTTCGGCATCTTTTTCTGCCATTTATATCATTTTCCTGCTGTTATATTTCCTTTCATTACAGACCTTGTAGTCACCTAAACACTTGCCCCTCGTCCCCCTAATCATAGACCTAGTATTTTATATATATATATATATATATATATATATATATAAATACAGTACCAGTCAAAAGTTTGGACGCACCTTCTCATTCAACTACTTTGAAGAATCTAAAATATAAAACATATTCTGGTTTGTTGAGAATTTGTTTGTTTACCACATAATTCCATATGTGTTCCTTCATAAAAAAAAAAAAAAAGAAAGAAAGAAAGAAAGAAAAACCATTGAATGAGAAGGTGTGTCCAAACTTTTGACTGGTACTGTACAGTTTCGCAGGTTAGCTTGCTAACATTTGACTACAACTCATCCAGAACTCTGCAGCACGGATTATCACAGGCGCAAAATCTACTGACCACTGATCACTCCCATGTTGATTCAACTTCACTGTCTCCCTGTGTCACAAAGGATTAACTTTAAAATATTATTATTAGCATTCAAAGCTCTTTACAAATTTAGCCCCCACTTACCTCACAGACCTCCTCCAGACCTACACCCCTTCCTTCAGTCTTTCAACCTCAGCACAGTGGGTGCCAGGGCCTTCTCCTATGCTGCACCCAAACTCTGGAACTCACTTCCCCCTCACATCTGTATACTACACTCCACTACAGAATTCAAATCTGCTCTTAAAACCATCTTTTCAAACTAGCTTATTCACTCTAACTACCCCAACTGCATCTTTTCTAATTTTTTCTTCTTTCTACTATATGTTTATGTATACGATTACATATACGATTATGTGTGTGTGTATATATATATATATGTATATATTTTTGAACCTATTTCCCAGCTATGCTCTGGTGCTGAATGTACCGATGTACTACTGTTGTTTTATTATCCCGATGATATATTAATCTGTTGTTTATTGTGCTTTACCACTGATTTTTTTATGATGTACGGTGACCTTGAGTGCCATGAAAGGCGCCAACAAATAAAATGTATTATTTGCAAAGCAGCCCCAAACACAAAGTGCAGCTGAGGCTGATGGGAATGTCATTAGTTTTGCATGTATTTGGTCATAAACCAAAGTGTTCGACAAATTGTCATTTTGACCTGATGGTGGCGCCAGATGAGTCTACAGTTTGAACGTGTACGCTAAATGTTGCAATCAATCCAACAGTTGTTGAGACATTTCAGTCTAAACCACATACTAACCTCCTGGTGGCGCCACAAGTCTATTAGCAGGATTGAGTTACAGTCTAAGGGTTCATTGTCTGGGGACCATGAATGTCTGCAGAAATTGTGTGCCAGTCAGTCATGTGGTTGTTGAAATATTTCACTGGATAAGTGCTAGAGTTAAAGTCAGTCATTAAGATTCATCCTCTGGGGAAGAAGAATTGTTCATGTGCTGTTCATATAGTCTGCTCTCTGACAAAGTATCGCCATGTTATAAGTCTGTGAATGATTGAGGATGAGCTGCTGCAGCATTTTTAGCCACACAAATATGTATCCCACTCATTTAGTAGTGAATGATGACCATTGTTAAGGGGAACAACAACAACCTGGCAACATAATGAGGATGGCTCCAAGACACAGGGTGGCTCCACACACACACACACACACACACACACACACACACACACACACACACACACACACACACACACACACACACACACACACACACACACACACACACACACACAAATCAAATCGTAAGCCTCCCCATTCTCTGTCTCATTAGGCTGAAGTTATATTTCTTGCAGACAGCAGGACGTAGATATTCTCAAGCCAGCAATGAAATTCCCAGCAACGGCATCTGTGACTCTGCTGTCACCGCTGTGTTATGAAACCTCTGGTGCACGGACGGCCGACAGATGGAAGTTCACACAAGTGGCTGACAGGAATGTCAAGTTGCAGCGATGTGGCTGTGCATCTCATCTGCAGCTTTGAGACGAGCTCATGCCGCCTAATTGGAATTTACTTCAGGCCCCCTCTCCAGCTTTGTGTTGATGGAGAGCTGCACGGACTCACCGATGCCTAAAAGTGAGGGGGATTAAGTGTCACAGAGCGGTTATTTGTGTTGAACCGCGCGTGCTGGCTGGCTTAGCCGTGCTCTGGGCTTGTGGGACTGACAGATTTAAGGGATTTATAGGCGCACATTTACAAACATTTTGAACAGTTACCTCCTCGGCCCCTACCTTTTAGGAGTTGTATTCAAATTGTTCAACATATGGACAATGAATGCTAGAAGAGACCTTTTATTAAATTCTGCAAAGTTCCATCCTGTGGGCATATATTTTTAGACTGAAATATCTCGACAGCTATTGGATGGAAGTGCAGTTTATCCCAATATCAGCTGGAACATCTTTGGTGATCCTCAGTTTTCATCTTGCAAAATTTTATTTTATCCAATACTTCGCTTTATAACTTTAATACCTGCAAAACTAATGACATTCCCATCAGCCTCAGTGGTACTTTGTGTTTAGTGCTAACTAACAAGTATTAGCATGCTAACATGCTAAACAAAGATGGTGAAAATGGTTAGCATTATACCTGCTTCACATTAGCAAGTTAGCAAGCTGATGTTGGTGTTCAGCTCAAAGCAGGCCTGTACATAAATACAGCATCAAAGTACCAGTAGTTTATATTAATATACCTTGTATACTCGTACAGATGATTAGATTACTCTTACTTAGGGGACCTCATATGGGAAATCATAATGTTGAGACACCCACAGAGTCGGTTACACACCTATGTAGGTGGACACTGCTGTACAAGCCCTGAACCAAACCAGCCTTTGCTGCCATGCAATTTATTTGTTGACATACAGAATGCATTTAAAATAAACGACACTCGTAGGTTTGTGACATATTATAAGCATGCAACATTTAGTTTATTCTTAACATTGGAAAAAGCAGTCTGACAAAATTGTTTAACTCAAAGTCCATCTCCAAGAAGCTTTTTAGAGCTTTTAAGTATGTATATTTTGTCTTCTTCTTCCGAGAGGATGGAGTCCATCTCCATGACAACTGGGCAAACTCCATCCACTAAGGAGGGAGTTGCTTGATGTTCCTTCACCTCCTTTAAGGGTCTTAAAAGCTGCATTACCTGTTTTTGGGAGCACTTCCAGCACAGTGGAAGAAGCTATAAACAGAACATTCATCTCATGCTGTAAATACAAGCTAGCAACAAGTTGCCTATTTACACATCCAGCAGATTCATAGCAACATTAGCATCAATTTGAAATTGTGTTTCTGCCAATAAAATACATATATGTCCAATATTTACTAGCCAGTGGCTAACTCTAGCTAGTCTCCTAGGCAGGTAATGCAGGCTACAGTGGGTTTATTAGACCTTTGTATTGGACTGGATACAAAGGTAATGAGAGTGGTGGGACTGAACCAAACAGTAGTGTGATGAAGAGAAAACAATGTGCTAGACTCACAATTAAAAGATAAATGTTTCTAAAAGCTTAAGTATCTGAAGTCAGAAAATATGTAAATATATTTTCTGTTGACATTTTTTTGCTTCTGAGTAATGCTTCCTGTCCTGCTCCTCAAAGTTAACCAATTATTAGCCTCTATGTGTTCTCAAAGAGCAAAGTAGAGTTTGTCCAGGTGTGTTGACACATTTTCCCAGAGCGCTGGCAACATGGGCTATGTTGCCAGCGCTCTGGGAAAATGTGTCGCCATGGTGACAAGTCAGTGTCCTGTGGACCACACTGTACAGTTATCTGTACTGACTCTTTTTTCAGACTCTTGCGGTTTTTAGCTGCATTATTCCTTTTAGTCGAGCCAGGGAACCAGACAATAAACGTTATATCCTAACTATCCTTTTAGCTCATCCTTTAAGTACATTTTTAACCAAACCATCACACAGTAACCCAGTGTGAAAGATACTTAAAATAAAATACTCTGAAATACAGTGTTCATGAAATCCTTTAGGAAAATAAAAGTATTTAAAAAATCCCCTTTATTCAGAAAGCAGATATAACAGAGCTGTCTTTGATGATAAGATGTACTCTTTGAATAAATTACTGTATGGATTTGAAAAATGACTGTCTGCCTCCCTGCATGAACCTCCCGCTGGAGCCTGAGATAGAGTCTCGCCTGGAGCGTCAAGCAGCGAACGGGAAACCATTAATCATTGATTAGGAACATTTACATCTCATTCCATTTAATTATCTCTTGTTCCTGAAACGGTGGGACTGCCAAGCAGAGTGTCTGCCACTGACTACCTGCCGGCAGCAGATATGAGCTGCGTGGGGTTATCTGGGTCAGGTTCACCTTTGGCTGAGGAGATTTTAAAAAACAGAACAGGAATAGACTGCAAAGACTGAAACAAAAACATGCTAATCAAAATCATTTAAACAAAAAGAAAACATAGAAAAATGATCCATTCTCCTTAGTTTCTGCTGCCAGAGTCCTCACTAACAACAGCGAAGTGGACCACGTCACACCAGTTCTCAGATTTTTGCACCGGCTCCAAGTGTGTCAAAGAACTGCTTCTTAAAATACAACTGGTTTATAAATCACTGAATGGTTTAGGGCCAAAATACCTCTTTGATATGCTGCTATGTTATGAACCATCAAGACTTCCCAAGGAGAAGCAGCATTCATTTAACTGAGCACCAAATATCTGCAGCGCTCTCAGTTCTTTTAGATTCAGTCTTAAAAGTAACGCTTTAGATTACAGCCCACAACAAACAGCATAACATTTTTTCCCAATTTAAGGTGTCATCTTCTGTAGTAACTGAGGTTAGTAGATTGGTACCTGTTAGTTAGTAAATGCCTCCAGTGTAAATTATTATTATGTTGTTTCCAGGTTATTTCCCTCTTATTTCCTAACTTTACATCTTCTGCTGCACCTTCATGTCCTATCAGTATGTAGTGTACTGTTAAAAAAAACGACATTGTATACTGGGAAGAATTACTGCGTACTTTACGGGCCATAAACCTAAACGTTTCTGTTTGCAAATGCCTTCTATTACTTCTTTGTGGTTTTCTCTTGTGCACTCTAATTTGTTATTCTTCTGTTTAATTCTATTTGAGCTTATTCTTATCTTCTGTTTTTGTAACTTGTGTGCTCATCATTTCACCAGTAATATTTCTAAACCATTTCAGCCCGAATGTTGACATAAGCATATTGGGTGACATGTTGGTTGTATGCAGTGAAAACTTGCATAACAAGAAGCTCAATCTTGTTCATCTATCTACGTATCAGAGCAGAATATGTTCTTTAAAAAAATAACTCAGTCAGAGACAAATTTACAAGTATATTTTATTGACGGTCATGATTCATTTTCACCAGGTCTGCAGAGGTACAAGTCTGTGGTTGGCTGTGCAAACATGCTCAAAACAATACAAAGCCACTGCACTCGCTCCCACCAACAACGCAGTACACAATGACATATTCATATAGAGTATTCAAATACATAGAATCCTTCTCATAGATATATTTAGAAAAATATAAAGTCCTAACTTTTCAACTGATGGACAGAAACATTGCACAACAAAAACCACATAGTTCCACATATGCTGTGATGCCCTTATTTGAGAATGAACGTGTGAAATAAATTAATGAGCCAAGTTTGTCTAATTTTCATCCTTAGATGATTGAAAACATATATTGGAATAAGTGCGGCTGTAGTACACTTGGCATGCGAGGACATGCCCAACTCACCCATTTAATGCAAGATCGTGTGTGTGTGTGTGTGTGTGTGTGTTTGTGTGGAAAAGTAATAAAGAAAGAGAGTGTGATTGGGATGTGTCTGCACATAATTGAACTTGTGTGTGTTTATGGTGTGCTGCATACAGACAAAGAGGGAAACGAAACGTGCAGCTTAGCGAGAACAACAGTTCATCTCCGTCATGTGTGTTTGCAGACGTTTTTCACACCACACAGTGTTTAATAAACAAGATGTCAGGGGAACAGAAATAGTCCTGAACCCTCGAGCTGCTTGAGGTCTGACCTCAGAGGGACGCTGACGTCAGAAGAAAAGGCAAAGAATGGGACTGGTGTGTGTTTTGAAACGGATCATTTACGGCCGACAACAGCTTTACTGCCTCCTGAGCTATTTGAGTCAAAGTAGAAATAGCGTACTTTGAGGTTTGTTTGACTCCTGTGTGTATTTTTATCCATTTATTGGCTTGCGACTCTCCAGTTGAACTGGGAAAGGAACTCGTTTAATGAGAGCTCTAAGTAAACTTGTTTTTAATGTAAGCGGGTTAGTTTTTACAGATACTGAAGCCAAGCTGGGGTTGCAATTATTGTTTTAATCCTGTTATCATTATGACAAGTTCAATTATCTTGTTAGCTCAGGATTTTTCCTAGAATATTAATTATCTCCTTATTTCTAGGAAACAAAACTCTAATATCATGATGACAATAAACTATGCTTTCCAAACACAGATGTGATGAAAATCAGTGGTAAAGAACAAGATGGAGAGAATTTTGAAAGGGGAGTAAAGAAAAACATATCCCTCCGATCCAAAATATGAAGTATTTCTTTGCCCTTGAGATTACTGTCATTACAGCAGGAGATAATTGGGGTTTTGTGTGGCAGTTTGGGTTTAATTGCATTTTTTTCCTTTGCATGACAGAGACTAATCAGAACCATGCAGTTCTTGATAGATCATAAAATTGCATTCCAAAGGGAAGCATGGTAGGAAAAGTTTGGAAACCACTGGTCTAAGACGATGCATAATGTGTAATTAATACTTTCAGGAAGTCACTTTAAACATTATGTCAATGTTTTGGAGTGAATGAATTTATAAAGAATTTATTATGAATGGCGTGGTGGATTGTTGCGTTTAAGACCATCTGTCCAGTCATAATTGTTTTTTGGTCTCAGCGACGTGGCTCTAACAGAGGCAATGGGAAGTTACAGTAGATGAATGACCAAATGAGGAGGAGAGGAGACTCATTACTTCCTCATTATTGCCAGATGCCGATGCTAAGGGGGGTCAGATGGGAGATACAGGACGTGCAAACCCAAGATTGGATCAAATATCCATCCTAAACGGATTTACCGTGTATGTTTGGGAATTGACCAGAGAGCGACTCGCAGATGGGGACAGCTAGCAGGAGTCTGATTACTGAAGTGCCGGTGACAAGAGGATGAGGTTATGTTAGGTAAAGATAGTTAACTTTTGACAGTATGCAGCAGGTTTGAGGAGCGGCGGATAACTGAATATGACGTCTGCATGTGAGTTTAGAGAGAAACTGTGAGGCTTCCAACTCTCCCCTTTTCAAATATGGAGAAAGCATCCGTCATGTTAGAGCAAAGGCAGTACAATTCGCTCAATGCATTCCATGTATTTGGATATCATTTCTTGTGTTATATGGTTCAGAGATCCAAGGAAACGGAGTGATTGCACTTCTTAAGCTGGCATGTTTTCCATAGACCTCAAGAGTGACTTTCTAAAGCCCTTAATGGAGCCTTTAATGCCTCACGTCTCTCTGATGGGGTTTTGAAGAGGTAAACCAACCGACAGTCCTGTAAATATTAGAACAGGGGAGGTCTCATAGCATGCCTGTGTGTGAGTGTGTACATGTGCGGTTGCTGATTGTGTCCACCTGCTGATTTTTTTTTCCATCGCAATGTTTGCGTAACGAAAGTGATAAAAGTGGCAAGAAGAAACTTAAAGCATCGTTGCTAGTCCGAGACTTTTAGCCAAAGAAAACAGCCCTCTCTAACACGTCAGCAGACCGACTTGTCAATGAGTCGTAAACGAAGGCAGAAGAGTATGCACACTTGCCCACTGTACACTTATACAAACAACAGCCGGGTAAAGTTAAACAAGACATTAAGAGCACACAATGCATCAATAGAGATAGAGAAAGGGGCACGGATCCCCTAAAACATGAGGATATACTGTAGTAGGACACAAAGATCATCTATTAACAGTCAGCAGCTCCATGGTCCCATAGCTGGGGCTTCAACAGCTAACAGCCCCCCTCTCAGAGCTTTAACATCACTTCCTGTCTAAAACACTTCTTCATCTCTTTTTCATAATATCATGAGGTGTAGTCATATGTGCGGCTTTGCCTGTCTGACCGCAGGTTTCCACAAAGAGTAACTCCGTAAAGTAAGAATCTGCGACGTTTTCGTATAAATAAATGTTTGCCATCCCCAGATGACCGTTCACTAAAACCCTACCCTGAACAGCGTTAGCCTATCTGTAACGACACACGAGCTTTGGATTCCTCCACATGCTAAAGCGGTGCGTATGAAGCTGTGGTTATATACAGGATGGTATTCACGAGTTTGGAGGGTGCTGTTTCTTTTTTTTTTTTTTCTTTTTTTTTTTAAAACAAAAACACAACACCAAAAGTTTAAAGAGTGCAGTATATTTAATTGGGTGTTAAGCTGAAATTGTTCGCATTGTCCGGCTAACTAGCTTATTACATATAACCTACCTCAGCGCTTTTTCATTTCCCTTAGATAACTGTACTATAATACAGTATTTTTATTCACATTTTTCTATGATCATATTGTACCATAATGATAGAACTACTGTATATAGCTATGCCACAATAACAATACTCCTCCTTTGTTCCATGTGTTGTACATGGTCCATGTGTTTCATGGTGAGGATGTCATGCTTTTACTTGTGATGTTGCTTCAGCCTTTTAGCATAATATGACGTAGATGTTATGTAGCCGGATCAACCAATGAGTTGGTTGGAAATGGCAATATCAAATAAATGACTTCGCTAACATTAATAAGCAGCGATAGCTGATAAAAACAGTTGTTGTTACAGGTGTTGAGCTGAAAATAGGAAGCCTGCCACTGTCAGAAATCAAGGAGCTATTGGTTCAAAACTGTGAGTGTTGAATTTGACACCACAACATTTCACATTGTATATGTGACTAGTTTGGAAAGTTTGACAGGCCTAGCAACTGTAACTAAGGGGGCCAGGCTAAGTGAAGGGTCATTTCATGATGTGTGTTGTAATTTGGCAGCAACAGTCGTTTTTTTTTTTTTAATGCAAGGTAGAAGAACTGGATAGTTAGCATTAGCAGTGATAGCCTCCATGGCTAAAAACACACAGACCAAAGTACCACTTACACTGGCTAAAACCTCATTAGAAGGAAAGTAAATTGTCGTCTGGCTACATTGTTTGGTGTCCAAGTGATCTCTGGGAAGTGTCATGTAGAAACACCACAGCAATAAAGGCTTAGCACCCAAAATGTCACCAAAATGAAGTACAGAGTAGCACGGATTACCACGTTAATCTCATCCATGTTTGTGAAGCCATCCTCACAGAACTGCTTGCAATTGAAACTCCTTTACCCCCTCTTCTTCCAAACTCTTCACACCGCCGAGCTAGAGACCTGGAGCCAGCCCACGTCTGTGTAGGCCCCTGTCACATGCCAGTACACCGCCCCCATCAGTTTGGTCCACACCATCTGCACCTCTGTCGGGAAGAACTCTGGGAAATCTTCCGCCAACACCTCCAGCAACACACCACTCAGGATCTGGGAGGAAAGAGGGTGAAAAAAGAAACTTGATTAACATGGGGGGTAAAGGAGAAAGAGATCTATCAAGATAATGGCAGGTGGAAGAAAAGAGAGTAATGTAAAGTGAAAGCAGAGCAGTGGAAATAAGGAATCCAATTCGCTCTCACAGAAAAGTGGGCGAGGCGAGAATTGAAAATGATAACAGGAAAGCATAGGAGCAGTGGGTGGACAGCAATACAAAGGGAAAGAACATGACAAAGTAGAGAGAAAGTACAACACAGGTAGGGAGTGAAAAGGTAGGAAAGGAAAGCAATAATAAAGAGTTTTATTTAAATGTAGTAGATGAGCGGTGGTTGGACAGAGCCCCCTCAATTCTCACCGTGGCAATTAAACTGTTACACACTAAGAAAGATTAAACAGTAGTGGTATGGTGTCGAAATGTCCCCCGATATGACCACCTGCTAGAGAGGTGAGACTAAACTAAACCATCTCCATAGCAACTGAGCAACTCCATGCAGGAAGGAAGGCCATTAGATGTGGTAGAAACCCCCGGAAACAATGGCGCCTTTAAGTAGGACTTTGACTAAGAATTTTTTGGGCAAAATTGTTTATCCAAGAAATTTATTTTAAAGCTCAATAAATTGCATGTTCAGCTGGTGCAGTCTTTTTCGGTCTATATAATCCAGTATATATATTTATTGAAAATTATATAAAACCCAAAAGTTCAAACATGTTAGGAGCTTCAACCAGCAAAAAAGTTTGGCATATTGAGTTATAAGCACTTAAAATGATTAATTAATCAGAAAAAAATAATCTCAATAATGATGATGTGCTGTTTCACACAACAAGTTCACCACCGTCATGATCGCCACAAAAATATAAAATGAAGAGTTTCCCATGTACATAAGAGGTTACCGGTACAGGGAATACACAGTGGGACTAATCAATTTAATGATATATTCACAAAGTGATCAATTAAAGCTTAAAAGGCATTCCAAAGGCAATCGGAAGCAGTGGAGGGATGCTTAAATGGCGGTAATGTGTCCTCTTCACAGCTGCATTGATGAACCAACTGCAGTCGACATTCAAAAGACTTGAAGGGAGGAAGCATATGCTTCCCCTCTTGAATAAGATAAAGAGGGAAGCATATTTAATAACCAGGGTTGCACACTGACGACAATTATTGTGATTCTGTCTTCTCTTTCCTTCTCGGACAATCAGCACCTACTGCTCTGGCAGTAAAATAACTTTTAGCTGTTAACTTAGATATTTAGAGCATTAATATAACAGCAAACAACTATTTGCTATGTAAAGATATAGTGGAGTAATGTCTACCTGAACAGAGAATGAAGTCACTCCTTCTCTGTTGTTATCAGAAGTTCTCCTTGTTTTGTTGACATGCCTTTTAGTGCATTTTAGTGCATGTGATCATGCCCCACTTGCTGCACGCCACTGTGCACTGTGGTCATGTGGCTGTTACAGCTGATAAATACGTCCTAACCAATGGCATCCTCATGGAAGTGTAGAGCCCACCCATTGGCCTCCCCCTCAGGTTAACAGGCAGTCATAGTCGAGAAATTGTGAACTGCTTTCTTACTATTTGTATAGCACTCTGTATCACTAGGTTGATACGTTGTTCTTTGTAGTTCTTCTATAAATTAACATAACATAAAATACTGTACACTTGTGATCGCCTCTTACATTTGTGTGTTTTTTTTTTTTTTTTTTTACATTGAGTTGTAATTCATATTTATGTTTTATTCATATACTTAAAGAGTTCATTTAAATGTTGTGTCTGCTGACCTCCAGTCAGTGGTTTGACTTCTCACTGTGCTGCAGTGATGAAGAAGTTTACTCCGGAGTGAGTCGGTACACTGTGACATCACTGTTGCTGTGGTTACAGCTGTTACAGAGCACACTATTGACCTCACCCGGTAGGAAGCTAGGGGTGAAATATGTTGTCTATACACTCTTTCTGTCATGTCTTAAAACTTCTTAACGATTTGATGCATTTCCGCACACAGGAGGAAACAAGCTGCATTTGAGAGATAAAAAAACACAGATCAGAGCAAAACAGGAACAGGATTTTTTTGGCCTTAGTCAATTTAAATAGGCAGGAGGATACTCTGTGGTATTAGGTTGGTAAAAAGAACATTTCTAAATGGCTCTCATAGGATGCTTTGATAATTCAAGGGGCTGCTGAAGCAAGAAAACACTTTCACTGTGCGGCTTAACCAGACAATTATTTTTCAAGACATTTATTTTGTTGCATCGGCACACGAATCAAGTGGCCCAATTTATAAAGCGATACATCTCCTAGCAGTTTGACAATACCTGTGGCAGTGTACTTTGTGTAATTGTTGAAGGCTATTCTTTGAAATATCAATTAACCTCGATCAAAGTAAACAGAATGTGGCAGGCTGACACTAAAGAGGTCAAGTTATATACTTTATCATAAGGTAACAATCCTCCTAATCACAGATTAATAATGTACAAACCATCTAATAGTATCAGACAATGAATTATTCCTTGAAGTCACCTTGAAGTACATGGGCTCCACCTTGTGTTTGATAGCATGAGCCTTTCCCACCAGAGCCAACACTGCCGACACCTTCTCTGGGTCATGGAGGTTCTCCACCACAGTATTGATGGCATTCATCACCCTGCAGGCATGGTGTCGAAGTTGGCTGCTTCGCTCCATCTCATCTGGGTCATCCATGTCCTGGAATTGGCTGAAGTATTGTTTGGCCGATGGAAAGTTGACAAAGAACCTAAGAAGGCAAAGACATTTCAAATAAATTTAGACCAAAAAAAAAAAAAGTCATGATAGCAGCATAACTCTGAAGATGGCAATGTAAGTTATTCACTCCACCACTTTGATCCAGGCTGATGTAATTTAAACTACGGCTGTCCTCGACCTTAAAATCAAATCAAATCTGGGATTTGAAGAATTGTGACTCCACTACTATTAGCTAGTCTATAAATTGATTTAATCCACAGATTTGTAGAACTGAGTTTATCCACAAGGAACACTTTAAATATTGTGTTTACCAGAGATGTGCTTATAAATACCCTGGAGATAAGTTCAGCATGTTTTCCATGTCCCAAAATACACCTCACATCTTATTCACAGTTTTTTCCTCATCAAAAAACCTGGTGCACTTTACTAAAAATGATGTTGTAGAAACAGATTGCCTGCTCTAATAATCAAGGTGATGAAGGTGTCAGTCAACTCCCATGTCTGCTATACTTGAACAGACCACCCTATGTTATAACTCTCCCAGCCGTTTGTCATAAGATTATAAATACATTCTTATTATGGAAGCAATACATGTTATTATAAGTTTTCTGTAAACACCACCTGTTAGGTAGGAGGAGAGACTGTTGAGCAGGAAAGCCGTACAGGAGTGAGGACAGTTGGTTTGGATAAAACAAAATATGGCGTGCCTTCCCTTAATGTTTGGCTGCGAAATATTTCAGTTTGTGGTCCCCAGAGGATTAATCCTAATAACATAAATCCTCTGACTTTTCCTCTAGCGCCACCATGAGGTTGACATTTGTGGTGGGAGTAAAATATTTCGGCAAGTATAAGATGGATCGCCATTATATTTTGTACAGATATTCATGTTACCCTCTGGATGAATAGTCACAACGTTTTTCTGACTTCTCATCTAGTGCCAACATCAGGTCAAAATTGTATTATCTGACTGTTTTTGGGGTTGAGCAGGGAATCTGAACTGTAGCATTGGAGCCCGCTCTCACCAATTTGTGTATGAATGACATAATTTGTATGTCAATTTGCGTGCAATAAGCATTTCTTGCTTTTTCCATGTCATTTGTACGTCATTAGTCTGGAATGACTGCAATGTAAACAAATCTGCGTGAATATGTTACGCTCTGAACAAGTGAAGTAGTATAAAATGTGAGAGAGACCATTAGGGTAGATGGGTCAAACATAATATTGTTTTTTAAGTACGGTTAGTAATGTTAGTGAAGCAATTTCCTGTTACATTGTTTCCGTATGTATTTTTCTTCTTTGTACCTGACTTACTACGCCCAATCTTGATGTTTTCCCTAGACCTAACTAAGTGGTTTTGTTGCACAAACCTTAATGTGGCTGAAACTGGGGTTTTGTTGCCGAAAGATAACTGCAACCGTTTCACAGGAACAACATGCCGTTAAGTGTCACGCAAATAGTGGCGTAAATGCCAATCCTGCCTATGAGTTTGACGCTTATACCTGAACTAAGGCAACCAAAGTAAACACTCCTTCTAATGATGCCATATCCTTCCACAAACATAACATAATTAAAATTATAGTTTCGTTTTTTATATATTCTCTACTGTTTTGTTTGCGTTTTTCTTTGCTGGTTTGCATTGAAGAAAGGTTCGGGAAAATGAGAGGAGCAATTAGAAATGAGCAGAGGGAAAATGCTCCTGCTGTGTATAATCTTCTGTTTTTGGTATTGTATTTTTGAAAGAGCTTTCCAATCTAATAACACAATAGATACATCCTGAATACCAATTGGAGAGGGAGTGAAGCATGAGGACCACAAGCACTTTACACAAACAGGAAAATTGCTTAAAACTGTTGTTACTATTCATTCTGAACTGTTGTTGGCAATAAGGCTTTGACATCTATTCAGCTTAACTGGGACAAATCCCATCAGAAGCCCATAATAAAGCCAGGGGATATCTATGATAATGAGAACCATGCATGCATCACAACATTTGACCAAAGCATGTGGGAACTCATGCTTGAAAAATAGGAATTTACCCAAGAAACAAATGGCTCGAGGCTAGAAAGGCACTCTCTCTCCAATTTCAAAACATGTCCCTCAGTCAGTCCGCAAACGATACAACCGAGGACTTTTCATGCACATTCAAATCTATATATTGTTATTTCCTTCATCAGTTAGTAGTTTTTTGTTTAGTATGATTAACTAACACACACATACGCAAACACGCTCTTTTTCATGTCTGTAAAGTGTGTAATCAACCTCTGCACCATCACTGTGACAGGAAGTGCTTGGCAGAATCTTTCAGCAGCAGTTCAAATGAGGCCCTGTTAATTGAGATTGAGTGTAATTGGATGCAGGTGTTCTCAAGATTGGTGTTTAATTTTGTCTGGTGCTGTTTATAACAGTGGATCAGCCTTTAATCAAACCATGCTTTAATCAGTGAGACATGAAACAAGGTCCGACCTAGAAAGTATACCGCACTGACTTTTTGGTAAAAGGGAATCAAGTGCTTATTTCAGACATGCGACCGACATTTAAAAAATTGCCACCATATTTACATGACAAGGTGTATGTTTGAACGGGGTTAAATGACATGATGGTTTAGGTCGTTCTTTGTCGTTAACAATATGTTTGCCACTGTTTCTTTTGCATTCCATCGAGTATTAACAAGACTAGGGTATATATATTTTTTAAAAACGAGATATTTGAGAGGAGACCGTCCCCCTGCGCTGGGGGGAGCAAACAGTTGCAGCTAAACAATTCAGAACAATGCAGGGTTAACTTCGAACAGGTTCAACTAAGTTAAACTTTTGCTGCTGCTCAATGCAAGATCATCTAGCAAGGCGATGCGTTGGCCAAACACATAAACAGCAGCTTGGTTTGGTTTGCAACGTGAACGTCAAATTTCTACTTTTCACATTGCAATTGCCCAGAGGAAAGAGAAAATAGTCTCTGCCATTTTAACTTTTGTTGTAAAATAGTTGTCTGTGAGTAGCCTATTATAACCCGCTGTGCAATGACTTGTTGACTGATAAGCCTTTAACACATTAATCTCTTACTCCAACTGGACTTCATGGCTTATTTCTCATAGTATCACCAGTGCAATACCTTAAACACCTACCAACTACAGCCCCTTTGGTTCAAATGCTCCTTTCTGTCTGAAACCCCGTGAGCCATGCTAGCAGCTCTTTCAGACTGTACTAAGGCACAGCCATGCTTTGAGCTAAAAGCTATCAGCAGTACGCTAGCATGCTTACAATGACAATGCTAACATGCTGATGTTTAGCAGGTGCAATGTCTACTATGTTCACTGTATAAGTTAAGCGTGTTAGCATGTTAATATCCGCTAATTAGCAAACAAGCCATACACAGAGTACAGCTGAGGCTGATGGGATTGTCATTTGTTTTGCAGGTCAGAGTCCAAAGCATTGGACAAATTTTAAACTGGTGATCGTGCTAGATGAAAAATCATAGGATCACCAATGTCATTAGGATTCATCACCTGTGGACCACGAATATCTGTCCCTAATTTAATCCATCCAACATTGGCGAGAAATTTCAGTCTGGACCAAAGTGACGAACTAACCGACAAACAGACTGGCATTGCCATCCCTACAGCCTAACTACTAGTCTGGTTTAAAGTGAACTCTAGTTTAATTTGGTTATGAGAAAATAAAATCAGTAAATATCAAATACAAGTGGTACTATAACTACCACGTCTGACTGCGCTGAGCTGTTGTCTAACAGAGCAAAAGCATGAACGAATTGTGATGTTGGAGAAAATTAAACTTATCTCTGATGTGTCTATTTTTTAGGTCTGCCGTGTGTGTTCAACAAGAGTTATTTTAGGTCCAGATGTAGTAAATTCCATTCTTAAACCACCCTGGTGGATGTAAGAGGAGAGATAAACAAAGAAAATGTAAATTGTCTGGTGGGATTCTTGTTAGGAGGATTTGTTTTGATTCAGCAGCTTGACAGTTTTCCTCACAGAGAGACTGTGAGCTCACAGCAGCTCAGTTTGCCAAAGCAATCAGAAAGTTTCCACAAGCTTAGCTAAAGGCATATGGGAGAAAGTATTGTCAGTTTTCACTGACAACAATGCAAAGTATCATTTCTAATGGAGAGCTCTACAAATTTACAGACATACAGACAAACACTGACTGAAAAACAGATGGATCTATGTGTAAACACACACACATACACACACACACACTTCTGCTCTGACCCACTTTAAATCTTGTCAGTGCTCCAGCTGACTAGAATTGCGAGTACAGTTACTTCCCAGTTGGAGTTTGGCCCTCGGCAGCTGCGCTACACTACAGTACATCCACATCCCCCAGATCCTATGTCATGCTAGACCTACAAAGGCTCCGCTTGCCTGTAGCACTCCTAGCTTGGCTCTTCCAGCTGTCACGATACCTACACCCTCTTTTCCTCGGTGACGGGAATAATACAGACGTTCTAGAAGCTCTTGTTCTGCTCAGACAGAGTTAACTGCAGCGCTTTAAGAATCAGAGTGCTGCTCTGATGTTTTCTTTGAAGACTAAAAAAGTTCCTTTTTTTGTGCCTGTCTTCTTGTGTTTGTTTAATCCCCTGTAGAATAATATTCAACAGGCGCAGGACTTTTTTTTGATCCAAAAGCCCCTGTCTCACTTTAAAGCAGATCCCATGACCCACAGAATTTCAGACTTTAATGGCTTACCAATATTTTAGGAAGTATGTTTTCTTAAAAGAAGCCAATTTAAAGGATCACACTGACTCATTTGGGGTGTGGTTCCTGGAAGATCGTGTCCCTCATGATTGACATCCAACACAGGACGAAGTGGACCCTTTATGTCGTGATGTGGAAAGTAATGATGTTGAGGTTGGAGTGATGGGTGAGTAGAATGTCAGACTTTAATGCAGGAGACCAGAGACATGAATTAACCCATTTTGAAACAGTGTCATTATTACAGTTTGTCCACCAAAAAGCACTGGCAAGTTGATTAATATATACTGTAAAATTCTCCACTCATGTATCCTGTTCGAAAAAAAAAATGAATTGAACTAAGGAATTCGTATCGAGATTGTTTAATTATGTAATGCGTTATGTAATGTAAAGATTTATTTTTTTCTTCCAAATATCAACACTAGCAGTTGCCACAAAAATCCAGTATAAGAGGGACTGTAGTTTTAATTAACAATAACCAATGCCTCACCCTCAGCATACCATAACCATACTAAATATTTTATTTCATATGAGGCCATCTCATCATATATTAACACTCACATAATATCAGAAACCACATTTTAACCGCCTCAAATTCATCTATTCTATAGATATGGAACTGCAAGTTCTCATTTCATTTTCAAACTTAATTGACAATGCTTACCTATGCCTTAATATTGTGAGAAAAAACAGTATTAAGACGATGTAATGTAAAACATCAGCATATGGATACAGCTGTTAGATGCAGTAATAGATGTGAAAGCACTCATCACATGCTGAGTACCAATGGGCCAAACATCCTGCAATAGCATGATGGGTGGTGTGCAGGTTATTTTCTTAATGGAGGGATACATGATGGGAATATATGGGGGTCCAGAGTGACTACCTGATCCTGATTATGTTTCAGAACGGTAAAACTGCATGTCTCTAGACGCATGGTGAGAAACATTTTGTCCCTGTGGGAGAAGAGTGCCGGTGTTTAGTACTTTGCAGAGCTCTGAACACATTCTTGCACCTGTCTCTGCATTTAAATTAAGTCATCAAAGCCAAAGCAGCACCATTAGTGAGGCTTCTTAATCACTCTTTGATTGGCCTAGAAGGGTTTTTATAATTCTTTGGATTACAGTGAACAACCTTGAGCCTCACTGACGGATCTTCAAGGACGCTTTTTCACAAGGCAAACTCTGTGACTCCATGCTGCCGGCTTAATTATTGACAAATTAAAAAGAAAACTACACAAGGTCCTGATTTTAGTACACCTATAGTCAAATGTCTCAGCAACTATTGCTATGAAATTTCGTACAGACATTCTTGTTCCCGAGACAATAAATCATTATGACTTTGGTGATCCCCTGAGTTTACCTCCTGAGCCACCGGCAGGTTGACCTTTTTTCTGTTTTAACTACTGGGCGTTATTGTCATCAAATTTGTTTCAGATATTCGTGGTTCCCAGAGGATGACTTATGATAACTCTTTATCTAGCGCCATTGGGTTAAAATTTGAACTTGTCAAATCATTTGTACAATATCTGAATTGAAGCTTTGTTAGGTTAAGTTCTTAAAGGTTCATCAATCAATGCTAAACTTTGCTAACTTTGTAACTGCAAGAAGTAATCCAGCCATAAATACGGCAGCAACGTTATTATTTGTACCATAGACACTGACAGTCTTTGGTTTCTACACATACATTTAGACACCGAGTTTTGTCTGATCTCTGTACAAATATAAGGTACTGCCGTAGAGCTCTGGTTAGCCACAGACAATATGCTTTCATCGTTTCTGATTCAAAAATGTCCGTTTGTCAGGAGAGAGGATGACAGGAAGATAATCTCAACGCTGATAGGCAGCATCATGCAAGTTTGGAGAGAATACATACAAACAAATATTATTATTATTAAAGATAATAATTTTCAATCTAATTTATATTAATTAAAATAAAAAACTAATTCGCAGTGAAATTTGCACTTTCAGCCCATTTGAGGTAATAGTTCAATTTGGATGAACTCTTGGCCTATGAACCTGGCAGAAAACCAGAGCAATGTGCGTAGTTATGGTACGTGCCGGCGCTCTCTCTGATGGAAATAATGGCCTTACCTGTAAGCGTCAGTGATGACTAACAGATACCACTAAGCACTTACAGTAAACCAATTCTTTTTGTGTGTCCATACAGCATGAAATACCTTAAAATGTCGTATGATTTGAATTCAGAATTCTCTTCTGCTTGGTGAAAATGTGCATGAATCCTTCCATCAGCACTGTCACTGTAACAGTACCATTTGAGTCAAAGTATGCAGGGTTTGATTTTCCTCACAAAGCTGCCATATGCACTGTTCTGCAGACGCCCGCGGAGCTCTCACTCCTGATGCAATTGCATTTGTACGCATTGGTGGGATCAACTGAGGCTATTGTCACTGTCTATTCTCTCCATGCATCAAGGCACATAGATTGACATGAAAATGCAAATCCGAGATCACACGTTGTGCACTGATCTCAACAATGAGATCTCAACCGTGCAAGACTGTGACCGACTGTCCGCCTCAGGTTATGTTAGGTAACTGACAAACTGCCAGCCAACTGTTGATAATTACACACTTTGTGCAGCACGGAGACCATTGGTAGAACAGAACATTATTCTGCAACAAATTGAGATTTAGCATTTTAGTCTTTTATCAAGGAAAGACTCACTGGTACGTGAAGCAATAACATTACAGCTTTACTGTTTTATATTTGTAATGTGCTATGTGTATATATATACAGTATAAACAGTATATAAATATAAATTGAATATATTTGGGTTTTGGACAAAAGCATTAGGAAGCCGTCATGTTGGACTCTGATGATGATTTTTTGTTTTGTTATTAGTACCACAATACAAACAGTTGGCAATGAGGAAATTCTTAAAGGACTATTAACACTCTGGGAAATACACTTTGAGTAGAGTTGGATGAGAAGATACCACCCTCATGTTTGTAAATATGAAGCTACAGCCAGCAGCCAGTAAGCTTAGCTTAGCTTAGCATAAAGACTGGAATCAGTGAGGAGCAGCTAGCCTGGCTCTGTCCAACTGTAATCAAATCCACCTACTGGCACCTCTAAAGCTACCATAACTTTCTGGAGTATTGTCTTCACCTTGAAGTTGCCAGGCAACCGGAGAGAGTCCAGGAAGTTACTGCTCCAAGTCACTTTTAACAATTTTTTTTTACGGATAAAAGAAAGGACATACAACGTGCCAAGTAGTGAGTTTAAAGGATTGTGTTACCTTTTGAGAGAGCCAGGCTAGCTGTTTCCAGTTTTATTCTAAACGACGCAAACTGGCTGTGGCGTCATATTTACTATGCTGAAATGAGGGTGGTATCAATCTTGTCGTCTAAATCTCAACAAGAAAGCGAATAAGCAAGTTTCCTAAAATGTGTCACTATTCATTTCACAAGTTTTTTTATTATTAGAAAGCTCTGGGCAAAAATAAGTGATTAATCATAAATTCGAAAAAATGCAACTGACAAAGCTGATAACTGTTCCTGTTATTTGTGAATGGTGCTAACCATGATTAAATCCATAATGGAAATAGTCATTAGTTGTAGCTCTAGATGGGCGTATTCTGTCATTGTCTGTCTGTCTTGCACCCTTTTAACACAAATATGTTGCGCCTTGGCTACGAGAAGCTCTAAGTTGTCAATTTTCACCAGAGTGAGCAAGAAGTTCCGGGTAAAGAAATGTGCTTGGCAGGTTTGTCATAATTGATATTGATGGTTATCACAACCAGCTGAACTTTGACAGGAAGACAAATGTCATCTTTTTATTAGGGGAGCAAAAAATGTCAAAATAGGGAATAAAAAGATTTATAAAACAGAAAGACAGAGTGACAGAGGAGAAGGCAGATAGTGTGACATGGAGGGAGATATCAAGTGCCAAAGCTTGATACTGTCATCCACAGATAAGAGCACACACACATACACACACATGTATATTTAAACTGAAGATGCTCTCTGCCTCTTCCACTCTACCTCAGGGATTCTCGTCACCCCAAACCGAAAATCAGTTTGTCTCACCCACATCAGTCTCCTTGGCTACGACTCGCTGTCCATTTTAACAAGCCCTTAAGGGTTTTCTTAGTGTAACACTGAGACAGTTTAGCGGGGGACATTAAAATGAATCCAGTCCTTCTGCTTTGATATATATAAGTAAAAAAAATCATGAAAAGAAGCAGGAAAAACACAGTCAAGCCGTGTTGCATCCACTTGGTCTGCAACACTTTGCAGTGAAGCTTTGCACAGAATTACTGCCTGTTGAAGATTAGGCTCTTGGAGAAAAATGTTAGATTTTATTTTTGTGGATAAGTTTTGACAACTTAAGAAGACAGTAGTGATGGTGAGCAAAAGCCCTGTGAGTAATGTAAGAACAAGGTGCTTCGAGTACATTGAAAGATGAAAGTTTATGAGGCATAAACTGTCTTTTATACATGAATTTGAAATAAATGTAAAAGAACGAGGCACATATTCAACGTCTCATAAAATCTTAGAGTCGTTGGGTGTCGTGTGATACTGTTGTGTGAGGAGAAGCGCTCTATGGAGTATTTCTTCAGCATCTTAATGAGAGAGGATTGCAATGTTCCTTCTTTCCCTTCATTTGTCACAGCTCGGTTATTGGTGAGAGGTGGATGGAAGAGTGCAGTGAATGGTTTATGTGTGTGTGTTTGTGTGTGTGTTCACTGTTATCACTGGGGTTCCTTCGTAATGTGTCAGTATCTGTTGATGCCGACCCATCTCAATGGTGTGTGTGCTTCTGTATGCTTAATAATTGTCATGTTTCCTGTCATTGAAAAAAAAAATCTACCTCAAAACGTGGCGAACAATCACTGGGACAACTGGAATTTAGATAACATTAGACTGAAAATATGTGTTTCACTGCCCTCTGTGGGTTAAAGTCTGTTACAACTGTAACCACGTCCACAGTGATGTCACAGTGTACCGGCCCACCCAGGAGTGCGCTATTTCCTCACTGCAGCAGGGTGAGGAGTTAAACCACTAAAGGTCAGCAAAAACCAAGATTTTTTATTTTATAATGGGCTCTCTGATACACAACAAAAACAGTTTTACTGAGTAGTAAATCATCACCCTGGGATAATTGATCACAGCAGGGATGAACTTAAAGGAATAAACTGGTCGTGTATGAGTATTATGTGTCTATTGAAAGTTGAAAATATTATGCTATGGTTACAGATGGTTGAGATTAGGTGAGAGTTTGGTGTGGTAAACATGGTGGACAAAAATCTAAGAGGAACTTCATAATTGCCATTATCGTAAGTAAGGACTATGCATAAGCATAATGCATGCCTTGTAAGGATCATGGATGGATACCATTTTCCAAGATGGCACCTCATTCATGCCAATGAAAGCTGCTCATACAGCTCAAATGTTTTTTCAGGTTTCTCCATGCAGCCAGGTGGTTTTTGGGCAAACAGAGTTTAGGCATTAAGCCCTGGTTTGGCTGAGCCAGCTGACTTCCTGCTTGAATAACACAAAAATAATTTAAACTCTAAACTTCTTAATTTGTATTGGACGTAATGGGTCCAATTCAAACAGGTTGGCTGTTTGTGACAGCAATGCGTTTCGTAATGATAGTATATAGGAAAAGTCATTTTGGGCCATTGAGGGCAGTTCTGACCGTGGCCACTGTGGTTAAAACGCCACACAGCCTGGCACTGTTCAACAGGGGCTTAGAGGGGATTTGCAGAAAAAAGACCTGTCTAAGGAGGTGTACTCTGTGCTCTTGTAGTCTTGACAACCCCGTCGCAAACATGCCCACACGACCCTAAATCTCTCTGACTTCAACCTATGCCAGATTTCAGCAGATTCCCTTTACACATTCAAAATAAGATGTTATAATTTTGGGGCAAAACGTCACCTGTTTCAACTTCTAAACAAGGATCAGGTGGAAATTGGGACAAAACATGAAAGACCGCTAACAGTGATTTCTGATGATAAAAATACGGCTAAATATTCTAAAAGGCAGTATAAAAAAACACTGAAATGTATTCATAAAGTCATCAAATGTATTAATTTGATGTGTGACAGCTATTCAATTACATTTTCTAGTCTGGAGATTTTCTCCCTAGATCCTATACTGTTTATATCTATACTTTTGACACACTTTTCAAATGTGCCTTTAACAGTATACAAGGTAATTCTAATTTACATCAACATAGATGTGCAGCCCTTATCATAACAAATCAAGTGAGCCTTTAATGTTACAGCAGATAAAAAAAAGTCCCAAAAAGGCTTTCTCCGTTTTTATAGGTTACATTTCAATTTTCATTTTTTGTGACTTTGTTCTCACTGTCTTTATGTGTTTGATGCAAATACAAACCGAGTTTAAAAGAACCCAAACAACAGAGGACACATGAGAAGAGGGATGTCATTACTTTACCTTCCAGCCACTAATTATTAAGGATGCACTACATGGCAAATTAATCTCAGAGAATGTATAGATGCTTGCAGGATCCACTGTGAGAATTAAGCATCAACATCCAAAGAGAGCAACAGATAGAAAAACACACCAAGCATCTTAAACTGCTAAAGAATATATTCAATGAGCAGTTGCTGGAAAGTTTACACACACTGAGACAAATCTTGGGAGTCTTTCAAAAATGATAAATAAAATCATTATCTTTCGTTTTCTTGCAGAAGCTCACCTTATGAGCACGGACACCCCCACGTCCTCGCAGTTCTTGTAGACGTGCCCCCACGTGTCCTGGATGATCTCCCTCTCTGCGTCGGACAGCGGCTCGGCGCGCTCCGGACGGTCCTCCTGCTCCACCTCCCCGCTCCGCACTCCCAGCAGCTGCGGAGGTGGCGAGGGCGGCGGCGGTGACTCCCTGCGAGACATCCTCCTGCGGCGCAGCAGCCCGGAGGCTCCCAGCAGCGCCCGGGGAGGTAGGGAGCGAGGGAGGGGGAGGGAGATGGAGAGCTGTGACCCCACGGCGGGAGCTGGGAGAGGGGGTTTGGGATGAGAAGAGGAGCGGAGAGGAGGAAGAATAGAGGAGGAGGAGGGGGGAGAAGGAGAAGAGAGGTGGCAGGCAGTGCTCAGAGCCGAAAAAAGAAAAGGGAAGATGAAGCTCCGGATCCCCCCACTGCCACCCTCCAAACTCTCCCTCTCTTGTCCTCCCTCCAACTGAAAAGTTATTTCCTTCACGGGTTTGCTCTCTTTCTCCTCACTCCCCACTTCTCCTCTCCCCACCTCTCTCTCTCTCTCTTTCTCCCCTCTTGTCCCCAGTGAGGGAGATGCTTGTCAGAGATGCTGCTGCTGTTCTCCCGTCACTTCTAGTCTCCCTCTCTCTGATTCTCTGGCTCTGGTGGAGGAGATGAGGCGTTCGGAGGCTGTGGTGTGTGTGTTGTGAGGACCTGATGGAATGACAGAGGGGTGGGGAGGAAAACAGAGAGAGAGTGACAGAGAGGGGTGGAGAAACCTAGAGATAAAGAGAGAGAGAGAGAGAAAGCACCAAGGGTCTCTGTCAACACCCCTCCAACACACACAAATACACATATTGTCTCTTTGCACATCAAGTGAGTACGAATATATTTGTCTATTTAACTGTATGTTTTAAAAAACAAGTAGCAACATCACAATATATGTATAAAACACGTATTATTGAGATACATTCCCTCTGCAATATACATCGAATTTGATGTAAAAATTCGCCTTTATGCTGATGATACTGTTTTCTGTGTTGCTGAACAGACGTTTCAGCTGCCCTGGATATTTGCACGCACGCAACAAGTTGTGCATAATAATTATAATTATAAACAACTGACAGATGTTATGTACTATTCTGTAGTTAAATCTTGCGTGGAGATAATATATAGCACCGCAGCATAGTGGCTTTAAAGCAATTTCAGTCAGCATCACTGCAACAACAGACCATACACTAAGCACAAAGCAGTACTAACAAATTCAAACTTGTTTTATCTTTTATGAACGCAAATTCATTGCAGGATAATTTGTGGTGTACATTTGAAGCCTCATTAACAGCCTGTTACAAACTATACCAGGGTACCAATAAAAAAATAGTTGGCATTGTCCTTAATAAAATAATAAAATTTCGAACCACAAGTTTTTAGATATAATGAATCATCCAATTAATGCTTATTTTGTCCAATTAGTCAACAAAGCCACTGTAATTAAATGTACACTTAGTTACATCATGCGTCTTGGCCCGATTGAATAACTATCCAATCGGATAGTGTAAATGCATCCAAGAAGCATTCAAGACAAACTTAAATCTGAACCTCCTCCGGAGGTTGGCAACTATTTCTGTCTGCCATTTGGTGCTGAGCAGGTTAAGTAGGTTTCAGTAAAAGTGAACCAGAACAGTAAAGTTTTGGGCCAGAACATAAAAATAATAAGCGGAAAAATGCTACAATGCTCTGTAAAGGTGAGGGGAACTGCAGACAAGATGCCCTTATTAACTTTGAATTAGTACCTTCTGATAAAATGCAATACAATTGATGACATTCTCTAAATCTAGAGAAATAGATGGCAAAAATTTGCATTTCTCTACAATCGAAAGAGTCAGAGTCTTTATATTATATATCTGGCAAGATAAAAATTCTGAATTTTAATATCATGTTGGTAAACTGTGACTGTGACAGATGTTTGGCATATTGAGAAGCAATGGAAGCAGCTTCCCTCTGACCTGTAAAAATACATTTTTTGCACCAGTTTTCCTCTCAGTTCTGGATTAAGTCAAATATCGACATGCTGCTGCCTCCCCCTGAGGTCCCTACATTTCTTCTACCACGCTGCCTTCTGGTTCATTACTCGTGATAATAACGCTCACCACTGCTTTGATATGATAAAGTTGGTCGCCCCCCGTCTGAGCGGTGTAATAACCACTGGTTCTGATACACAGGGTTGGAAAATTGCCATCTTGTATCACATCTTTGGGGCTCTGGCACTCCATATTTAACACGCACCAGTGACTGGTTTAATGCTCCAGGAGCCCTGAGAGCTGGAGACCAGACTGAATTTGCTGTTCATGCAGCAGTCTCATGGAATAAAATAAAAATCAAACCGCTCATACCTCTGTAACTTTAAGAACATAGTCAATCTCTACCTGCCTCTTGTCTTTTTATTTAATTTTGGTTCTATTCATCTGGAATCAGCTTGTTGACGTAAAAGCATATGTATGCTCAGCCAAGTTACCCTCTATACAAAATGATTAAATTCATTAATAAAAGAAAATTAAGGCTTTATGACTCTGCAAGATTATAAAAAATGTCCTTCTCTGTTGAGCTAAAACAGAACCCTGCAAGATTAGCAGCTCAGATAAATTAGCTGCTGCCGAAAGTACAGACAGATAGAAAAAAATAACCCGGGGACATACATTAAACTGTCACATGTTCAATATTTTGTAATCTATAAAATGACCACACATGGAAGGACAGAGGATGTCGCATGTGCACAGATTGTAAAGCCCTCTGAGGCAAATTTGTAATTTGTGATTCTGGGCTATACAAAATAAACTGAATTGAATTGAATTGAATGGAGCTTCTGACATGACAGTATTTGCATAATCAAACTGGAGGGACATCTTAGATACCTTAGATACATAATCTTTTTAATGATTTTTAATGAACCATTCTTTTCTAATATAACTTCTTCAGATTACAATTTTCCTCGCTTTATTTTACTCAATCCACAAATGTCCCCCTCATATGCCTTGGCAGCATAAATCTATTTACAGGCCATGCCAAAAAAAGCACATTTAAATTGGGGGGCAAAAAGGAAATTATAGCTACTTGTGCTGAAGAGGTGCAGCTGCAGTGGCCAGAGGGCACCCACTCAGAAATAGAGATGTGTGTGAGGAGGATCTGCTTCACGACAAACTCTCTGTGGACAGTTTACCAGATGAAGAGGAAGCTGAGGACAGCCGTGGGTAGGAGAGGAAATAGATCAGAATGTCATAACTGCCAATAACAGCCAATGCACTGGCCGCTACATAACCACAATAATTAATTGTTTTGTGACCCTTCACATTTTAATAAATACCCACTGTCAATACTTTATTCAGAACCAACTTGAGTCTTTGAAAGGATCTGATTCTTTAACTGTCATTTTGAGAGAGAGGCTATACTGAGTATTTTAGAAATACTGAGGTAAGGAATCCAAACACCCCCTGTGACTTCTAAGGTCAAGTATCTAAATCGTAACATTGTGCTGCTTTTTCATTCTTCTTCAACTGTTCAATTACAATTTTTAGAAACACTGGAATCAGCCCATAAAGAACAACCATGATGTGTTATGTAAACTGACTCCCACCAGGAAGCTAAAATGCCAAAATTCCTTGGAAAGAACTGTGAACATGACCTCAGTGACCTCGGTGCTAGCATGACTCTGCCAGAGTCCTAAAAGAAATTGCAACATCTGAAAGTGGGTTCAGACTATCTCATCTTTTTTTCGATAAAAATGTCCTTGCTTTGAGAAGAAAATAAAAGGTTAGGCTAAAATCAAGAGGGATGATTTGTTTTGGAAATGGGTGAAATTGTCTCACCTCGCTGAAGAAAATATGATTTTTTTGAACTCGATGATAGACAAAATGACTTATTAAGATGGAGATTGTTGCAGCAAGTGAGCTCAAAGAGGGCACATCAATCTATACTCTTGCAGAAAACCCGAAAACAGTGCCAAAGGAGGTCAAACATTTATCTCTATCCAATCTGGCACTTTGGTATTGAAAACGCCACATTTGACATTCCTTATCTGTGCTTGCAAAAAAAAAAAAAAAAAAAAAGATGGAGATGTTTGATAAACTGCTGTCCAGACAAAAGCAGAAGAGGGATGGTGGAGGACGATGCTGATGACAGGTCTATTATGCCACAGAGGCGACAGGAGAAGCCAACAATTGAGAGATGGAGCTGTCACAGCATTTTTGCAAAATGCACCACACCAAAGGGTGTCACTCTGTCACTCGTCAAGACAAGACGAAATAACTCGCTCAGACATGTTGCATCTGTCGTTCAAGCTATGGCAGAGCTCAGTGTGTGACATCAAATTAGGAAAGAAATATACTAGTATTTTTGGATGTTATAAGTGAACATAGAGGAAGATGTATATAAGTACAAATGTACAGAAAATATGTGTGCCTCTGACAAAAATCTGTTTGACTCTCACGAGTTTAAAAAGTGAATGAATTATAGTTAGACTGTGCTACATACAGTGTGTCTGTCATACAGTACACTCATGTGAGAATATGTAATGAACAAATGGCTAAGAGAGCTGCCCTGTTCCCTCCACTGGATCTCTGTCAAGCTGGAGGCCTCCAAGCTTTACCTTCACCGCTGCTGCCCTCTACTGTCTGCTGCACTGCAAATAACATCAGAAAATCTTGTGTTGCCAAATCATTAGAGTAAAAGGGGCATTGGAGGTTGCTGGCTCATACTAGGCTGTGCAAATTGCCATTTTCAATATGCAGCTGATAAGTGGTAAACGGTTTTAAAGTTGTCTCTTTGTAATAATGTGATCTTTGATTTTCAGATCACTTAGTTGCAAGGAATTTAAAAAGAACCTATACATATTTATCCAGCAAATATGTAGTCACTGTAATATACTTGGATATATTAATTATAGGCTAGTAAAGGACATTCAGATCCACAGGGAGCTGTGCAATTTAATTGATTTTAAGTGATGTTTGAGGACACTTAACTGGAGCTAATTAAAAAAGACTTTGAATTAAATCTTATCTAACACCAAACTCTTATGGACTTTTTTATCACTGTTACAAAATTGCATCTACATTTTGGGACATTTTATCAAGTTATAATGTTGAATATCATTTTTTGTAATCTACAGCAATCTGCTAAATCCTCACCTTGATAATGACTTCACTTTTGGCTTCTGGCGCTATCTTGTGGCCAGGTAGAGTTAGCGCAATTTAAAAGAAGAACCACATTAGACTTGCTACAGATTAGCAGATATTTTACCTTTTGAGTAAATGAAACAAAAGTGTAATTAATAACATCAATGATGGCTGCATTCAGTCAGTCAAGTTCAATAGGCACAAATAAAAAGAAGAGAATGCAATAAACGCTGATTGAATTTGATTTTATGGAAAGCAGAGTAAGAAAATACATCGGTCATATCATTTCACAATTAGATTCTCTGGAAACTATTTGACTTTTTAGTTTATGTGGATATCTACTGATTAAATACCTTATTGCTCTTTTTTAGCTCTTCATTATCAACCTATTTTACATTGTGGCACATGGACAGCATCAGTAATGTCTGTCATTACACAACAGAGGGCACTATTTCAACACACTAAAAATGTGATGCCAGTCTGAGAAACAAAGCAAAACCAAACTGGAAAGATATATATATATAATGCTAGATTCCCGCTTGGTTAAAAAGGCTGACTGAGCTTTTGCAGTCAAAGCCTCCAGACTTTCTGAACACTTTACATTTCTTTAAAGATCTTTGTTCAACTTTTTTTTTTTTAAATAACAAAGCTTTTTGTTTTTTTTGTGATTTACCTTTCCATACTTTGCAGTCTCATCCTCATTGATTGTTTTATCCTCTGTCCCTGTCTAATGATCTCAAAGTTTGTTCTAAAGATCTCATATTCTTATTGAGTGTATTGGCGTTAGTTTAAATTGTTTATTCTTTTTTTTAATCAGAGGAGAGATTGAACAAAAAGAAGAAAAAACTGAAAGAAGCCAAAACAAAGACCTAAAAACAATAAGATAAAGTGTGTATTTTCGTTTTATTTATTTGATCATATGTGATTGTATGACTTTGACAAATACAAATAAGATAAGATAAGATAAGATAATCTTTTATTAGTCCCGCAGCGGGGAAATTTACAGGACTACAGCAGCATAGAGGATAGTGCAAACAAGAGACATAGTGAAAAAACAAGATCAAAAATAAGTATTATAAACAAGCAAATGACTAATAAAAAAAACAGTAAAAAAATGTAAAAAAAAACCCCAGTAAAAATATATAATATATATAAAATAGATATTGTATCTCAATTCAAATGTCGGCTGTAATAGAAGTGATATGTCATCCAGCAGCATCCACCGGTCTGCAGGTGTTGATATGTTGGGCGGCATTTGACAACTATCAAAGTTTGGGGATGGAAATTAATCTGGACCAATCGTTGTCGGGCATCAGTCTCTGACAGCCAATCACATTCCAGATTTATTTGTGGGCGTGTCCCAAAAAGAAAAAGAGTGCGGCGGTGCAGAGCAGCCTCCCTGTGCCGGCGAGAGAGTTCGGTTGAGAGGGTGCTGATGGTGGGGGAGGACCACTGATGCGAGAGCGGACGAGAGGGACTATTTGAGCACGCTTTGGAGGTAGATTGCATCTATATCTCCCGGGATACTGCTAAAGCCCCGGGGCAGGGTTTTCCCCATCGACTGTGTGAGGTGAGTCCAGCAGCAGGAGGAGGAGGAGGAGGAGGAGGCCGGGGCCCGAGCACCGCGGTGAGGAGTCATGTGGTCGGCTAGCAGATTACTGCGCCGTGACTCTTCATCATGGGTGTGAGACACCCACACCCATGATGGTGGTGGTGGTGGGGGGTGGGGGGTTCTGCCTCACCCCTCTTTAAACTCTCATTTTGCATTTGCTTTGTGTTCACCTCATATGTGATTACAGACATGAAAGCACCAGTGTAGACTCCCAGTGGTCAAGCAGAGCTGCAGAGCTGCAGAGTGTGCAGGCATCATCTGGAGCGGATGGATATGAGGCACAGCACGGCAACTTTGAGCTACTGCTAGCACGCTGGCCTGGCCCCATGCAGCAGCATTTGGCCCAGCTGGTGTTTGTCCGTCCCTAACGAGCTTTGTGCACAACTAATTGCACATTTTTTCAACCCTCCTCTGCAGAAATATGGTACTGAAGGTGTGGCACGCACTATATTTTTCTGTAGTTTCTGAGTGAGGGGACGCAGCCTGCAGACACCCTGATCCCTGGCCCTTGACCTGACCCAGATCCGTGCCTAATCATTGCCTGGTTTAAGCATGGGACTTGATTGCAGGTTGAATATCAGCTGGTGTTGAATCAGATTAATAAGGAGCAAAGCTGGAGTGGTGCTTCCAGTCAGACTTGTCAGTGTATCAGCTGTTGGGGGCATCAAGTGCCTGGATTTACTTAGTTACTCTCTTATGTCTTTTGTTCTGCTCATTTTATGGAGGAATATGAATATATTTTTTATTGATAGTGTAATTGTATCTTCTATTGGATGTACAGTACCAGTCAAAAGTTTTTCTTTATTTTTATTTTTTTTTTTTTTTTTTTTTTTTTTTTTATATATATATATATATATATATATATATTAGTACCAGTCAAAAGTTTGGACACACCTTCTCATTCAATGTTTTTTTTTTCTACATTGTAGATTAATATTGAAGACATCCAAACTATGAAGGAACACATATGGAATTATGTGGTAAACAAACAAATGCTCAACAAACCAGAATATGTTTTATATTTTACATTCTTCAAAGTAGTTGAATGAGAAGGTGTGTCCAAACTTTTGACTGGTACTGTATAGTAAGCGTAAAACCACTCATTAGTATTTTTCTATTATATGAAGGACTGTAACTAATGATTATTTTCATTACAGATACATTTTCTGAGTATTTAAATGAGTATTTATTGATTACTCTTGTGGTCTTTGTCAGAAAGTTGTTTAAAAAAAGCCTTCACTGTTCCCTTAAGCCAATTGTGTTCTCGAATAATAATTCTCCCTGTAAAATGTGAGAAAATCTTCAATATGTGTATATATACCAGTCACATGTATGCCACGTTTTTATTGCACAACATAGTCAGTTTCCTGCGCCTCTTGCAGAAGGCTTAAATGGTGATGTGACTGTTCATGTGGGTTGGTTATGTACATGGATGGAGGTGTAAAGGGCTGAGTGCACAAGTCTGTGTGGGCCCAACAAGTCCTTCTGGAAAAATGTCAAAGCCCTAAAGCCAAGGAAAGACAGCAAACTAATCCACACATAAAGACAGAATACAAATAACTTAACTCAACTTTTCTTTTCCTTCACACGATGCATACACTTACTTTATATACACACAGGTACACAGTGAGGATACAATCGTTTCAGATTACCCGCATAACGCAGAGTTATGAAGCAAGCAGCAACCGCCATGGCTGACTGTGATAAGCTGTGACAATAAACAGACGTGCCCCTGAAATATACTCATTAAATATCGTGTTCAAAAATTGTCACCGGACAAAACAAATTAGCATTAGCTATTTGAAGCCTAACTTCTTGTTGTTTGAAAGACTTTTCCGTGAGCCTGCATTTAGCAGCCATTAGAGATGCTGCATCATCCTTTTAAGCACTTAACCATCGGCTCCAACAGTCAGCTGAATTGCTCGCAGCTTAGTTGAACTGATGTCTTACCCGAAATGGTCAAAATGTTAGTCTTGGTGCCACCAGGGTATGATATTAAAGATATAAATATCCACAATTAGAGATATTGCTGTGACTGTTATGCCAATGTAGCTCTGCTTTTAACATCTCTGGTTGTTTTTGGCTACTGTTGTCACTGTGGGTGTTGTGAGCAGCACTGCATTATGGCAATATTTATATTCCCTATTGTTCCCTATTGCTTCCCTATTGTTCCCCTAAACGTCAGTGATTCAAATTAGTGTTGGGTTGCCCTTGAGTCAAAATCTTATTTTGTCAGTCAAATCACAGCTTGGTGTTCATGCTGCATCATTATACACAGAGCAGTGCATGATTACAGCATAGCAGGCTATAAACTTGCACTTACACTTAACACACGCCGGTTCACATTGGACTGGGAGGCACCGCGATATGTCAATTGTTGAGCAGTAGCCTGGCTGTCGACACCAGAAACGCATTTCCTGGGCAACAAGCAATTCTGCTCCTCTGCTGTTTTGTATAGATTTAATCTCTCTCTCTCTTTCTCTCTCTCGCTGTTTGTTTGCTTGCGTGTGTGCGTGTGTGTGTGCGTGTTCGTCACACTCACTCTCTGTTTAGACACAACTGACATATTATGTGATATGAGTGTGTTCTTAAAAAACACAATCACAAACAGCAGGTACCGTAGACTACTTCTAACAAATACAGTGGATTTAATAACAGTCACAATCATTTATATTGTTTATAGTTGATTAAGGCTGCACTTAACAATTATTTATTTTAGAGAATAATCAAACTAAACTTTTTTCGATTAGTTGATAAATCTCATTGCTAATTTATCGATTTATTCTAAAGATTATTTAAAAATTTCTGATTGATATAAAAATGAATTTACCCAGAATAAATAACAAAAACTTGTTTGATTCATATTTACACGTTTTATTCAATCATCTTTGTCATAGCAACCCTTTCCCTGAACAGAAACACGTGCCACATGTCGATAATCCTAATATATCATGCTTTGGTAGTTAGTAAACAGACACAGTGCTGCCGCTGCCGCCATGACAAAGCACTCTAAGATGCTTACAGTTAGTTGTTAGCACTGCTGTGATAAGCCATTTCCAGTTTGCAGAGCTTACAGAGCACCGCATTTGTTAAAAATACTTCCACACTCGTGGACAAGTTATTTCAGTTGCATCTTTGTACTGGTACAGTCACTTCTTGTGATGCACTGTAAAGCTAGGTTTTTGCTTGTCCTTGTGAAGCAGAGAGAGGTGTGCGAGTCAGAAAATGCATTCATCAAGGCTTGCTGGTCGAGCATGACGTCTCCGAAAGGCGTGGTCAAGCACCTCTGAATTGTTGTTACTAAGCGCTCTCTGCGTGCACGCTCTGAGCTTCTCATACATGACTGTCACAAATAGTTCACTATTAAATACTTTAGAAACAATGTTTGATTTTTGTGGGCAAAAAAATTTTTAGGGTGTAAACTAGCATCTCTGTGCTACCGGGAATGGAAACAAAATGTTTCCTGTACCGATCCAATACCAGCGTTTAATGAATAAGATGAATGCCTCACTGTGTGGAAGAGACTGGGATCTTTATTTTATGTTTAAGGTGACAAAAGGCTTGACTTAAACATTGCTTTTCTAACTTATGAACACAAAATGTTTTATTTGAATTAAATTGTTAAATGATGATATCCAATGACCTGATCGGCCAGTTGTCACCCGATACCCGATCATCTATTTGAGTCCGTATCAAACAGATGATCCTACTATGACGTTTTGACATGCTGCTTCAATTGCAGGGTTGTGGCATTGTTAATGCTGGCTCACTGTCGCTGTCATGACTTTATGGGGACACTTGAATAGAAGTGAATCACTGATAATGTTATTATCAAAAAGGTCAGCAGGGAAAAGGCCTATTAAAGGATATTTCACTCAACAGTCTTGAGTCACAGTGGTGGTCTCGTCTGTGCTTTCTAAAGGTGAACAGTGTGACAGTAGGCAGCTGCATGGGTTTTTATTTGTTGTTCAGACAAACATTATACTTTCTCTCCTTCCTACAGGTGGCGTAGTGGGTTCTGGTTCAAGCAGAGATGTCACAGCGGAGTGGGCAGGAGGACCCGGAGCGGTACCTCTTTGTGGACCGCGCCGTGGTCTACAACCCGGCGGCACAGGCCGACTGGACGGCCAAGAGGCTGGTATGGATCCCATCAGAACGCAATGGCTTCGAGGCTGCCAGTGTTCGCGAGGAGCGTGGAGATGAGGTGGTGGTGGAACTGGCGGAGAACGGGAAGAAGGCGGTGGTCAACAAGGATGACATCCAGAAGATGAACCCGCCGAAGTTCAGCAAAGTGGAGGACATGGCCGAACTCACCTGCCTGAACGAGGCCTCCGTGCTTCACAACCTCAAGGACCGCTACTACTCCGGCCTCATCTATGTGAGTATTCGTCATTCGCTCATAACAACTGCCTGTAACAGCTTGTAATCAACTTCTTCCACATTGAATAAACTAAATTAAGGTCTGAAAAAATAGTTTAATAGTAGTGATCTATCACCACCACAAGAGTTGATGTAAACAGTTCCATCCAACAGTCTATAAGCCCCTCTACAAATACAAACTTTGTGATCAAGATATATATTTGCATTTGTGTATCGCCTTGGGAAGCCAAGTCAGTGGGCAGTGTGTTGTAAAGCATTTTACCACATTACTTAATTCCCCAAGGATTCCTTCACTCATAAAGTCTAAAATTGTGAGCAAGTAGCGTTATCTCCATAGTCTTAAAATAAGCAATCTTTCTGCATATCTTAGCAGCCTAGCATTTCATACTTGAGTCTCTCAATTCAAGAGACCAAGAAACACTTTCCCTTCAATGGCCAAGCCATCATGTCCTACATAGGCTGCGGATTTCCCCTGTGATTATGACCCACTTAGTGCCATGCATTCCTGGAATAGCCCAGACACGGAGCTTGTGGGCCACCTGAGATCTGGGGAGGAGGCAGGGGCTAAGAGGTTCACACTCAGAGGCCCCGGTCACAAAGACAGAAATGAGTTCAGCTAAACTTCATTATTTAGTCGGGTCAGATTGAGAAAAAGATGGTTTGTTGCCCTATCTAGTCTTATTGCTCGAACACTAACTTGGTAGATGATTCGGATGTAAACAGGGGAACATCTCTCCACTCAGTAAGATATTTACATTAAGTAATATTTAAAAAAAATCTTAAAACTTGGATTTTCTGAAATCACTGGAATCTTACATATCCATAATTAAAAAAAATATTTTCTTTTGTTTAGGGAATTATTTGTCAATTGTTCCACTTGCATTCATTTTTTAGGAAATGTGCTGCAGTTAAAAGTACTGGTACTGGTACTGTGGTTTTCTGCCCTTGGCCATTGAGACGGAGATTAGGAAGCTTTATGGATGAAGTCATGACATTTGAAATGTTAATGAAGACACTTTGTATTCTTTGTGTTGTTGTGGCATCATTACATCACTGTCATCATCAAGTAGAGTAGATGGCCTGCCAAACAACAAGCATTATAGCATTATGTCCCTCAGTGGAATAATTACAGGAAACAATCCATTTGCAGCTATTTTTCATATGTTGGGATTCAAATGGTCCGTGATATTGCGTTTTTCCCAAGAGCTATTTTTCATTGGTCCGTGTCCTTTATTATTTTACCCACTTTACTGCATTATTTACTAAGATTTGCATTTCCTGGATGCTTTTGACAACTCTTACTTTGTGTTACAGATCTGTGTAGGGCCACAATTGATGATTATTTTCATTATTGATAAATATGACGATTGATTAATGAATTGTTTGGTTTATAAAAAGTCAGAAAATGGTTAAAAATGTTTATCACAATTAAAGATGATGCCATTTCATGTTTGCATTGTAGAGGGTTACAAGGTTCATTTAGTGTCATTGTACAACTTGTTTGCCCAGCAAAATGCAGTTTGTAGTCACATTTTGCTTGATTAAAAGACAAAACTAGATTATATTGTGGATGGTGGCGTATAAATGTAGGATTGTCACAGCCTGAAGAAAGAAGTTGCCCTGAAGTCTGGTAGTACAACAGCTGATACTTTTGTAACGCTTGCCAGAAGGCAGCAGGGTGATCAGACTGTGGCTGGGGGAATACCTCCTTTTAATATTCTTTGTGCCATTCGCAGGCACCTCTTGTCATCAATATCACTAAATGATTACCAATGATCATTTAGGCTTTTTTAATCAGCCGCTGTAGAGTGCTGAACCAGCAAATATTCATATAAGAAGCTGGAAATTATGAGAATGTTGATAAGAAATTAAGCAAAAATTCAACATTCACTGGGAATGTTGAATTTTTGCTTAATTTTGCTTAATTTCTTATCAACATTTTACGATTGATTTATCATTTTAATCCTATATCCGTTACATCATGGTCTATTCATTCTACTACAGCTGGCATCTTTTTGTTAGCAATTCTGCTGTACTGTAGCAAAGCCTAAATATAACATTTTTCCACTTTATAATTTATGTGGTGGAGGGGCAGATGTTGTGACCAGGCAAGGTGCAGCAGTGTGAGCTCTGCTATGTGGTCCCTGTCTACTGATGGCTCTTTGCCAAGAGGCTGCTTGGTCTGTTTGTATCAGCTGACAGCAGAAGTTGTGTGCCGCCACATTAGAACAATGATGACCTTACCAGGAACACAACTGAAAAATAACGCTCAAAGGATATATAGTAGCATAAATTATAGATAATATCTTTGTAGATCTGTTGACAAAAGTTTATTATTGTTTCCAAATTAGCCTTTTTCTTCATGTGCTGTAACAAAATTCTCCCCTTCTTCCTACACAAGTTGCAGCATTGTAGTCATCAAGTTCACTCTTTATTTATTCATTTAAAAAAAAAAATCAGTATGAAGAAGATCTTTGTATTTTTCAGTATTTTTAGAGTGCTCATAAGGGAGAATAAGGTGACCCCAGCTCAGGGAGGCTTGTGCTGAGTCACATTGTAACCAACCGCCTTAACAGAGTTCTTTGTGTTCACTGATAAGCAACAGCTGTCTGCTTTTTTTTTTTTTTTTTTTTTTTTTTTACAGTTTTTCCAACAGAAAACGGATGCTTAATTAACAACCAAGCCATGCCAGCTTTTGAATAATTGCTTTTCTGCAGGGTTACAGATATCTCTTTCCTCTGATCCAGTTTACATGCTTGGTACGTTTCTGAGCTGCTAAATTATAATCTGTTTGATTTCTCCTCAAGGCCATAGTCCCCAAATGTACTGCTAATGAACAAATGGTTTTAAGAGATTCAAGTAGCATGCATGCAGATCTCTGTCGGTCATTTCAGCTTTAGCATTCCTGACTAACTAAGTCAGACCACCTCTTTTGATTACTTGCATCCACATACAACAGGCAGTGGATGTAAAGGTGATAATCATGCTTCAAACTTTTTGAAATTAGCAGGTAAAAGAGAAAAGAATTAAGAAGGACTTTATGTCCTAGAGGAACTTTCAATTTATACTTAAAACCTTTTCCCTCGTTGAAATTTTGATGGACATACCACATCATGCCTGGCTTTGCTGATTAGCACGGTTGAACAAATATGGTTCAACCCGGTGGTTCAGGAGAAAGGAGGGCTGGATATAGTGATGATGTCACTGTGATGTATTATTGAATGCCCATCCTGAGGAGGATGGCTGAGAGCTTAATGTTGATTCTTGTGTGCCTTTATCGGTCTCTCTGTTCAATAGGCCTGCCTCTTACTGGAGCATGGGTCTCTTACGTCTCCATTTCATCCAAATCTTTCTTTGATTGTGACTCATTTACCAGTTGGGTGGTTTTTCTTTTTTTTATCATGTGTAGAGATGGAGACAAAACGCCAACTCAATAACTCATCCAATGACAAAGATTATAGTTTATTTAAATTCAGCCTTTAAAGTCTTCTCCTTTTTTCCCCCTTCCCTGTCATCTTCCTTGTTACACTTTGCCGGGGAGATTGACTCCCTGAGCTGTTAAAGCTTTTAAAATGTAGGTTAGTTCCCTCTAGTAGGCAGTCGAAGCATACAGTGATGACAGGTTCATCATTTAATCAAGTGCTGTTGAGAGAGATTAAGAGCACCTAAAGATTTAGAGCAAATACAGAGCTACAAAAAAATCATCACGCTCTGTCTGGGCATTACTGGAAATACTTAACATTTTGTGTGAGAAGCAAATGCATTCCCTAATTTCCCTGAGAAGTCTGCAAAGACACTGACATGGTGGTAAAGCCCAGTTAGACCAGTTTTGTCAGAATAGGGGGGGGCACTGATTTTTGAAATTGCGGAGAACCCAGGAAATGTTTCCCCTTTTCCCATTGAGAGAAGGCTGAGGCCCTGTTGCTAAGCACCGTTTGGTTCACAGACATGTATTTGGACATTTCCGGAGGGCTTGGAACCCTTTCAACTGTGTGAGAGTTCTCCTCTGTTCACCAAAGCTTCTCTGAGTTGTGGGATGACCAGCTCGGACCCATTCATCAGCTCAAAAACCCCCGCACAAAGATTCACACGTAGTTCAGCTATCATCTGATAATGTTAATCGCAGTAGTTACTTTCCAGTGAGCAGCAGAGATTTTGTGCAAACTTTTGCATTTGTAGAAAGAAATAAACCACTACATGTTTTCTGCCTGGTGTCTTGTTATGCCTGGTTGTGTAGGTGTCCAACCCCTTTGCCCTCAGAGCCACACTAATCCCTCAAACACCCCCTGGGGTCCACCGTCAAGGACAGCCAGCTGAGTCATCCCTCTCCCCGCTGCCCGTGGCCCATGCTGGGTCAGGAGCCCTGATCTGTCTGCCTGGCACTGGGCCCACTGCAGGTGGCTTGGGAAGGGGTTATTATGGCGGGGGGCCCTACAGTACATCCTGTGCTGCATGAAGTCTGTTTGTACAGGCGATTCCAGTTAGCAAGGTGTGAGTATTGGTCTCGGAAATCGGATGGCGGAGTAACAGATCAGAGTGTGGCTGCTGCACAGAGCTGTGTCTAAAGCATCTGTGCACATGGCAGAAGTGGGAAGGGGGGTTTTGATGGCCATCTGGTGACATTACACACACACACACACACACACACACACACACACACACACACACACACACACACGCACGTGGGTTACAGCGCCACATGACCCACCCAACTCCAGAGAGAGCTGTCTGTTGCTCGTGTTTATGCATATCTGGGAGGGTTTCAAATTTGGCACCATTAAAGCAACTCTAGGTTTTCTGGTTGCTTGTATTGCTGTACAAGCAACGTTCAAATCTGTTATTTGAATAAATGTTTTCAGCTACATACAATGATTTAGAATCAACAAAATCATTATGTTGATATTCAGTTAAATACACTATATTGTATACATGTATTCAAAATGATTTTGTTTTACATCTCACTATTACTAATTCAACCTCTGTCATGTTAAGCGATGCAGATATTAAGTGATTATATTCAATTATTGCAAAGCACTGATTGATTATTGCAGTAACTATCCAACGCAGCATCAGATTACAGATATGTGTGCTGTGAACCTCGAGCCATGTGACAGTTGTGATGCGTTTGTCAGAGGTCTTTCTCACACACACACACACACACACACACACACACACACACACACACACACACACACACACACACACACACAAACACACACACACAAAATGCCCTCTGCTCACAAAGCTTGCTTTGGTCAAGCCACCATTGTTCCAGTTCAACAACTGGGTTAGCAGGCCTGGGGCCCCCCTACAGCCCCCTGGTTGCCGCAGACAACGTCATTTAAAGAACTTGGCTTGGCAGCTCAGCCAAATAGAGAAATCAGAAAGGTGACAAAAGAGGAAGGGACGCAGCATAGAGTAGTAAGAGGCACAAAGAAGTTGATACCATTAATAGAGGAGAGTCGGGAGGAGAAACAGCCTCTAATCATTATGATTCATAATTTGGATAGATGGCTGCAATTTATCCACAACTCATTTTTTATAAAATGATGTATCAAGATGTTAGATAATCCAAATGATTGATTAAAAAAGCCTTAATCTGGCGTCTTCTGTAAACGGCGTCCCCCCGTCCACTCTTGCGTTAATGGAATGCTCCAGCAGCAGACATGTTAGGGATTAACCCTGTGCTGTTCTGTCTGACTGCATATCTGTCTGCATAGTACAGTTGAGAGACCTATTTACTGGTGTAGATTAAAACCACCGTCCCTTGCATCTGATTCCTGGTGTCAGTCAAACAATGTTGGGGTAAAATTGCCACAAGTTTTATGTAAATAAAAATGAGATGGTGAATTGCCACATGTGAGGAGGATCAGCGAGTGGAGCAAGAATTTTAAATACTGTAGGACACTTGGCAGTGTGCCAGCAAGCTGCAGATGTGCACAGTTGTCTGGCAGCCAGTGCGTTGCTAACTTCTGGCTCGGACTACAAAATACGTCATTCCTGCAGCACTCTATATTCTCTCGTCAAATACCTCTGTGACCGTCATGTCCACTGCCTCACTCATATAGTCCTGGATGGTTTCGCTTTAGGTTTGACGAATAAACAACGCAAAAATGCAGAATACTCACATGCCAATATTTTGCATCAAAAGCTATTCGTACCGACAGCGGTACACAAGTGTTGCCAAATTTGCAACACTTGTGTCGCTTCTTTGCCTCTGATTATTCACTTTCTGTGTGAAAGTAGACATGACAAAAACAACAGTTTGACAAAAATATATTGGCATGCAAGTTGCTAATGATGAAATCTCACAGATGTGCAACTCCTCATGAAATGTGGCATTCATCAGTCACTTCGTTTGGTGAATCTGGCTCGGAGGAACACGTCTCACAGAAAAAAGAAGAAATTAAGGATTAAAGTTCAAATATGTCCTTTGATTAGGGCCAGTGGGTTTTTAGTTTTTTTTTTAAGGGAAAAAAAGCATGAAAATAGCATTGATATCAGGGCCCAGATGTACTGTACTGCCTTTAAAAAACATTGTTGAAGTAATTACCAGTAGAAATTGTAAAATAATATTACTCTCTACAGGATGTCAGCGTCCAATAAAATCTACATCCAGCGCTGTTTGCTTTAAATTTAGTTCCTTTGTCAGCACACTAAAAATGTCCCTAGAGTCCTTTTTTGTGCTTATTCAGTGTCCATTTAGAGCTCAGTATTATTAAGGCATACGAATACTAAAATAATATAAAACAATAACTGTGACATAATGGTGATGTAAGGGCTGCTGTGTGACGAATTAGCAATCAACCACGTATTCTTCTCTTTTTCTAGACGTACTCTGGTCTCTTCTGTGTGGTCATAAATCCCTACAAAAACCTGCCCATCTACTCCGAGAACATCATTGAGATGTACAGGGGCAAAAAGAGGCACGAAATGCCCCCCCACATCTACGCCATCTCAGAGTCTGCGTACAGGTGCATGCTGCAAGGTAAGTCTGAGTGTCACCGCTGTATTTGGTTGCCTCTCATCCACCTCAGTCCACCTCACATGCAAGAATGACCACTTGAACTTAGATATACCATTGAAAGTCATTTTATTTCGTTCAAAGGTTTTTTGTTAATTACACTCTGCCTGCTTCTCCTTTAAAAGGTCACGTCTACTTTCCTTATTTTTATATCAATTTAGGCATAATCTGAGTTTGAAGTGTTTTTTGTGTGGGTCATTGTAGCATGGAAATGTTACCGCAAACTTACTAGGATGTATCTTTCTCTTTTCTATAATGAACTGATTGTTCCTAATGGGTTTCTTTTCTTTCCAAAATACATTTCTACCACTTTGTTATTGTTTGCTCATTTAAAGTCCCATCTTCTCAGCTGTGATATGTCAATGCTACCTGGTCATTTAGAAGAACAAGAACCTAATGTCTTCAAAGCATTTTAGTGGCAAGTTTTACACTTTAAGATTGTGATTGTGTGGTATTTTGAGGATGGACAGAACAGGAGCCCAAAATGTTTATTTCGAGAAAAGCTTAACATTTGGCTCCAACATTAATCTACCTACAGTAAAAGCTGGCAGTTGACAAAACCATCAGAATAGGTCGTCATTTTTGTTAAAACGTCTGTCTCTATGAAGCCATACAAATATGACGAGGGTCTCAACTCTGACTTTCAACTTGTTTGCATAAATTTCCCAGTGCATGACACTGCTGTCCTATGTATCATCCAGTCTGCCCCAGTTGTCGCATTATTTCCATTTTAATTCATTTAGGAACATACAACCTTGTAAGTGAAGGCCGTCCCCTCAGAGTGATGTCTTCAAAGACGCCTGGTAGTTGGCCAGCTTCCAGGCTCTCTGAGCAGTGACTGACTGGGATCAGACCAGCGAGAACAGAGAGGGTGACCCCATTGTGCTCAACAATAGGTCCTTTGTGTGATTGCGAAGGTCGACCAGTGGGGGTGGGGGTGGTGACAAACTGGACAGTCCCGTCAGTCCTTTTCGGCCTTGTTGGTACACACAAGGAAGTTTTGGTAGTGTCAACAAGTAGCTTGATGATAGCTTCGCCCATTGTTAGCCAAAAACTACAGTCCTAACAATGATTGTATTCTTTATTACAACAAATGTTCAGTTTATTGTACTTGTGCTTTCAAAGGTTAATTCTAAAGATGTTTTCGGTGATGTTGATTTAATGACACGATCTCTTTACAGCTGATGATGTACAGGCACAGGAACGTAGTTTCAGCAGCAACCCCGCTGTAGATCTTGTTGAGCTCTGCCAGCTCGTCTTTGAGTCCAGCTTATTATTTGTTGTCACCTCCTCCTCCTTTCTTCACACCGTCTATTCTCTACACTCTGTGTTGCACGTTTCTACATGGACGGACATAATCGCAGGGGGGCAGGGCTGGGAGATCCTGTCTGTTAGTAATGCGTTGAACATATTTGTGCCTTTTTCCTTTTTTCTTGAAGCAATGACCTTAAAACACTGCATGTATTTACTGTATGTCTCAGAATAAACAAGCCTGGTATTTTTTTATGCACTGCTACTCCAACCCATATTCAGAACAAACAGTGTTGGTTCAAAATTAGGTTTGTAGGTTAAAGATTAGCGGAGCCCAGCTGCTGCTCAGCTGTGGCCCTGAGCATTCTAGCAAGCTGGTGGGTATAACAACATCCAGCTGTATAGACCAGCACTGGTGTTTTCTTTTTCACTTTTCTCCAAATGGTCATTAATGACTTTGGAAAACCAGACACAGAGGCAGATATGATCACTTTTCTTATATATGGATGAAATTGTCAGGGTCGGTTATTCTATATTGCTGTAAGGATACACTGTGATGTAATACATTTTCTGGAAAGCAATCAACAATTTAAAGATGAAACACAAAGACTGGAATGACAGCAAACAAAATACCTGACTTACAAGATGCAACAACAATCATACAGATATTCAATATTGCCATTAAACAGTCCTGCAACATTGCCTACAATGGTCCTGTATAATGGATTATAATGGGAAATAATGTATCATTTTATTGATTAGCAGATCGCCGAAAAACAGTCCACAATTTTGATCAAATTAATGATATTAAACATGTCTTGGCACAAATGACTTAAATGTTAATTAAATCTCTTGAAATTCTAGTAAAGATATTTCTCCCTGTCCCTGTTATTTCAGAATGTTTCATTACATTTCAGTGATTAATATCAGACTTTTCACATATGCTTGGATGTTACAGTGTCAGTTGCCATCTGAACAAGAAAGAACACTTGAAATAATTTGGTGCCTCTAATTTATGACCTTTGGAGCCGAACACATTGGCAAATCATATTTGTGGCTGAAGGGTGTCGAAACCTCCCAGGGATCTGTTAATTACCTCAGCATTGCTGAGAAGCCAGCCAGTACTCAGATGGGAGGTTAAACGAGGTGTTCCCTAACAAAGACAGGGTGTGTAAGCAGGCCTCTAGAACTTACTGCACATCTGTCATTGATTAGCGATCCAGAAACTTTACATAATTGCCCTCACTGCTCAGTCGAGGTGAACTCACTGACGTACAAGAAGTTAACTTTATCATTTTTGTTGTAAGGAAATGCTGATGCTTGCTGGAATGAATACATGTGTTGAAGGACCGGTCATGTCAGCAGCTTCGGAGGTTTCCAAGTGGACATGCATCAACATCATTGAAAAGTGTCCCAAGGTGTGGTTTTGAAACAGGGGGGTCTTTGTTTCAGTTGAATTGGTTTAGGAACCCCCTTCTCGAGTCTCTCTGGTGTCTAATCAGGATGTTAGGTCAAGTCCAGCGAGATCCATCTGAGCTTATTTAGTTTCTTTCCCACAAACATCTCTTTTATTTCTCTCCTAGAGGTTAATTTTATCCACAATGAACAAAGCCCTTCTCATCTCTCATGTCAGCAGCACTACTAATATTGATAAAAGATTATGGGAATTGTTTGAAGAATGCAAAGCATGATCCATGAAGTTTTCAGTGACGTACATTGTGTAATCTACACTGCGTACACTCAGCAAACACTGGCCCACCTGGCACCAACGGAGTCTGTAGCAAACAGTCTTGGCTTTGATGGCCTTTTGAACCCAGGCTTGATGCCGGGCTCTTTCAAATTCAAACCTCCTCCTGGATCCGCCAGAGTGCGTTAAGCACACAGAACATTTTTGCTTATCTCTTGAAAAAGCGATCTACCACATTTAAAAAAAGATGCCTCAAGGAGCTGTGGGTGGGTTACAGGTTTAATAATCACTGAAACTGTTGTTCTTTTTCTCCCAAAGGTGGCTCTTTATTCCCTTTTATAAAAACAACTTGAACAGATGTGGTTGCGGACAGTGAAACCGCTTAGAAAGTAACTGAAGGAGCACTTCATTGTATCATAAATAGTACTAGCACAGCTGGAGCTTTAACTGCTATTCTTTTAACTATTACTTTAAAATGATCCCCTTAAAATGAAATCTAAAAGGGCAGGTGACTAGAAACTACCAGAGAGGAACTCTGAATATGAGGAGAGCTTCTCTGTACAAGCTAATGCTTTCCTCCTTGACACACAGATCTACAATACGTACACTTTTTTAAAGAAATTACTTTCTGCTGATGTATTTAACAAATTATAACCGAAGCCACTAAAATATATTCCATTAAAATGTAAATCAGTGAATCATTTATTAATGCACAACCAACGTCAATGGAATTTGCTTTCTGCACTGCATAGTGGGGACACACTAGATCTGTACTGTAACACCTGATGAAAAATCGGATGTAGGTGTTGTATGTTGAGATCAGTTAGGTAGTTGGTCTAATGACCAGTTACCATGAGAACACAACTGTTGAGCGTAAAGCTTTTGTGACTGATGAAGGGAAAGTCCTTGTTGTTTTGATTGCTGGAGCAGCTGACTTTTTATTGTTCCCCCCATCCATCTTAGAAAAGCTCAGTTGTGTATCTGCAGTACAAATACCTCCTGGTTGTTGTCGTCACCCAGTGTGAAATGATTTCTGGCAGACTTAGTTTATAGGAGTCTTGGTCGTAAAGTTCACCTGGTGGATATTTTCTTTATATTAACTTCTGGAAGGGAGACGGCGTCTCAGACAAATAATCTATGACACAATATTACAAGCCAAAATTGAAATATATAACCTTCAGTATGTCTTATTTCCCTTCACACTGAATTTCCTTCTTAAATCCAGTCGCCTCTGTTTTTCTTCCACACTACCTGTCCCATCTGATTTGATTTGAACCCAATGTAGATATTAATCACATATTTGTTTCGTAGCTTTAGTTTGCTTAAATATCTTCAATAAAAATCTAAATCCTGTTGTCAGTGCTTCTCAAACAAAGTTAATCTCCCTATCAGATTTCTTTACAGACTTCCCTTCTCGGATAGGAAACTAAATACTTTAGATCTCCATTCCATTTATTTCCATCTGTAAATCCTTTGCTGAAGCATCAACCCCAGTTCTGCCCACTCAAGAGGCCTTTCAATTACAGCCCTAAAATGGATGGTTTAAAATGATTGACTGCTTTGACTTTTAAAACCAAATTGACAGATACCTCTGTGTCAAGGGATAGTCCACTCCCTTTGGACCAATAGTTAATGTTTTTCTTATATGTGGACCGTGCAGTAAGATGAGAGACAGGCATTGGTTCATGCCAGTGCAGACATGACCATAACCTTCCATTAACTGTCTCTGTAAAAGCCCCTTTAGCGCCCTGTCATAAGTATAATTGCTCTGAGGCCCCCTCTGTGTTATGAGATGGCTTTTCTGTGCCAGCACACTACCGACACCCAGACTTCTTCAAAATCAGCAATGCTTAAGATTTCTGTTATTGTTATAGTTAAGTTTCATGCCAGCCCCACCGCTCCATCCAAGTGTGCTCGGAAGCAAATCCCATAATTGCAACATGGCAAACCTAATCCACTACTTTATTTTAATTGGAAAGTCAAATGTATGTGGTAGTCCATGCATGGTCATTATGAATGCATCATGTGGTAGCTGGATGTATGGCTAGTTTTGCAGGATTGCATTCATTTTAGGATTTATCATTCAAAAATATATGGTATTAAAAAATCATGACAGCAGCTATAGTGTCTGTATGAATAATGCAACAACATTGGACTTTGTAGTACGGTGCATTTCCAATGGTCCTTTTTGCTTGTAAAACGCTTAGAACAAAATTGAAGAGGTGAGTTTTTTTGGGGGGGGTTTGCGGGTGGTGGCATACAGGTTCGGGACGCTGAATTGACACCAAGATGTTTGTGATTGCCACCCAGGTTCACCCATGTTCATAAAGAGTCTGGAGCCTCGTATACCAGCTGCTATAACCCCACAAAAAACAACAAGAAAAAACTATCCCTATTGGCCAATATGGCTTATCGACAATGGACTATCGCTTTCTGCGGAAAAAACTGTGATCAGAGAATCTCTGAAAACCAGGAAACGATCCAATCAGTGAGTTTTCTTATCTGTTGCACCCTTAATATTTTCTGTAGGACAAAGGACTAAGTAAGCCATGGACAACCCTGTATGGTACATTGCTCTGATTTTCATTCTATAGTTAAGTGGACATTCATCTACTTATATAATGTCTACAAGTGCCAGTTGAAAATGTTGGTAATAGCTTAATGTGCTGTTTGTAGCTCAGCAAACATCATCATTAAACATATAGCTCACTTTTTCTTCACAGACAGCACAGAGAGGAAGCTTTAGTTCCTCGTGTTAATGAGACAGCATCATAGTGCTCATCGATTTGTCTTCATTGATAGGAACATTCAGATGATATGTTCTGCTATTTACATCTCTGTGTTTTGGAGGTTTTTGTCCCACTGTGACACTTCAGTAACAGCTAGATCAGAGTGCAGGACTGGTTGCTGAGGTGAGGGTTTGCACTTCAAATACAGGCATTAGCCATCAGTGGCAGATACTGGATCAGGCCCAGCATGCCGCAGCTTCACAATGAGCTCACTGTCGTGAGCTGTGAGCTGAGATCAGCTCCCCCCCCCCCCTTCACTCCCTTTTACTGGGAGAAACACCACATGCAGAGCTGCTGTATTTATGTCAAAGCTGCCAGACATCTTCAAATGTATCACTGTCACCAGATTGTAAGACCACTGACGTAAGAGATGCATTGATAGCAAGAATGCTATATATCGGTCCAATACTGCCTAAAATAGCTGGGACAATTGGCTGATCTGTTTGGCTGGCTACTTTTATCGACATCTTTCCCTGTAACGTGTCTAATTGTCAATGTTTTTGCCCTTTAAAAAAGGTCCGGATTCAATACTTCAAAGGAGATTTAAACTTCTCCGCTTTCACAATAACTAAATGTTCTATATCCTGGGGGAATCTTCCCTGTCTACCAAACATAATGGAGTCATGCGAAACCCACAAAACAGTCCTTATGACCATTAAGTAATATTACAGAAATAACTATCAGTGACCACGGACCCACAATCCTCAGCCAATCAGCGCTCGACAGTCTGGAGAAGTTGTTAGGGTTGCAGCAGTGCTGGCAGATTGGTGAATGGACATGAGAGGTCTCACAGTGACTGGAACACATCTATCCACAGTGTCTGCAGACGGGCTGATAAAGGAGACACTAGCACTCTGAACGCTGTTGTGTTGTGTCTGATTCAGATACGAATGTGAATTTAAAGATAAAGAGGAGAAAGAGGTGTGGCCTAATGATGGATTGTGTTTGATTGTGTGCTGTCATGCACAAAGCAGCAGTTGAGGCATTAGATCGGAGTATCTTTAGCGTGCGTGTGCGTTTGCTTGCATGCATGTGTGTGATGCCAATTCCCCTTGTTGAAGTGCTTAACTGCAGGAATTTCCTGGTTAAAGCCAGGAAACGCATGTTGTCCCTGATCATCCATTCAGCTGTGTCCTCAGTCAGATAACTTTCCATCGTTTTACCCCAAAGGAGCACAGTCAGCACTTCAGGCCAGGAAACCTTCACCTCTGGCAGAACGGTCCAGCCTGGGACACAACATGCACAAAATTAGTTTAAATATTCACAGCATGTCTCAGAGCAGTGGTTCCTAAACTTTTTGGCTCGTGACCCCATTGAAATGAAGCAATGTTTACTTGTGATCCCTCTTCACATGCTATGGCCTTAAGTGCCAACAGGAGTGGTGAGCAGCTCAGTGATGAATGTGGTTTTTTTTCTATTCTTTTTTTTTTTTTTTTTTTTTTTTTTTTTTTCATTGGATTGTGTTCATCTGAAGTTTTTTTTAGAGGTCACACAATCACATGATGGGACCATTTTTATTCTGGAAGTGAGCTCTGCTGCTCCTCATGGTTAAATGATCAGCTCGCTCTTCCATCCATCTCTACGGCTTGAATCATGTATATCCTGTCAGCTTGTGACTGTAATGGCAGAAGAACCCATGGTCAGCAGTTTTTCAGGAAACTATTATCTTTTACATGAGTCCTATTTGTATACTGCTCTAATAGATCGCTTAAACAGGTTTTAATGGCCCATCATTCTGACATAGACTGTAGCATCAACTGATTCAGGAACAGAGAAATGATGTTTTATCACTGTGTTGCCTTTTCCATCTGCTGTAGCACTTCATATCTAAAATATTTTTGGGGAAGCTATGGTTGCCTTGCAACCATTTGCTCAGGGCAAACTTGGACTGGCTTTTCTTCAGGCCGTTGTTGAGCTACTGAATTCATTTTAGAAAACTAAAATGAAATCTTGCATAGGCTAGAATCGGCTTGTTCAGTTACACAGCTATACTTAAAGTCAGAAAAGATGCAGGTTTTTTCCCCCTGATTTATTGATGACTTAACTCTCCCAAGCCAATCTGCTAATGCAGCAGCTTGCCAATCACCAGCCACTGATAACTCTTTCAATTAACAAACATGTTGACTTTGCAATACAGTTCGAGCTCTAAGGGCCTCTGAGATCAGGCCTCTTGATGAGCAGGCACTTACTCATCAAATACAGGAAACTGTCTTTGCAAGAATGAAATGAGATGCATGCCCAATAAATCTTAAACTGTCAAGCCAATCACAGGTGTTTGTTTTAAGCCCGTTGTGACGAACTGTACCTGCAATATCTCCATACTATTTAATTTCATGTTGTGATGACAGCATTATAATTAAGGTTAAGTTTATTTACAACTTTTTTAAGATGATGCTTCAAAAAAAAGCATTTCATTCATATATTTAAACACAATTTCACATTAGAGGCAGGTAATTTAAATTAATTTTAACTGTTTCCAAAGAAGAATGGATTATCTTAATATATGATCCTGATCTCAGTATAGACTTAGTCCTGACATAGCTTCTGTTCTTACTGAATTAATCCTAAACAGTTGCATTGTCAGGGCCGACGGTTTAGCTCTGCATGAACAGTGCAACGTTAAGTCAATAGAGTGAAGACAGTCTGATGACTTTTATCTAATCTTTGGAGTTCTCAGCCATTCATGTGACTTTACAGCAGGCCCTGTCCCTTTGGGGGGGGGGCATTGACAGGAAAACAAAGTAGTGTTTTCTCATGACATCATCACCATTATATCCCGGGCCTCTAGATGACTCAGATTTGCCTGACTCCAAGCTCACGAGACACTCCAAACTGGAATAACCCGAAGGTTAACGGAGATGCATTACATGTTATATTTTATTGCCACATGACCTCAGTGCAAATTGCCCTCAGCACAGAACACATTGGAATTGTTTAAAATAATTGGATCCCTCTTTGTCTCACATATAATTTTATTTATTAATCTAGCTGACCTTTTTTTAGAAATCCTGCATTATAGTAGTCTACATTTGTATATCCTCACCCAAATACATAACAAAAGTATGCTTTATCTTTAACCACATTTAGATCTGGTAGATAGTTTAGCCTTCAACAGAAACACATTCCCTTTAAAATTAACCAGACTTTTTTTTCAGGATGGTCCGCTGTAGTGTAGATTGCAAATGAGCAGTATTGTGATGAGAATAAGATGGCATTCTATCAACATAAACTTGGCCTGATGTGGTCACTGCAGCTGGGAAAATCATGTTTGTGCCAATTAGGTGTGCATCAAAAAACACATGCGTACTCTGTCAAAAAATAATTTAATCCATTTAAACATCCATTTAAATGACATAACATACTAATATTTGAGGGTAGATAAGCAATTTATCTTATTAAATATTTGAAAGTTAACCAAATGGTGACCATTCTAGTAGTGATACTAGATAAACCTGCCATTATACAGGCACAAATATTGTTATATTGTACAGGTACAAATACAATGTTTAACAAATACGACCAGATTCAGATTTTTTTCCCCCCATACAATCTATTCTGTGACTATTAGAGCTACGCGGATTAATTGGCAAATGTATTGGTAGCCGTGTACATGTTGTCATGCAAGTAACAGGAAATATCGGTAGAGAAATGGAGTTTATTTAGAAATGGTGTCATGCAATAGACAGCAGTCTATTTACCAATATGAAGCTGAGATTACAGTTACCTTATCTCTCCCGTGCAGTGACTTTACTTCACAGCGCCACTTCCCTGTGAAATGCTGTGAAGTCTGAGCCTACTGAAAAATACTGCCCCGACAAAAGTCATTTTATTTTCCTGATTAAAAAATCCAGGCACAGGCTGTGAAAAGCATGACATTTAAACCATTTGTTGGCTAGCTCACATGGGCGCACACCAAGCTTGACTTTGATATTCAAATCCACAATCTGCTGATAAGACTTTTCTTTTGACATAATGTTTTGGTGATGAGGTTGTCCATCAAACTTTGTGATTACACAGTGGAGATTGTTTCAAAGACTGCTTAGGTTTGACTCTCTCCTCCTCCCCCTCCCCCTTCTTCTTGTCTCTCACAGATCGAGAGGACCAATCCATTCTTTGCACGTAAGTACACAGGCTCAGTCATCCACTGCACGGATTTTATTTTATATTATCAATTTGATGTTAACATTTATTGTGCTTGATTAAAAACTGTTATTTCAGACTATTAAATATTTGTTAATAAGGAACTTTTAGGTATCCAGGGCCTTTATGTCTTATATTGCTGAGATAAACTGAGCCCTCTGTCCCAAATTAACAGCGTAAGTTTCTTGGTTGATGCATTACCCTCATGCATGTCTCTTTTCTCCTTTATATTCTCAGAAATAACATTACATGGTGCAGTATATTTCCCTTCTGCATTTCTTTTTGGTCTGAATTAAATGAAACTGACAATAATGCGTTCACTTTCAATTAAACAAGTTCAGGATAAGTGCAAGTAAACCAGCTGCTCCGGGGCCCTAGCAGCCATTCTTAATTGTGTATCTCGGTGACACTGACCAGACTGTCGCTCCTTGAGAGTGTGAAATGTGGATCTGAGAAATGCCTGATGTGTCTGCGACACAGCCCTCTGGCGTCTTTTCAGTGACAAGTGTCTACAGATGACAGGAATGTCACCAAAGATAATTCCAGAGGGGATATCAAGACATAAACCATGCAAGGCCCTTTGACTCTCGCAGGGTGAATAGTGAGGTGTTCATGTTACGTATCCCTTCTATATATACACACAGGGGTCAAAATAAATGATATTGCACTACCAGAAACAAAACCGATAACATATTGTAGGGCTGTTAATAAAAATATATAAAAATCTGGTTTGACCAAACAGAGCTAACAAGTGAATCACATTATTTCAAAATTCGACCGAGGTAAACTTACCCTAAACCGTGACCTTTTGAGTTGACATTTATTTGTAACACATCTATGAATTTTGAATTTGAACTGATCGTTACATTTTTTTTTTATTCACAATTTAAAATAGTACATGCTCAAGAGTCGAACACCTCCCACTTAAAGTAAGGAATACAGTATTAGGTTCACTAGTTAGCACTTATTACATTGTTATTGTATAGGATTAAAGTGTGTTGCTGTGTGAAACAGAACATGGATATATTCATGATTTCACACACTTATACACAGACATTAAAATATAGAATATACACATAATCAAGGGGCTTTGCACTAAAATACACAAACTGATTGCAAATAGCTGAAGAGTCTAACACTGAGCAGTCCAAGGCCAACGACAGAGACATTGACATAATCCTTCCTTAACAATCCTCCTTTCATAGTAGCCAACTTACACACCTCTCTCCCAGTCTTTACTCTCAGCCACATCACACTCACTCTATCTGAAAGCAAAACAATATTTTGTGCATACTTGGTGTATGCAAATTTGCACTTAGTGTAAAACCTCAAGTATGCTCTGAATCTAAACTGCTCCCCCACAATTTCTGCATGGCTTGGAGATTTTCTTCCCTGTTTTTTTGGGGGGTTTTTTTTATGCCATGGTCTGAGTTTGACAGAGCAGTGAAAAGCAGGCTGCACAGCCACACGTCAGCAACCACAGGCATTAACTTGACTGACATACTGGAAAAAACATTTCAGAGAAAGACACACATGAACAGATACGCACCAGAATTTAGTTTCAGTTGTAAGATTACATTTGTGCATTTCTTTGTCGTGGAAAAGAGGTTAGGGCTTTTGTTCTGTAGTTGCCAATAAGCATCTACAATTCTATAATGCTAAAGGAGGACATCGCATTTCAGCTTCATTGATCCAGTCTTTTAGAAACATCTTAGCCATTAGAATTGCTAAGACGTAGATGGGTTCATTACAAACAGTTAATTGTTTCACACAAGTTATTCTGAGGATTTTTGTGTTTGTGTGCATTGTCTTCTTTTGTTCCACAGAGGTGAGTCAGGAGCTGGCAAGACGGAAAACACAAAAAAGGTCATTCAGTACCTGGCACATGTTGCCTCCTCCCACAAAGGAAGAAAAGACCACAACCTTCCTGTGAGTATTCTCCTTTCTCATCTCTTTAATTTAGTTTGGCAATGCCTGCAAAAAGCCATAAACTTAACAAGCCCATTAAATATGTTGAAATACTAGCGTAAATGCTGGATTTGTATGCAAAATGAATCGCCAGCACCATCATATCTGTGTATTCTCCTCCAACCCCTTAAGACCAGGTTATTATTTTTACCTCTGACACTCACATAGGAATAACCATCTTTAGAAGTAACTGATGAGCAGTCTGGACAGGGTTGGATTGTTGTAGTTAAAGATTAAATACCAAAACCTGTAGTAGGCAACATGGGCTTTGTGCACTGTATGTACACAATCTAACAATTTTCATTTGTTTATCTGGAACAAACAGCCAGAATCACCCAAACCAGTGAAACAACAGGCAAGTTTGTATACTTTCTATTACACAATGTGCATGCTACACAAACAATGTCTTCTCAAACACACCTGCTCTATCTACAATGGGCTCTTACTATATCTGTCTGACATGAGCCTACTAATGTTCTTCAAATGGTGTAAATAAATAATAATATTTAGCTTTTACATTGTTTCTCTCTGTCAGGCACAAAATGCAGTTGTAAGTACAATTTATAACTTGAATAAGCATGAATATTAGAACTTCCTTTATTGTGTTTTATGTGAATGACAAAATTTGTCCTCACTGTGTATTTGCTTTCCATTATTGTTATTCACACTCGGTGAAACATAGTCAAATGCATGTTGTTTTTATCTGTCGTGGTAGCCACGTGTTTAGCCTTGGCTGTCATCTTGTGCTGTTTAAAATTTAGCAAATTCTCCTGCACTTGAACTTTTTAGCAAGGCATATATCTGGTTTGTGTTTTAGACTGTTGTAAGTTGAGATCGGTCCTGGTCGTCAGTACCTAGACCCCTGCAGATAGTTCTTGTAGCCACCTGTGACCGAATTACAGCATTTGTGAGATCCACATTACAAACCATAACAACCCGTTAACCTAGAACACCGGCAGTAATCTTGGTCTTGAGGGCCGGGATTACAGACTAGTGAGGTATTATAATAACACCTGTTGGTTAGTCCACCCATAGACCGTTGTGGGTTGTACCTAGATTTGACACTAAGGTATCATTAAAAATGTTCATCTTTAACTACAGGTTAATTTGTAACCATGACATAAATGCAATTTATTTTTTCCCATAATAACAATTGAATCTCCCCATTCCCACAGAGTGGATCCCTGTTTTATGTGAGTAGTATGTAGTTTCTCTCCCATCTCACCTCACAAATAAAAGGGGTGCTTTACCCACTCTGTTGCCACCTCTTCTTCAACCTGTTTTTTGTTTTGAAATGTATATTTAATGTGGCCTGATGTTGGGCGATAGATGTTTTTCATCCACTTTAATCGACCTGTTGTGGATCTATTTTATTGTTCCTGACCGCTAGACGGCGGTGCTTTTTCACTGGATATCTCCATCTTGCACATGTTTATGTTAAGTCGTTGTACCAACAAAGTCACCTGTAACCTTGCAGGTGCCTGCTCCAGTATAAAACCCAATCATCACGCAATCTGTTCATTCTACTCGCAAGTGAGGAAACTAATCGCAGGTCAATTTGACTTGTCACTTGGCGCTTTGTTATCTGAGGGTTGGTGCTTCGATTTCTATCTTTATTTTGTCAACCAGATGCTGCAGCAAGCTGTGTTTGTTTGTTTTTCCAACTTCATAATCAGTTTTCTTTCTTATGAACAGCGGAGATTTCACTTCTTCAGTTTGTGCTGAAGTAATGCTGGACAGACTCCACTGCTAACTTAAAACGGGTGTTTTTACCTCCTGCTGCGTTGTTAGCTCTCTGCTAATTAGTCATTAGGTTACTGGGGTAACTAAGCCACAGTTGGTAAAGTTAATTAAGCAGTGCTTTAGTGCAAATCTGCTACTGTAAAATAGCTTTTGTTTTGGGTGTTTGAGGCACTCTCCATCGCGGCCATTTATTTCTGTATTTATTTTCTGTATACTCATCTAGTCAGTTTTTTTTTTTTTTTTTCTTTGTCCGACCCACTTCATGACATGTTAGGCTGGTAATACTTGGCCGCCATCTGCTAGTGTGGCTGCAGTCCTGACAGCATTGAAGAGAGTTTGCCGAGATTAAGGAGCTCCTGCTCAATCTCCAGCACGATAGCAGGGGGCCAGCTCCTGGTGGTGACTCTCCTAGTCAAGAGAATGACTACTGCAGCTTCTGGCAGTTTGTTAACGGATAAGGGGCAAGACGATGGCAGAGACACAGCCTCCTGGGCCTCTGATGCCTTTTCTCCGGGGTCTAATGGTGGGTCATTACATGGATCAGAATCGGTCCGTTTCTCAATGAAGCCAGCAATTTGGATGGCTTTTAACATGCCCTGGGGTTGGACAAAGCTCCTGTGTCAGCAGCTCCAGCAGGTGCTTTTTTCATGCAGATGCCACAGCTCTCTGCATTTTCAGTCCCTCCTGCTAAGCCACATATTGGAGAACTCCAGACGTGCTGGTCAGAACCTAAACTGTTCTGTTCTCCCATCACACCAGTTTGATCCAGAAACTTGACTGCCATGCAGGAGGCAGGTAGCTGTGGTAGTATACACGGGACGTATTAGTTCAGGAATATGGTGTGAACTCCTCTGCTCAGACTCTAAGCGATGCATCATTTCTGGTTCCAAGGCAGAGAGGTCTTTTGACTTTTGCCACTTGGTCCAAGACCCTCTTATTTACCTGCTCACACAGATGGACAATTCAGAGCCTCTTGCTATTCTGGTCATGATCAGTGCCGTTACGCTCCTTCCCCGATGATGTTCTGGTTTTATACTGTGGCGTCTGTCCTACATCATTGCATGGTCACAGGTAACTGTTGGTATAACGAACGACCTGCGCATATGTGAGAAAGACGTATCCGGGTGGTCATCCAGATTTCATAGAACCAGAGTTACATTTGTAACTCTCATTCCGCTTTAACTTTTGCAGTGCATGACCTGAACTTCCTATCCTCAATGAATTAAAAGGATCTGCTTCTTTGAGACATTTGACATTTACGTTACTTACAGTGTGAGGACACCCCCTTTCTTAGAAATCAATCTATGCTCTAACATCTAATCATTCTATACACTAATGGGTAACCATGAAGCTGATAGATCTAATGTTATGTATTTGCCTGCATAATGAAGCAGGTTATTAACATTACATCCGCTGTTTATTATATTCCATGCTGCCTCACTTTAAAAAGAATTGTGAACGATGAACTTAAATCCAACAACACAGCTCAATTATCTGTTAACTAGGGATTAACAATTTGAGGGAAATATCCAATGGCCTTTTTTTGTATTTAAATTGCTACCATTTACTATAAATGATTGTAGAGGTTTCTATATTTGTAGTTGACACATAAAAAAAAAAAGCAAGATAGGATTGTACCAAGCATTATCACAAACCTGTCTTGTTTCTACATGAACAGAATCAGTTCAAATAATGTAGTCTGTTTCTGATAGCCAGCTTATAGCTTCACAATGACCCAGTGGTTGATCTAAATCAATTGACCTGAACAAAGTGGCTGATGCAGAACCTTATTTGACTTTCCTACATTAAGTTAGATTCAGCGTGAACGCTCTGTTGGCCCAGATGAGTTCTCCACTTTGGCGTGTTCCTGCCCAGATTTAGATACTTGATACGTGACTGCTCTTCTTTTTTGCCCCGTTGAAAAGAGCCACTTGTAATATGTGTCCGGCCTTGTGACCTCCGGAGCAGATGTAGAGCAGTGAGCACACATCCACAAATGGCCTCTGCCTCATAAGATTTAGTGGAACAGTTTTGACTGATCCTCTTTGACTCCACTCAATCCGCCCTAAAGTACTGCTGCACGGCCTGCACTTTGACGAAAGACACACTCACTGCTATGACTTTAAAATGCTTTCTAAAAGGAAAGAAATGACTCTACCTCTTCCTTTTTCTAGCTTGAAAGTGACAGAGTATTTGCAGTGAGTGATAATTTGTCTCTCGGTAGTTTTGAGGCATTTGAGGTTGCTTAAATTTGATCACAGCTACACAAAATTGACCAGCTCAAGTGAAGGAGCTTGCTCTGTTGGCTGTCAGATGCCTGACATGCCCACTTTGCAAAAAGGAATTTGGGTCACCTTCTAATGCTGCTAAATTGGACCCCCACCGGTGCTTGTAATCTGCTCTTTGTTTTTTTGTGCATAGAGCAGACCACACAGATGGGTCGAAGCTGCCAATGAACAATTTCAGCTACCAAGTTTCACCACAGGCCTGCGTTTATACAGAAACAAAGGCTTTTGGTTTGAATCCTCTGCCCTCTGTGGGCTCTGCCACCGCTCTGATAGCTGGAAAAGGACCAGGTTTATCCAGTTCATCCTGGTTCATTCCAGCTGCTCAAAAACTCAATTAAAAGCAGCCCATCATGCTCTGCGGCCAAAGATCACATTACATGTCTCACATCCTGAGTGCAATGCTGATTCCTCGTCCCACAGAGTTCCCTTTTGTGGAAAATGGACTCCTCAAACTTTCAGTGTGTGCAGCTATTTTTGACGTAATGGGAAAATATTCCACTCAGCCACAAGAAGAGAAGTAACTTTGCTGAAGAATTTATTTTTTATTAGCTTTCTTGGATTCTCTGGTCATGGCGAAGCCCACAATGTGGCTCATATGGAAACACTGTGTACCACCTGTCCAAACATCAGGATGTGTTGCTTATAGCCAAAGTATTTTTGTTGTGTGTATTGTGGACACATTCGTTCTGACATGATGGAGAGACCGGTTGGCTTTCCTGCACACAAAAACCCATATTCTCCCTGAAAATCCTCAAGTCCACTGCCAGGAATGAATGCTACCAACATTAAGATTTCTTAAACATGATCAGATTAATAGTTTGACCTATAAAATGTCCAAAAACAAGTCTTTAATTGTTAGTTTTATCCTAAACCAAAATATATTTAATTCACAATGTGATAAAACAGAAACAATAATTTTCTCATTTGAATCTTCCATCGCATAAAGAAGTTATCACTTTAAATTGGTTTTCAAAAAAGAAAGAACCACTGTACCTTGTACACCACCTTACAAAAAAACTGAAGTTACAAAATAACTACAATACACTTCAACATCTTTGGTATCCCTCTTTCGGTACAATAAAGTTTTTTGTTTTTTTTTGTCTGTCCAGTTTACCTACACAGGGATAATGTAAGGGAGGTCTGTCTGTAAAAAAAAAAAAAAAAAAAAAAAAAAGGTCTTCAGGTTTCTGCTGTCTTTGTCTGCATGTTTATGTGTTTTTCAGTGAAAGTCAGTGATTTACAGTTAATTTCTCATAATTTTTCTTACTTAGTCATCATGGTAAGGCCTGCTGTAACGTCCTTCTGTTTTTCAGGGTGAATTGGAACGTCAACTTTTACAAGCCAACCCCATCCTTGAATCTTTTGGGAATGCTAAGACAGTGAAAAATGACAACTCTTCACGTTTTGTAAGTACAGAAAAAAATACTTATGATGTGCATCTCACAAAGTCTACTCTAGCCTTTGTGACGGCCTCCTCAAGTTTTTTTTTTTCGGTGGAGAATAAGCAGAGGTAAAACTTATTAAAAGTAATTAGATTATACTTTCTTTCCTGTAAGCAATTGCACAGGTCATGTAGCCGGACACAGGCGCCTGCTAGTCATTAAAAAATCCTTTGATGTGGTCCGTTGTTTCAGACTGGAGTCAGCTCCACTCAGCAGACCTCTTAATAGTAATGTAAAGGTCTTAGCTTAAGCATTACTGTAGTATCTGTCAAATTAAGGGTCATTATTATTTAATAAATAACTGTGTTGCCTCATAAAAGGACCCTATTAAACTTTCTTTGCATTAGAGCTGGCCAGCTTAGATAGTAAAAATTGCCTTGCAATTTACACTTGAACAGAAACAGATCAGTCATGTTCTGTGTGCCTCAGGCCCTGTATCCAAAAATACTTAAAGTAAAATCTACTGGTGCTTGTACTGTATATAATATGACGTATTTAATGTAATGTATTCTGTAGGTGATGTGTATCAGTGTTAATGTTTATAGAGGATTGATGCTGACTCTTAGTATATCAAACTTATCAGCGTTCCTCACCATTAGGCCTCAGCTTGTGATACAACAGATTCATAATGTTGGTGATTGATTTCTGTATATCTTGTCTTGTGCACTTCCTGAGCATTTATCTTGTGTTCATCTTTCAGGGGAAATTCATCCGGATCAACTTTGATGTCACCGGATACATTGTTGGAGCCAATATTGAAACCTGTATCCTGTTTTGAAACGATTAACTAATACTGACTAACCTTTTTTTTTTTTTTTTTTAAGGCATACACAAAAATTAATCCAATTGGGCATTTGCATCAAGGAATGCTGTCAAAATGTATTGGCAACATTGAAACTGAAAACTATTTTGGATATTGTGTGAATGGACATTTTAAATTTAGATTTTACATCAAACTGAGCCCAGCAGAAAGATGTTTTTCTTTGACCGTTCTATGTCAGACTTACTGGAGAAATCCAGAGCTATTCGTCAAGCCAAAGATGAGCGCACCTTCCACATTTTCTACCAGCTGCTGGCTGGAGCTGGTGAGCACCTCAAATGTAAGTAAACTGAGCTGTTATACTATCAAGATACTTGTTATTCTCTTTGTCCGTCGCTACTCTAGACCATGCTGATTTTGGCAGATCAACTATTGAAAAGAGAAGTTGTGTTTGGCAACAACAGTATAAATTATCAGATTTCAGGGTTTATATTACATTTATATTCGTACTGAGAATTTCCACCAATTCCACTAAAACCCCGTCCTTACTTAGACTTTCTTTAAAAGACAAAAATATGTATCTTAACCATGCTTCTAAAAGTTTTAACCTAATTTCTCTCCACAGCGGACCTGCTTTTGGAAGGATTCAACAACTACCGTTTCATGTCTAACGGTAACGTCACAATACCGGGTCAGCAGGACAAAGATAACTTTCAGGAGACCATGGAGGCCATGCACATCATGAGCTTCGGCCATGAGGAGATTCTGGGTATGTTAACCATAACGTAAACATAACAATTTCTCAAGGAGGTTGCTTTCCCTTGGTCAGTTTTAGATTACTTTAGAAGAATATTGCTAATCAAGGTCCCTCAGATTTTATGATTTTTGAAATTTAGGTAAAAGCGAAATGTTTTTTTAGCGTCTGTAATGAGAAGTATCTCAGAGTGACGGGGTACATGGGTAGTGTTTGATTTTATAAGGGATTTTCAAAATTAGGCATGATTTAGAAGACAGAACATGTGGAGCTGTAGAGGACTATTGGCCTCCACGCACAGAAGATGGAGAAATTTATATGTAAGAATTTTTTTGCCAACATATCTGAACACTGCCTCTTCTTTGATATTTCTCTTCTACAAACTAGAGTATAACCAACAAGTTAATAGTCAAGGTTGGTTTTATATGATGGGTGGGGTTAGTGCTAGTAGTCCCAAATCACAATGGATAGGATGAATGTATATGTGAATTTATCAAATGAATGAATTTATGAGTATTGAGTAGTAATTTACAGGAAGAAAAAAAAGAGCGCGATTTTGATGTAGAAATACTCAAATGATTTTTGCTACATATTTCGCACCAAAATATATTTAAAAAATGCACGCAGGGACACAGGATCAGAACTTGGAAAAAGTATGTTTTTATTTTATTCATCTGGGTTAAATGTTTGTTGTTTTAATTGATTATGTCCAGTGAGAACAATCACGATGAAATAATATCTTACAATTTTGATGTGTTTTTTTCTCTCTTTACATCTGTAGCCATGTTGAAGGTGGTGTCCTCAGTGCTTCAGTTTGGTAACATTACCTTTAAGAAGGAGAGGAACTCTGACCAAGCCTCTATGCCTGATAATACTGGTAGGTTCACACACACACACACACACACACACACACACACACACACACACACACACACACACACACACACACACACACACACACACACACACACACACTGCAAACAATCCTTTTACATCAGCTTCATAACCTCGTAGCTTGAAGCTCAAAGGTCAGACATTGTTCTCCTTCTTTTCCTCTTCCCATATATACTTCAACTCCTCTCCTCCCCTTTTCCTGCCTCCCTCACACTGCGTCCTCATCCACAGAACAGAGGGACTGCTGATTTATGTCCTTTTTCTCCCCAAGACTTGTCAACCTGCCATTAAGCCTTATTATTATGAGGATTTACTCCTGAAGGAAATGGGGCACAGTCTTCCAGTTCCTCCACATGTGGCACTGCATATTTGGCACTTAAATCAGGGAGACGGGGAGAGAGAATGAGCCTAATGCCAGTGAGGCGGCTCAGCCAGATATTCCCAAATGCGACGTGCAGAATCCAGGACTGAAGCAGATGTTTTTTTAGTAGTGAGACTTGGCTGATCTAGACCGGGTCATGCTTTTTTCTACTTTTCCACAAGCTCCAGCCATGTAAAATATGACATTTTTCCCCATTACACTTCATAAGAAAACATCTTTGTGATAAATCTTAATTAATCAGTAAAAGTTAAGTATCTATTTCATATTGATTATTATTATGAGGATCCAAGTGTCAAAATGATACTGGGAACACATAGGTATCTGTCAAATGTACAGTTTCCAATCCATTACTGTGGCCTCCCTTTATTCTCATTTAAATAAACTTTTTTCCCCTATTATGTGCTTTTTCCATCTCTCATTTCCCAGCCGCTCAGAAGCTATGTCATCTGCTGGGTATGAATGTAATGGAGTTTACCAGAGCCATCCTGTCCCCAAGGATCAAAGTGGGAAGAGACTACGTCCAGAAAGCGCAGACTAAAGAGCAGGTCAGTTAGCTAACACTGTGGATATCCTCTTAGGTTTTCAGCTAATATCCTCACTTACACTAATGATAATCTATTGTAAAGCAAAGCAACTGCAGTAGGTCTATTTTAGTGCTGTGTAATGTCATTATGGAGTAATAGAGTTGCGTCCCTACATCCAGGTTTCCGGCAGTAAAAGTCTGTTTCATTTTGGGCTTTGATGAGCCTAAACTCATTTAAATCATCAGTTAAAACTAATGGTGTTAGAAAATGGTGCAAGTAAAGCACGAGGAGAGTCCCAAACTTACGTGATTATGTTTTGTTCCAACTTGCAACAACAAAATTAGAATTAGAATTCTCTATAGCACTGTTTTAAGCTTCTGACTGGCTTCCTCCATGCATCGGTGGCTGAGCTCCAGGGGTACCGTTGTATTAAGAAGAATCAGTAAATACATAACCCAAAATTGAAATGATTTAAGAACTGATGGCCAATATGAAGAATTGCTTTCAAACACTGATATCTTGCCTTTGTTTCATATTGTACTAGGCACATGGTAAGGTTAGTTTAACCTTCTGTGAAACCACTTCAAAGTACGTCTCCTGTTTATCAATCATTCATTTGAAGAGCAGTACTGTTGCAGACTTCTGAGTTGCCGATTATGGCTTCAACTCAATGGATACAACTGTTGTCTCAAGTCTGACTCTGAAAGCATGTGGAACATTAACCAAGACTTCTGAGTCCATTTGTCCATTGAGGATCCGGAATCATGTCTGCACTATGCTGATATACTTAATCAGCTCTGTATCTCCTTATAGTGTCTCACCATTATTTTCCATTCCTCCTCCTCCTCTCTTTTCTCTCCCTCCAGGCTGACTTTGCTGTCGAGGCCTTGGCTAAAGCAACATACGAGCGTCTGTTTCGCTGGCTGGTCCATCGCATTAACAAAGCCTTGGACAGAACCAAACGACAGGGTGCCTCCTTCATTGGCATCCTGGACATTGCGGGTTTTGAGATCTTCCAGGTTTGGATTAAAATATTTTAAATTTTGTAATCTTTAAAGAAGGCAGTTTGTCTAGTTGTGGCTAGGGGAAATGTTTTTATTTTAAACAGTTGACAATAATGTTTGTTTTTGTTGCTGTTGATTTCTTTTAGAAGATATAAATATTTAATTTTATTGTTCTTGTCATCCACACTCATTTACAGTGAAGTATTGTTCTTCCTTGTATTCCTCCCCTACTACAGTTGAACTCATTTGAGCAGATGTGTATCAACTACACCAATGAGAAGCTGCAGCAGCTCTTCAACCACACCATGTTCATCCTGGAGCAGGAGGAGTACCAGAGGGAGGGCATCGAGTGGAGCTTCATCGACTTCGGCCTCGACCTGCAGCCCTGCATCGACCTCATTGAGAGGCCGGTCAGTGTGAAAGATTAACTTGTATCCATGAGATGAATGAAACTTCTCTTATTTTCCACTTATTCTTGAATTATTTAGCTATGCTAACAAACTATCTTGACACTAAAAACTATTCACTCAACAATTATTTTTAACCACATGCTACAACTTTCTACCTAAATTAAAAAGGAAAACCTTTGCCTTAACTTTCTTACTGACATCTACACTGAGAAAAAGTTGTCATTAGGGAATATTGGGGGCTTGACCACAACGCAGCCATCTAATGAACACAAACAAATACTTGAAAGTCGTTGCCGTGCTTCTGTAGTTACAGTTTATGTCTCTGAAGCCTTTAGTTCCATCCTGTGTTGATATTCCTTCAGGCAAATCCTCCAGGCGTCCTGGCTCTGCTGGATGAAGAGTGCTGGTTCCCCAAGGCCACAGACAAGACCTTTGTAGAGAAGCTGATCCAGGAGCAGGGCACACACAGCAAGTTCCAGAAGCCCCGCCAGCTCAAAGACAAGGCCGACTTCTGCATTATCCACTACGCTGGCAAGGTACGCTCGTTTTAAGCCCTTGAAGAATCACACTTGGCCTGTTTCAGTCTCTGCTTAAATAAACTGTTGATGTGTTTTCATTTTCAAACTGGAATGCCCTACCTGGCGGGTTTTCAAAAGGAAAATTAAATTGAGTCTTCCCTTGGAAAAAACAGTTTACTGAAGGTTAAAGCTTTCATTTTATGGAGCTTTTTTTCGAACACAAGTCAGGCTCTCTTCTAAGAAGCGGTCCTCAAGACTGACGGATAAGAAAAAAGTTAATCATGATGATTGACATAGCTGTTACGACTGTTACAACTGATACCATCATACTAATGATTAATTGTTACTATACTTTCAAATGCTTTAGTTTACTTGAGCATTCTAACATACTTCAACACATTAATTGAATTAAGACAGTTCTGTACACACTGGAAGGAATGTTGTGTTTTTTACCTCCAAATTACTCAAAAACATGATGATATATGTGATATATATGACTCCCTTGCTTTTTATTCTACTTTTGTTCAGTGTAGAACCAGCTGCTTTATTTCTGTCTACATTCTTATTTTCCAATACATTTATTTTCCTCCCTGATCTTCTCCTGCACAAGTTAAAGAGCAAGTGAAAAGCTCTAAGATAAAACAATGACGCAAGGTTCTCCTGTGGTGGGATTTCAGGGAAATACTGTGTCCTAGTTTGATTTATATAGCATGGTATTGGAGTGGATTTGGACGTAGTGATTGGTGTTATGAAATAGAACTCAGACCTGCAGGGAGGAGCACATCTGCTTTTCATTATGTGGACTGTGCTGTTTTACACAAAAACTCAGATTTGAAATAAAAAAAAGTCTGCTCTTCCACGCCATGAAGCCAAATGTTGTAAATGGTGTCAACATATGTATGCACAAATACATACTGCATCACATGTGCAGTCTGAATCACTACAATTAAGTATGATCTGCACAGTATAGTAAGTCAGTATTTGAATTAGGTCACCATGATGTGTCAGATGTACAAAAACATATTGATGCAACTATTATTTATGTTATATTATGTTATATTATAACATGTTATTGATGACATGTTTAAGCATCCAAGTGCAATGCCATTCAATTATTTTAAGTTAGGGCTCCCCACATACCTCTAGTTAGACCCCTGCCAGACTACATTTTTAAGGCTGATATGAGTTACTGTGTTTCAGAAAAATCTTATCTCGATCTTTATTGGCCAATATCCTTCTTTATTCTTTTCTTTACAAAGATTTTTTTTAAATCCTTTATCATTTTTTTATTAAGAATGTGCAACCAAAAAACTTGTCAGTGCTCCCTGAGACTTACACTATGTATGTGTGTAATACATGTTATGTGCGTTAATCATTGAAACTACCGTAGGCAATAATCATTATTCAGCTCTCTATGAACATATCAAGACAAAATTCACATATTGAGATATTCTGATTCATACAACTCTTGTGTAAATTAGTAATGAATTAAATTTACCAAAATCTGTCACTGATTGATTATATAAAACATTTTTATCTAATAGTGGTATATCGAGACAACCCTATTGGCCGATACATGACATACTGTATGCTACACATTTTTGTGCTTCACTTATCGGCGTGTATTTCATATGACGATAACTAACAGTATGTACAGAAATGCTAATAGACATGCTTTAGATTCTCATTACAATTCTTTAAAAAAGCTAATATACAGGATTAAAAAAAAATTATATTAATGTAAAAAAGGCAAACGAACTGTATATTGTTATCGTTATCGTTACAGGTGGATTATAAAGCAGATGAGTGGCTAATGAAGAACATGGACCCTCTGAATGACAATGTGGCCACACTTCTGCATCAGTCGACTGACAAATTTATAGCTGAACTTTGGAAAGACGGTAAGCTGCCACATTCTTATCTCTAAACATTAGAAATAGTACTAGATACTAGCAGGAATCCAATTTGTTTATTCATCCTTTAATATTCATTATGTGTGTACCCGTTTGCTTATTCAGTTAACAAGCACGTCAATAAGTCTCTCACTCAAACCTACTAACAACAGCTGTCGGCCTTGTTGACCCAGGCCGATACATTTATGATTTCTAAGAATTAATTTAACATCCCCCTCCCTCCCTGTCTCTTTCTCTGTGTTGTAGAGATTCAGACCATTCAAAGGGCTTCATTCTATGACACTAGTCTGGATGACCCGGAAGGTGAATGACTGGGTCGTGCTGTAGCAGACCTGGGCCAAAATAATATTAGCTGGAAATGATCAGCTTTGAAATGTGAAGCCAAGCTGCTCAAGGTGCTTGGTAGGCTAAATATAAGCACTTCCCAAGCAGATTCATTTCTTGGAAGTGTAGCTACTGGTATATTTTTGCCCAGATCTGGCTGTATGTGTCATGCTTCAGCCGGTGCTGTGTCTGTCATAGCTCCAGTGGCTCCCATTTGCTTCCAGGCTGCATGGCTCCTTTGTCTCAGCCAAAAGCAGTAGTACCTAATTCCTAAACACTTTGAAGTAGAATATAGTCAACTGCTCCCTCTAGTTGAACTAGTGTGCTTTAATTTGTGTCAGCATTTTTGTAGGCTGACATGGGTTTTGTGATCTTTGTATGGTCAATAGCCCTGAGGCGAGCGATTAGATCTAGTGCAGCTGTTTGCAGTCTTCATAGCTCCTCCGTGATGTGATTCATCCACGAGAAAATTTAGGTTTTTAAGCTTTACTGATAAAGCTGACATTTAATGACATTCATTTTCCACCTTCCTTCTTCCTGTATAGGATCACAGTAGCAGTGAATTGAAAGCAGATGTTGGTATTTGTTTTGGTTCCGAGCTCAGACTTCAGTGTAGAGGATCCAGACAGCAGGCCACATATCACCTCAGATAAAACTCTAGCAGTCTGTGACTCATCAAATACTTTTTTTTTTTTTATTAAACCCGTGTGTTGGATATTAAGTCATGTTCTGCGTCATTTTGTCAAGCTATATATCCTAGAGTAAGTCCACTGACATTATCAGATCATGAAAAGATTTACTCTTATTTTTTTTAAAGAAGAATTTAATTCCCATGAAAAGATCAAAACCAGCAATGAATTCAACAGTAATTGTTGGTTCATCCAAAGCCTGATTCATCTTTTTCCTATGTGCCTTGGAGCTTAATTATTATCTTAAAACTATTAAAAACAATGAGACACACTCTTGCACTGACTGACATTGTTCATTGTAATTTATTTTCCATCCCGTATACACTGTCCTGCTGCTCTAAATGCACACCAAATCAGAATCTAAAATATTAATGTAAAGTAAAAAAAGTTTTAGAAAATGTATATACAGTTGACCTGTTTTCTGTAGATTTTTATCTTTAGTACCAACAAATGGATTTGAAGCTGAGAGCCAGACTGGCAGGGAAGTCAAAAAAGGTTTTGGATATGGATAAATGGAGGAATTGCTAATTTTGGTCTTTTCATAGAATTTGTTAACAATAACTTGATGTCCTCCTTCTGAAGGTTTACTCTAGCATTTTAGGATTGCACTTTCAAAATGTTGAGGACTTGCTAGATCTAAAAACGGATGGTCAGAATGCAGCAGATGCCGAGATATCCTGACTTTTAGTTTCTAGTTTAGTTCAAACTCCTAAACATGCTGGATCTTACATTTCCAGTCATATTGGTACATCCCCAGGTCTTTTAAACTTGTTTAATTGCAGCGCCATTTTTTTTATTTTTTATCCAAGCCCACACTTCACAAAACACCCTGCAGAACCTCAGGAGATATTATTGGACCTGAAACTAACAGTTATTTTTAATGTTGATTTAACTGCTTTTTTTTTAATTAAACAAATAATTGTTGCTGCTTTAGCCATCCTACAAGTATTTTCACATTTTTGCATCAAGTGTTTGCAACCCCTTAATTACTAGCATGTTGAGAATAAATTATTTTACTAGTAATATGTTGATGCAGGTTTTGTATCATAAACAGTAAAATGCTGAAAAGCTTTCATTTAGGGGCCATCCAGCATCGTCGCTCATCCACAAACACCAGAGAAGACCATTTCAATTCTTGCTCTTAAACTTTGTTAATGCTTTGTGAGTAAATCATAATAAAAAGGAGCTTCTCTCCTAACAGGTAACAGCACATATAGAGCCCTGTACAGACCATCAGGGGTAGATAGGCCTCGCTCTCCGTGTCCATGCACAAGCTAGCGGTAGTTCTAGACTTTGTATGCTTCTTTATAGATTGCCGTTGTTTGACTGTAGTGTGTGATGTCTTTTTCATCCATCTGCCCTTCATGTAGCTACATTATGTCACCGCTGCTGTTTTTTTAATCTGTTCCTGATGAAGTCTCATTGCTCTAACGAGTTCTCCTCATCTCCCCATCAGTCGACCGTATCGTTGGCCTGGACCAGGTGGCAGGAATGAACGAGACAGCCTTTGGCGCCACCTACAAAACGAAAAAGGGCATGTTCCGTACGGTGGGACAGCTCTACAAGGAGTCACTGACCAAGCTCATGGCCACACTGAGGAACACCAACCCCAACTTTGTTCGCTGCATCATCCCCAACCACGAAAAAAGAGTAAATTAAGAATCTAAATGTATTTGTTAGAAGCTGCATATCAAGCAGTAGAACAGGAGGGACCTGTTTATTTTATATTATAATGAGAATTTCTTTGGGAGAGCAGAAATTGTCAGACTGAAACACATGTTTCTGGTCTTAATGTTGTATTTAATCCTTCTCAGGCTGGTAAACTGGAGCCTCACCTGGTTCTGGACCAGCTGAGGTGTAATGGAGTCCTAGAGGGGATTCGCATCTGCAGACAGGGCTTCCCCAACCGTATCGTCTTCCAGGAGTTCAGACAGAGGTGACAAACAACAAGAAGCCTTTTGAACTCCCTAATTCTATTTAACACAGAAGAAATGTTTATATTAGTGTTCTCTTTTGTTCACAGATATGAGATCCTGACCCCTAACGCTATCCCCAAAGGATTCATGGATGGGAAACAAGCCTGTGAGAGAATGGTAGTGCCTTTCTTTTCTTTTTTGCTCTATTTCAGTTTTAAAGCTACTGCTAAGGAAACAAAACATACCACATAATCTTCTGAGCCTTAGGAACTGACTATTTGCCTTTTATGAAGGAAAAACGCTGGCTTGACTATAATGTCAATCTGTTTTCCAGGGAAAAAAATTTGAATTTGAAAAAATGCAAATGTAACCCTGTCTACAGAGGTACATTTTTTAAAAAGTCCTTATGTGCCTTTTATAGATCCGAGCCCTGGAGCTGGACCCCAACCTGTTCCGTATTGGTCAGAGTAAGATCTTCTTCAGGACTGGTGTTCTGGCTCACCTTGAGGAGGAGAGAGATCTGAAGATCACTGACATCATCATCTACTTCCAGTCTGTTTGCCGTGGATACTTGGCACGCAAGTGAGTGTCAGCTCTCATGTTTTTGATTCCGATTTCTTACCTATGAACATACATCTGCTTTTGGATACCCAAGATGCATTTAAGGACAGTGATGCAATTGCTCAACCAGAAGAGGTTGTCTGAGTGACAAAGCGTTTATGCGTCTGTCATGTCAAGTCACAGATGTAAGCTTGAAGCTCCTCCCAGTAGTTCCCATCAAGAAAAATCACCAGAGTACTGAAGAGCCTGTAGTTATTAGCATTCATATCAGAGCATAAAGCAGCACAACGAGGGGAAAAACTATAAGTTTGGTGCATTTACAGCTCATCTGCACACTAAACGCAGCCCAACCGTGGTCTTCAAAAACACAGCGGACTTGAAATAGAACTGCTCTACCCAGACATTGATTGGCTGCCTGTTCTTATACCATTTCTTCCCTCAGGGCCTTTGCTAAGAAGCAGCAGCAACTGAGTGCCCTGAAGGTCCTCCAGAGGAACTGTGCTGCTTATTTGAAGCTGCGACACTGGCAGTGGTGGAGGCTCTTCACCAAGGTGAGAACTCTGACAGCTAACGTTACCTCTTCCAACGAAGTAGTTCATATTTGATAAGCAGCTCATACACAGCTCTACATCTCTGCCTCACTTGACAAAATTAATAGTTCATAAATTAGTGATAGGATTTTCAGGTGGAAAGACACAAGGTGCACTGCACTGCCGTTTGTAGTCTGATCAAACGAAGTTCATTTTTTTGGTTTCACTGTGCTCGTTAGAGCAGGGTATCCACAGACTAGAAAAGTCCTACATTTTTTTAAAGGTCTAAAATAAGTAACATGAGATATATATTTTTGGTATTTGCTGCAGGCTGTTGGTAGCTGTTCTATACCTGTAAACAAGATAAGTGAGCCTGGGGGTAAACAGTAGATTGTAAAGAATAGAAGGCCACATTCTTAGTTTGAGTTAGTGACATCAGACTTGTAAACACTGCTTCACTACTACTACTACCACTTTCCACTACTACTAATGTTAGATAACGTAGTGAGCCAGTTCATATAATCATGATCGCCGTGTGTCAATTTGTGCAAAAAGTTAAATTAATTATCGTTTAATTGCTTTATCTGGGTCCAAGTCAAGGTAATTGATTGATTATATTACTAGGATTTTTTTATATATATTGCTGGGAAAAATGTGATTTATATGTCAAGAAATTAATGTACTTTATTAACAGTTAGGCCATATTGTCTCTACTGATTTTCAGTAAAAAGGTATTAAATTGCAGGCTATGTCTAAGTGTTGCATTTAATTTTGGGAACACTGCAAAAACTATGTAGAGGTTGATTTTCTTTCCCTCTCTTTCTCTCTCAGGTGAAGCCTCTGCTACAGGTCACCAGGCAGGAGGAGGAGATGCAAGCCAAAGATGAGGAGCTGGTAAAAGTGAAGGAGTTACAGCTCAAGGTGGAGAATGAGCTTGTGGAGAGTGAGAGGAAACACCAACAGGTAGACTTGCCCCCTACTATGGAAAATAAATATTTTCATAAATAATTATGATATAAATATAACTGTGGTCCTGATAAAGGCCAAAATTACTTCAGAGAAACGTGATTATTTAAAAATGACATGCTATTAATTGAGTGTTTGTCAGGAAATGACTATTTACTGTGTTCTATCAAATGTATAACAATTGAAGAAATCAATATTACAAAAACTGTTTCAAACTGTTCCCTCTCTTCAGCTCGTAGAGGAGAAGAACATTCTAGCAGAACAACTCCATGCAGAGACGGAGCTCTTTGCCGAGGCCGAAGAGATGAGAGTTCGTCTGCTTTCTAGGAAGCAAGAGCTGGAGGAGATTCTTCATGACCTGGAGTCTAGGGTGGAGGAGGAGGAGGAGAGGAACCAGAGCCTGCAGAATGAGAAGAAGAAGATGCAGTCACACATTCAGGTTCATATCTTCATCTATTCAAACTTAACTTCTACGTACACAAACTTCTTACCTTTTGTTTTGATATGCTAACATCTTTGCTGACAGTACTTGCCTATCAAGCACATCAAGCGCATCATAATAACAATCATCATTATCCTCAGTTGAACATTTAAAGAACCTTTCAGTCACTTTATTGAAGTTGAAGAGGGTAGAAGTCCACAGCTTTGTCTAACACATCTGATCAAACCACACTGATGAAGCCGATTAGCTTGTAGAGAAATACTTCTGAAAGTGCTGAAGGGCTTTAAAGAGTTTATAAACTTTGTTTTCCTCCTTGCAGGACCTGGAGGAGCAGCTTGATGAGGAGGAAGCTGCAAGACAGAAGCTGCAGCTGGACAAAGTGACAGCCGAGGCGAAGATCAAGAAAATGGAGGAGGACATTCTCCTGCTCGAGGACCAAAACTCCAAGTTCTTCAAGGTGAGAGGATTAGATTTTCAGATGATGGGTCAAACAAAACAAAAAAACAGAAAGCAGAAAAGGTCAAAAATAAATAACAAGGTGATTGATTAGGCGTAATAAAAATGTAATTGTACTGACAGTTTCAACTCCATATAGTAGTTGTGCTTCCAGTCTAACCAACAGTTTTATTTAACACAACAGGAGAAAAAGCTGCTGGAGGACAGGATCGGAGAGATGACCTCTCAACTGACAGAGGAGGAGGACAAAGCAAAGAACCTCGGCAAGGTCAAGAACAAGCAGGAGATGATGATGGTTGACCTGGAGGGTAAGCTACTGCTACTGCCGCCATTTTGGGTCAAAGCCTAGGGAACATTCACCAGAACACACAAATAGGTGAATGGTCGCCATCACATCAGTTTAAGGACTAGTTAAGTTGAAGTATCCTGTATGTAAGATAGTAGAGTATATTCATGGAATATAAAATGCTGGAAATGATGGATACATTTAGAAAAAAAACAATTATTGTAAACATTTCATAAATGGTAAAAATATATATTTTTGCGTGTTTGTTATTGTTAGTAATACATTCCATCAAACAAACTATATGATTTTGATATATGTCTTAGGCCCTAATCAGACAGAGTGCGCTTTAGAATCCTGGGGCAGCTTTTTGTAAAAGAAAAATGTACTTGTATTTTTCCGCTCTATGCGCCTCATGTTTTTGCAGAAGCTTCCTGAACGCCTCATTCCAAAATATTCAACTCAGAGTTTAAAGGCGCCTGACTTAATTTACAGTTTCTCTCATTGTGGTGACTTTTACTGGATACCCAAAGCTATAAAACTTTAAACCATAAATCATTGCTCCGTCTGATCGGGCAAAAGAAAGGCAGTGTGGTGGGCCTTGCATTTTCCACCTGCTAAATGCACTCTGTCTGATCAGGCCCTTAATCTGGGTTACTTAAGTGCCAGGTCGATAAAGAGCCGAGGTATGTAGGAATGTTTGAAAAAACACCCATGAATTTAGACAAAGAAGGTAATCTGATTACCAATGTTTGTGTCAGGCGGTTAGCAATTAGGTGTTTGTTTTTTGTCACTTTTTAACTTGTGTGACTTGGGACTTTGCCCATTTATCTTTTGAGATCCTTTGAGTGCAAACGTTTTCTTTTCTTTTTAAATTGATCATTGGCCATGTTTGATTGAGCATGTTCTTTATGAATCTTGTTTATGAGACATGTGCTTATGCCTCCCTTTCAGAGCGTTTAAAGAAGGAGGAGAAAACACGGCAAGAGCTTGAGAAGGCCAAGCGGAAGCTGGATGCTGAGACCACTGACCTGCAGGACCAGATTGTTGAGCTTCAGGCCCAGATAGAGGACCTGAAGATCCAACTGTGCAAGAAGGAGGAGGAGCTGCAGGCTGCGCTGGCCAGGTCAGTTATGATGTAAAAATGATCAAAGTACACACAAGTGTCAAAACTGATTGCATCGGACATATTTTGCAAAATCTAAAACACTGATTAACTAATTCCAGACATGATCCTTTCAGATGGTGTAATGGCTTTTGACAGGGTACAATCATAATGATAGTTAACTCATTTTGAAAACATAATGGTACAAATACTGAAAAAAAGAACATATAAAAGTAAGACAATTCAGAATCATTGAAGAAAGGATAGTATTGGATCATATGACCCCAGTGCAATAGCCAGAAGGATTCATCAGATGGGGCAAATCCCTTCCAGTTTAATACTCTTATTATAATACTCTACTACTATACATTCTTCATCTTACCAATACTGAAGCCAATGCCATTATTCCCTTTAAATTATTGTTCATTGACAGAATTCCAAATGTCCAAGAGTTTGGCACGTAACAATGATACAGATATTGTCTCAGCTCAACAACTGTTAAACTTAATTTGAAGAAAGCACACAAATTGTTTTGTATGAAATCAATGATCAAATACACTGAAGTGTAGTATTACATCCCCTTCTGGGCCGAACTCAAATCACTACAAACCTAATTGTGTGGGAAAATATCACTGTTATTAGTATTGCTCATTTTGTGTATGTAATGTTCAACTTCCCGCACATCCTCTCACTAGTGCAGTACATCCTATTTCCATGACAACCGCACTCCAAGTCAATAGGAAGACCCTAAAATAGACGCTACAACACACAAATGAACACCGAGTCCGCTCTGACTTAAAGCAGCTATCGTCCTCTTCACCAGCTGCAGTTGGTGTTTCAGCGCGCACACACACACACACACACACACACACGCACACGCACACGCACACTTTCTCTCCGTCTTTCAATCCCATCAGTCCCACTCTATTTTCCTCTGTAGCTCCCAGCTGCAGTGTTTGCTTTCAACAACAATGGCTGAGACCATTCATCTTGGAGTCAGCCGTGTCTGATTACACTCAAATTGATGTTGATTGATGAGCTCTGTGCCAGGCTTTGCAGTAGTTTTCCACATGAGGAAATCAAAGAGAGCGAGGCTAAGTCCGACTGTCATTTCACAATGAAGGAGACACAATTAACAAACCTATTTCTTTTACCGTCAGATTTCCTGATTGTGAAAAACGTTCTATCCCTTCAATTAAGCCCACTCCTCTGTCGATCCTGATTTTCAATCCATGCATAGTGGGAAAAATATTCTGAGCAACAGGTTTTCGGTGTAATGTGAAATCATTTTCCCATTTAGCCGTCGCAAGACTGCATGCAGATGAGGTAAACAGCTGTGGAGGTCGTTGCTGTGAAGGTCAACACAGATTATTTTAATATTGCCTTCGCAGTAATTTCCTCCTTAAAGCTGTCCAATAGTCCAGACTACAGGGGCTGTTGGTTAATGTCTGTCTGACTAATTTCACACACAGCAATCATCCGTTTAGTCACAGCTCCGGATCATTAGGCTTTCATTAAACCCGATTTTGTATTTAGCAGCTATTTTGAGAACAAATGTATTATATGTTTGTTTTTTTCTATTAATGGGAAATTACTTTTTATATTGGTGTCATTAGTACCTTTGATCAACACGGGCATTTTGTTAATTATAAAAGTGAATCATTATCACATTCAGTGTGTCTAATCAGTTCGTAAGTTAGGAATGTTATGGGAGTCTTGCTGCTGGCATGAATTTGGGGCGGTTGTTGCTCATGGGGTAGTGTTTGTTTGTCCTGTAACCAAAAGGTTTGGGGTTTGATCTCTGGCCTCTACAGTTCACATGTCCAATTGTCCTTGAGCGAGACACTGATCCCCAAATTGCTCCCCAGGCACGTCTCAACATCCCACTGCTCCTTAGGATGGGTTAAATGCAGAGGCCAAGTTTCATGTATATATGCATGTACAATGACGATTGAATAAAGTTTAAATTTAATATATATTGACTTGGCCTTACTTCAGCAGTCTCATTAACATGTCCATCCTTATAGAGAACAGGCACAGGTTTTATGTGGACAGCTTCGGCAGTGAATAGTTCACCACACTGCCACCCAGTGTGCAGTTGAAGGTCTAAGCTGAGGAGATTTCTTTACCTTTCTTCATTAAAAGAAAGACTATGTTGTATGATTAGGGTCTACTCTGATAAACTGACTTGTGTTATGTGTCTTTAACCAGGAGTGATGAAGAGACACTGCAGAAGAACAACGCCTTGAAGCAGGTCCGGGAGCTTCAGGCCCACCTTGCTGAGCTTCAGGAGGACCTGGAGTCAGAGAAGATGTGTCGAAGTAAAGCTGAAAAACTAAAGAGGGACCTGAGTGAGGAGCTCGAGGCCCTGAAGACGGAGCTTGAGGACACGCTGGATACCACCGCTGCCCAGCAGGAACTCCGGTGCTTATTTATTGTTGGTTTATCAATGATTACAAAGGGGAACGCTGCCGATTTTACACATCGAAGTCCATTTACAACCGCATATGTGAAGATGCGTTGTTTTTGCCTCAATTTATGTCACTTTAGTTTGCATAGAAAGAGGTGGTCTTATCAGACCTTTTGAATCTGCTCCTCATCTTTGGTTGAGGCTAGCATTCCAATGCTACATTACTACATTAGCAGATATTAGCATAACACACCTTGTGACTCCATGACCAAACTGTCGGGATCGAGTTACATTTTAGTCACCAGCTTGTGACAAGTAAGATGAAAAGATGAAATCTCAAATTCTGTGTGTCTGACACGTTTTATCAGTTCAATGCTAAATCGGTGGAGGTACTCTTTAAGTCATGTTTTGGATGGTTTTCATACTGGTGTACTATAGGGTTCGACAAAAAGCATAACATTTATTTGTGAATATATTATTGATTCACATTCTCTTTCTAGACACAGAGCAGTGTTTGATATTTGCCACTCCTTTGCTACAAACATGCATTACATTTATTTCAGTGGTTCCTATCTTTAAAAATGTTTTATCATGTCAAAGATACCTCCAGCTTTATAATATTCTAATTTCTTAGTGGACAGTTCTTGGGTATTTACTAAGACAACAGTAGCAATGAACCCTGCATGTTAAGGAGTTGTTTTTTTTATGGCATCTTAGGCAGTGTCCTCTCCTTCTAACACTCTCTTGTGTCTGAACTCCAGGTCCAAGCGAGAGCAAGAGGTGGCAGAGCTGAAGAAGGCCATAGATGAGGAGACCAAAAACCACGAGGCCCAGATCCAGGAAGTGAGACAGAGGCACGCCACAGCGCTGGAAGAAGTGTCCGAACAGCTGGAGCAGGCCAAGAGGGTGTGTGGGTCGTACCTTGTTGCACTCGCAGGGCTTGGACACATCGGTCTATAAAAGCTGTATGATATGTAGACAGAAAACATAATTCAATTGGCAACTAACACGCAGGGTCCCAGCAACAACCGCAGATTCAGATACTATGGCTATGTACCAACCATGTACTTTTTTTTGTTTGCTCTGTACAGATCAAGGCTAACCTGGAGAAGAACAAGCAGTGTATGGAGAGTGACAACAAAGAGTTGGCCTGTGATGTGAAGAGTCTCCAACAGGGAAAGATGGAGTCTGACCATAAGAGGAAGAAACTGGAGGCCCAGCTGCAGGAGTTCATGTCCAGGGCCACCGAGGGAGAGAGGGCCAAGGTAGAGCTGGCCGAACGCTCAAACAAACTCCAGGTAAATACCTCCACAGACGGTCATAGATGGCAGAGCAGCAATGATTTGTAGCTGTTTTGCTAAAGAGAATATCAATGACTCGCTTTGTTTTTGTTTGGTATGCTTTCCTCATAACCCCATTAATCTTTCTTTAGATGGAGCTGGACAATGCATACGCTTTGATGGAGGAGGCAGACAAGAAGGGCGTCAAGCTGGTCAAGGAAGTCGACAAACTGAACAGCAAACTGCAGGACTCAGAGGTACGAAAGATGGCATCAGCGTAGTTAAAAGCTACAGGAAACATGAACTAGAATGACTGTAAAAGTTACAAAGGCCTTATCCTGTCATCGCGAGTCAGTCATTAGCACAACAGGTATCTCTCTTACTAATAATAAAAACAGGTGTAACCGATTTGTCTTCCTGCTTTTCTGTTGTCTGGATCATCATTTATTTGTGTGGTGTTTAGGAGTTGCGGCAGGAGGAGACACGCCAGAAGCTGAACCTGAGCGGCCAGATCCGCCAGCTGGAGGTGGAAAAGAATACCTTGCTGGAGCAGCAGGAGGAGGATGAAGAGGCACGACGCAACCTGGAGAAACAGCTGCAGATGGTGCAGTCACAGGTACAGTCATACGTCCACATTGCTACACATATGTCTGTGGGTGTAAGACACTCAGATGTGTGAGGCAGGCACATTTTTCTGGTACCACTTATACTCAAGTGTGCCAAGACAGGGGCCAGACTAAAGCAGAGAGACCTTGCAGCAAATAAAAAAACACATAAAGTGAAAATCTGTATGTCTGGAAGAGGATGGATCTCAGTTTAAAAAAAACCTTTTACGGTTAAAACTCTTATTTTCATCTTTTCTTTTCAGTTGTCTTGCCGTTGACTTTGCACATAGCGCTGCTGTTTTAGCAAGATGATCACTTGAAATGTTGTATCACCTTAATGTATTTTTTTTAACAAAGAATGTCTGTCCTGTAGCTGTTTGAGACAAAGAAGAAGCTAGAGGAGGACGTGGGGTCGATGGAGGGCCTGGAGGAGGTGAAGAGAAAGCTTCTGAAGGACGTGGAGCTGACCAGCCAGCGTCTGGAGGAGAAGACCATGGTCATGGACAAGATGGAGAAGACCAAGAACCGACTGCAGCAGGAGCTGGACGACCTGATGGTGGACTTGGACCACCAGAGACAGATTGTCTCGAACCTTGAAAAAAAACAAAAGAAGTTCGATCAGGTACGCTGGACCCCCAAAATGTTTCAGAAATGATTAGGGATGTTAATAAGTAACCATTAACTGATGGCATTCATTTGTCAAAATAATTACTATCAGTTAAAAAGATAAAAATATAAATGAGGAGGGTCTTAAATGAGAATATTTGGTCCACCATTAAGGTCAGCCCACCTTAAGTGAGCCTGAGCCGTCATCAAGGATAACCCCCTTCACTTTAATCAGCAGTTGCAAGCAAGACACAGAAACCAAGCTTGAGTATGAGGAGTTAAAATGAATTCAGTTTCATAAACAGCAGCTTGTTAGGCACTTTAACTACGGCACCCCTGAATGCAAGAAGCTAACCTTGTTGCTTAAACAGTTAATGATCAGTTAACAAGTGCCATCAGTCAAAAAATGATTCTCAATTAGCACCCCTAGAAATGATGGATTGATGTCAGATGTATGTATGTATTTAATGCGTTTGTTTCTTTGTCTACGCTAGCTGCTTGCTGAAGAGAAGACCATCTCAGCCCGTTACGCTGAGGAGCGTGACCGTGCGGAGGCTGAGGCCAGAGAGAAGGACACCAAGGCTCTGTCTATGGCCAGAGCTCTGGAGGAGGCCCTGGAGGCCAAAGAGGAGCTGGAGAGGTTTAACAAGCAGCTCCGTGCTGAAATGGAGGACCTGATGAGCTCCAAGGACGACGTGGGGAAGAATGTGAGTGACCTTTGACCTCTTAAATGACATTGCTGAATGTTAAATGACATTGATCACAGACGTGTCAGATAAAAGTGTCTAGATTTAATTTATTTGGATTTAATTTACGGAAAAAGTTAAGTTGTAGCTTCCACTTACAGCTATACCTATTAGATCTGATTTAATTCTTCTTTTTTAGTATCAAAGTATAATCTGATCAGCCAGGGTAGTTTAATGTTAGTTCTAGAAATCCACACAGGGCTCTCTGAAGACCTTAGCTCCGCCTTAGCCCGGCCTCATTTGCTGACATTATTGTTTGTCCCGATGATGCGTACAGGTCCATGAACTGGAGAAGTCCAAGCGAACTCTGGAGCAACAGGTGGAAGAGATGAGAACTCAGCTGGAGGAGCTGGAAGACGAGCTTCAGGCCACAGAGGACGCCAAACTGCGTCTGGAGGTCAACATGCAGGCCATGAAGGCCCAGTTTGACCGAGACCTGCAGGCCAAAGATGAGCAGGGAGAGGAGAAGAAGAGGTCGCTTGTCAAACAGGTACACAGGGCACACAGATGATGACCAGCATGAATTGCCTCAATATGTCTTTATATATTTCTTGACATGCCGTGTTGTTAACTCTTCCAGGTGCGTGAGATGGAGGCAGAGTTGGAGGACGAGAGGAAGCAGAGAACTCTGGCTGGTGCCTCCAAGAAGAAGCTGGAGATGGACCTGAACGAGCTGGAAGGACAGATTGAAGCCGCTAACAAAGGCAGGGACGAGGCTGTTAAACAACTCAAAAAACTACAGGTACACACACACACCCCACACACACACACACACCTGTTCTGTGCATAGCCTAAAAGCATTTGAAACTGCTTTTTCAAAGGTTTACAGGTTGCACACACAGTGCAGATATCCGTTTATGAACAGACAGAGGAAGGTATCAGTTTTTGATGGGACAGTTAAACTATTGATGGTGCAGCACAAAAAAAGTGACTACTTATGGGCTATTATTCTTTGTATTACTTCTTTCAGCTCACATGATGCTTTGGGCGATATAAACATTGGTATTCCAGATAGTCAGTGAGTTAGCTGTACATTTTGGCCAATTGGTCCCATGAAGAGTATGCTGAATAGGCTGTTTGTATTTTGTGTCTGCATTGTACAAACAATTATCACTTGATTACTTTAATTCTGAAGAATAACTAAACGTGGTAATTCTCAGGGGAGTTCTGTTATAAGGAGCATTGTTTTTCTGTGATTTCTATTTGGATTTATGATTGTTGAATAGGTCTACTGATAAAGTATTGGCTTTATACTTAAGGAAGTTTTATTGTACGTACAGTTACAAGCGCAGTTCAACACAACTCAAGTAATATTAATATCTAAACCTCACCTGGCTCATTTCGTGGCCTCTGCCCTGCTGTTTGCTGATCGTTGGTGTCGCAATCCAACCCCAGACGCAGAGATCGAAGAGATCAAGCAGCGTGATAAGAAATTAAACCAAAACGTTGAAAATGACTGATTAAGGAACCAATGTCTGAGCTTATCAATACTACGCTCTTTAATAATTTAGCACCGGTGCCCGTTTAGTGTTGTTTTTCGGTACCATTTTCTAATGTTAAGGGCTTTAAGGTAACTTGATGGAATCCATTATCTGTGTGTTAGCTGCTGCTTTTTTGCAACTGCTGTCCGCGTTGATTGTCAAGAAAAATCAATGAGCTAAATTAAAACCCCTACTGTTATTTTTCTGGTCCACATTGTCTCTGTCTGTAGGTTCAGATGAAGGACTATCAGAGGGAGCTGGAGGAGGCCAGAGCCTCCAGGGATGAGATCTTCACCCAGTCCAAGGAGAACGAGAAGAAACTCAAGGGCCTAGAAGCTGAGATCCTACAGCTACAGGAGGTCAGTATTTCTCTATTTGATGGACAAGAATGGGACTGCAGCTCATACAAGATGGTCTCCATACTGATACTTATGGGTGGTCTGTGTTGTTTGTGTAGGACCATGCAGCGTCTGAGAGGGCCCGTCGACATGCTGAACAGGAGAGGGATGAGCTGGCTGATGAGATCTCCAACAGTGCTTCTGGAAAGTCAGTGTCACCTTGTTCATACTAATATTTGAAGTGAAAAATGTCTTAAAAGAAAATTAAGTTTAACTTAGGATTTCTGCATATACCCTGAATAAAAATGTGTGTGTGTGTCAGGTCGTCGCTGCTGGAAGAGAAGAGGAGACTGGAAGCTCGTATCACCCAGCTGGAGGAGGAGCTGGAGGAGGAGCAGGGCAACATGGAGCTGCTCAACGACCGTTTCAGAAAGACCAACCTCCAGGTAAACAGACGGCACCTGAGATAATGACAATAGGCATCGTCATAAACTTTGTTTCCAAAAATGGCAGATAGCTTTCATTAATGTGACATAACAACTCTTCCGCAGGTCGACAACCTGAACACCGAGTTGGCTGGAGAACGCAGCACTGCCCAGAAGAGTGAGAACGCTCGGCAACAGATGGAGCGGCAGAACAAGGTCTTGCATAGCTTGTTAAATACATTAGAATATATGATATATGCACTTGTATACAGACAGAGGTTGGATAAAACAGCAGAGGAAGCTGGTCACCTGTTGTCTTTGTTTGCATGTTGAATGTGAGCTAGTAAAAGACACCTCCACTATGAGAAAAGTGATCTAATACAGAATCACAATAGGGAACATTAATGTTTCACCTTTACTGTTTTCTGGTTATTTAATGCTCATGATCCTAACACTTGCATGTTATAAACGCAGGATTTGAAGTCCAAGCTAGCAGAGCTGGAGGGGACCGTCAAGTCAAAGTTCAAGGCGTCCATCACTGCCCTGGAGGCCAAGATCCTCCAGCTGGAGGAGCAGCTGGAGCAGGAAGCAAAGTAAGTGACCAAACCCACCCGTTTACACAAGATGGGACAGAGGACATTTAGTATTCGTTTGAGGAGACACTCAACTGATGAAACCCCATCGGAGAGATTTTCTGGTCAGCTATTGGGATAAACATAAAGGTCCATTGTCATTTCAACATCAATAAATCATCATGACATTGATTTTAAAGACATTGATGTGATAGATGGTGCTAGTGGGAGTCCTGTGCAGAAGATTTAGCTGCTTGTGTGACAGAGTTGGACTAAACAGTGAAAACAGACGCTAATGAGCTCTTGTCTTACATGTTTCTTCTTTGAACTTGCAGGGAGAGAGCAGCAGCCAACAAGATCGTCCGTCGTACGGAGAAGAAGCTGAAGGAGGTGATGATGCAGGTGGAGGATGAGCGTCGTCATGCTGACCAGTTCAAGGAGCAGGTATTGACTCGCGTGAAGCAAGGCGGCACCTATTAGAAAGATTTAATTATAATCAAGGATGGTTTTCCAACCAACTACCCACAACCCATTTCCCCATGCGTTTGTCCTCCCTTCAGATGGAGAAAGCCAACTCTCGTATGAAGCAGCTGAAGCGTCAGCTGGAGGAGGCAGAGGAGGAGGCCACCCGAGCTAATGCTAGCCGCAGGAAGTTACAGAGGGAGCTGGACGATGCCACCGAGGCCAGCGAGGGTCTCACCAGAGAGGTCAACTCCCTTAAGAACCGCCTCAGGTACGATACAGCCCTACCATTCCATTTGATTTTGCCTTGTATATACACACACACGTACCACAAAACAACATGGGGGGGGGTTAGATTTATTAAAGTGGAGGCTGGCATCTTCCATTACAGTTTCCGACGTCAACACGTACTGTAAGAACACGCTACAGCAATTTACTTATTTTACTCTGTCCCTGTCCTCTTCTTCCCTTCGCCCCCATACCTAATGTTCACTAGTTCAGAGGCATCTAGTTTGTTGATTGATTGCCAAGAAATTGTCCAAGCATACAACCCTTTATGTTTTGTAACATTTGTGTATCTAGAGATGTCGGTAGGCTTTGAGTCATGCCGGCTGTTTCCCCTAAATCTAATCACCTCCTTGCCACAGATATTGATCTTTTCATCTCACACTCAATCAGAAAGCAGATTAGTGAATTTCTCAAATGTTGAACGGCTCCTCGAAGCAGCAGAGGTTGATGTTGTTTTTGTTGATTTGTACTGACCAGGCGTGGTGGCCCGGTCAGCAGCTTCTCATCCAGCCGCTCGGGCCGCCGCAACCTCAATCTGGACGGTGCCTCCGTCGACATGTCCGACGATGACGTCGACAGCCGTGCTGGTGACTTCAACGAGACGCAAACCACCAACGCTGAGTAACCATGGCGACCCTTACATTCCTCGCCTTTTCCCTCCCTCGTCACTCACCCACCTGTGACCTGCGCCCAGCCCCCCCCCCCAAAAGATCTTTGGCGTCTCCATCTTAATTCATTTCAAACCACTGATTAGAGCCATGTTTTTGGTAATGCTGGGCGGAGTGTGCCTGGCAGCCCTTTTTGTATCAGTTAACACTGCAGGGAAAATCCATCACCCTCCTCTGAAGTCAGGTCTACAGCCTACAGAGTCACAGGGGCAACGGACAACTCTGCCTTACTTTGTTCTCCTCCGGCTAGCTGCTACTCCCGGCCCGTCTACCGGCATCGTATCATCTCAGCGTCCTGAGGTAACACTCTCCCTCCACCAGGCGTCAACTTATCTGCTCAGCTTATTGAAAAAGTATACATAGGTGCAAAGTGCTTTTTATACATATGAAACTGTAGGTTGAGGCTGTGAAGTGTACACACATCAAGTATGTAACGTATGTGAACGCACCCCATACTGGAAATGCAGGACTACAAGGAAACGTGTTCCACTTTGGTGTTGTTTTAAGTGTTCTGCTCACTAGTTTAGTGTAAAAGCCATCTCGTACCCGACACACTCCCTCCTCTCAAAGGACCACGCCAGCTGCTTTTGTTGCATAAGTCTCCCTCCGATGTACAGACTGCTTGCTTCAACACTACAGGAATGACTAACATCTCGGGACATGCAATTGAAGAACACGGACTCTGGATTTGAAGTGTATTACTGTGAAAAAAAAAAGGTGTTTTATTTTCTGTGTTGCTTCATCTCAACTTTTAATGAAGGAATGTCTCGCTGGGTTTTAACTTGAAATCTCAGCTCACAAGGTTAACACATTTTGTATTGTTGCCCATTTGTCCTCCACTGTGGGTCGGCCTGAGCTGCGAATAATGTAAAGATGCTGAAAAAAAATGCACAGGAAGATGTTTGAATTTTTAACTGGAAACCAACAGGGAGAAAACTAAACTGGCACTCAGTCCACATTTATTTGACACTAAAAGGTCATGAGTTTGATCAGACACGCAGACAGATTGAATAGTCATATTATTGCTACATTTCATCGTTTGTGCAATGCCCCAGTTTGTATTACCACTACATTCTAGTCACAGAGCATCAGCTTTTCAAATTACCTTCCAAAAATTGGAAACACAAGGTCATCTAACAACTTTTTAACCATAATCAATGATAAGTCCTCAAAGGGCTCATAAAAACGTAACAGCTACTATCCCATGACAACTGGTTTCCAAAGTATTTCCTTATTCATAATGTAAGGGCACATACAATTATTATCAATTATCAATTCTAATTTCTTATTTTTTTTTCTCTTTTAAATTGTTCATATTCATATCACATTTCTTAAAAAAGGCAGGGTTTTTTCAAGCTCACTGTTTGAAATACCTTCAGTAAGTGTTAACCATTATTCCCAGCACTCTATTTTTCAGAAAAAAGACTTCTCAGCTCTGTCACTCAAATGTAGCAGTAAATGATAGTGAACAAATTGGGGCTGCTTTGTGGTTTGAAGCCGGACTCTCTAGACGACCAACAGACCTGATTAAGCACTTAGTATTACATTGCACTTACATTTTCTTTCGTAAAGATCTGCTTTAAATAGAGCAGCCACTGCAACAGCTAAACCACTACAGTGTGAAAACTACATGCCAGGGAGCCCATATCCATCCAACCCTTGTTATTTAGTCTCTAATTGATCATGGATCTGCAGATCAGGGTGGTTGTCTTCAGAGGACTTCTTTGCTCTTCTCCTAATTGTTAACAGTATGTTTCTTTAAAAGTGCCTTGGACACTAAATAAGAACATGAGCGGGCAATGGTTTCACTACAGATGTGAATTAAAGATGAGACGAGTACACTAAGGAGAGATTCAACACTTTTTAAACTCTTTCTTTTGTATTTTTTCTGTGCTACATATCATATCGGCTGTGTAACTCCAAGTTCATAATAACCGCCTAGCTTGAGTGTTTGGGTCAAATCAGTATTACCGTATCAATATCAACAAGAGAAGTGGAGCCCTTGGCAGCTGAGCTTCCCAAAATGGTTTTTGCACTAACGTCCCCCCCGAGAAACCGAGGCTCAGTACTGAAGCTATTTTGGGAAACGATGGTTTGCACAGGATTCCATTTGGTTAAGAGCTTTAACATCCACAAGTAGTTAACTCAATTTTTATTTTATTATTATTATTGTTTCCAAGCTGGCTGTTGACAACCAGGCATTCAACTGCAAATACTCCCATCATATAATTTCTTGTATACCTGTATTTCTAGACATTATGTTTTTGGTTTGTTTGTTTTTGTAAGGAAAATAAAGCATTTTCATTGTAGCTGTGACGTTGTTCTTTTTTCATTTTATTCAGACCATACTCTGACTTAAGACTATTTTTCGACATTATAATATGACTTTTTTCGACATGCTATAGTATTAACTTTTTCAACATGCTATACTATGACTTATTTTGATGACTTTTTTAGACATGCTATAGTGTGACTTTTTTCGACATGCTATACTATGACTTTTTATGACTTTTTTCAACATGCTAAGGTATGACTTTTTTATACCTTTTTTCGATGTGCTATAGTATTACCTTTTTAAACATGCTATACTATGACTTTTTTTTAATGACTTTTTTCGACATGCTATATATAGTAGGACATTTTTCGACATGCTATAGTTATGACTTATTTGATGACTTTTTTCGACATGCTATACTATCACTTTACACCTTTTCTCCACATGCTATACAATTACTTTTTTTTATATTTTTTCGACATGCTATAGGATGACTTTTTTCGACATACTATAGTAGGACTTATTTTTATGACTTTTCGACATGCTATACTGTGACTTTTTTATGACTGTTTTCAACATGCTATACTATGACTTTTTTATACCTTTTTCGACATGCTATACAATTACTTTTTTTTATAATATATTTTTTCGACATGCTACAGAATGACTTTTCGATATGCTATACTATGACTTATTTTTATGACTTTTTAATGACTTTTTTCGACATGCTATAGAATTACTTTTCGATATGCTATACTACGACTTATTTTTATGACTTTTTACAACATGCTATAGTGTGACTTTTTTCGACATGCTATACTATGACTTATTTTTATGACTTTTTTCGACATGCTATAGTATGACTTTTTTATACCTTTTTTCGACATGCTATCGTATGACTTTTTTCGACATGCTATAGTATGACTTTTTTATACTTTTTTCGACATGCTATAGTGACTTTTTTATACCTTTTTTCGACATGCTATACTATGACTTATTTTTACATGCTATAGTATGACTTTTGCTATAGTATGACTTTTTTCGACATGCTATACTATGACTTATTTTTATGACTTTTTTCGACATGCTATAGTATGACTTTTTTTGCTGACTTTTTTCGACATGCTATAGTATGACTTTTATACCTTTTTTCGACATGCTATAGTATGATTTATTTTTATGACTTTTTTCGACATGCTATAGTATGACTTTTTTATACCCTTTTTTCGACATTCTATACTATGACTTTGTTATACCTTTTTTCGACATGCTATAGTATGACTTTTTTTATGACATTTTTATAGTATGACTTTTTTCGACATGCTATAGTATGACTTTTTTATGACGACATGCTATAGTATGACTTTTTTCGACATGCTATAGTATGACTTTTTTATACCTTTTTTCGACATGCTATACTATGACTTATTTTGATGACTTTTTTCGACATGCTATAGTATGACTTTTTTCGACATGCTATAGTATGACTTTTTTATACCTTTTTTCGACATGCTATAGTATGACTTTTTTGATGACTTTTTTCGACATGCTATAGTATGACTTTTTTGATGACTTTTTTCGACATGCTATAGTATGACTTATTTTTATGACTTTTTTCGACATGCTATAGTATGACTTTTTTATACCTTTTTTCGACATGCTATACTATGACTTATTTTTATGACTTTTTTCGACATGCTATAGTATGACTTTTTTTTTCGACATGCTATAGTATGACTTATTTTTATGACTTTTTTCGACATGCTATAGTATGACTTTTATTTTTTTCGATGCTATAGTATGACTTTTTTCGACATGCTATAGTATGACTTTTTTATACCTTTTTTCGACATGCTATAGTATGACTTTTTTCGACATGCTACCTTTTTTTTACTTTTTTCGACATGCTATAGTATGACTTTTTTCGACATGCTATAGTATGCCTTTTTTCGACATGCTATACTATGACTTATTTTTATACCTTTTTTCGACATGCTATAGTATGACTTTTTTCGACATGCTATAGTATGACTTATTTTTATGACTTTTTCCGACTATGCTATAGTTATGACTTTTTTCGACATGCTATAGTATGACTTATTTTTATGACTTTTTTCGACATGCTATAGTATGACTTTTTTTATGACTTTTTTCGACATGCTATAGTATGACTTTTTTTATACCTTTTTTCGACATGCTATAGTATGACTTTTTTATGACCTTTTTTTTCGACATGCTATAGTATGACTTTTTTGATGACATTTTTCGACTATAGTATGACTTTTTTTATGACTTTTTTTCGACATGCTATAGTATGACTATTTTATGACTTTTTTTTCGACATGCTATATACCTTTTTTTTCGACATGCTATACTATGACTTATTTTTATGACTTTTTTCGACATGCTATAGTATGACTTTTTTATACCTTTTTTCGACATGCTATACTATGACTTTTTTATGACCTTTTTTCGACATGCTATAGTATGACTTTTTTTCGACATGCTATAGTATGACTTTTTTTTGATGACGACATGCTATAGTATGACTTTTTTATACCTTTTTTCGACATGCTATAGTATGACTTATTTTTATGACTTTTTTCGACATGCTATAGTATGACTTTTTTCGACATGCTATAGTATGACTTTTTTATAACTTTTTTCGACATGCTATAGTATGACTTTTTTCGACATGCTATAGTATGACTTTTTTATACCTTTTTTCGACATGCTATACTATGACTTATTTTGATGACTTTTTTCGACATGCTATAGTATGACTTTTTTATACTTTTTTCGACATGCTATAGTATGACTTTTATACCTTTTTTCGACATGACTTATTTTTATGACTTTTTTCGACATGCTATAGTATGACTTATTTTGATGACTTTTTTTTTTTCGACATGCTATAGTATGACTTTTTTATAGTATGACTTTTTTCGACATGCTATAGTATGACTTTTTTATACCTTTTTTCGACATGCTATACTATGACTTATTTTTATGACTTTTTTCGACATGCTATAGTATGACTTTTTTCGACATGCTATAGTATGACTTATTTTTATGACTTTTTTCGACATGCTATAGTATGACTTATTTTTATGACTTTTTTCGACATGCTATAGTATGCCTTTTTTATACCCTTTTTTCGACATTCTATACTATGACTTTTTTATACCTTTTTTTCGACATGCTATAGTATGACTTTTTTCGACATGCTATAGTATGACTTTTTTATACCTTTTTTGCTATACATGCTATTTATGACTTTTTTCGACATGCTATAGTATGACTTTTTTCGACATGCTATAGTATGACTTTTTTTATGACCTTTTTTCGACATGCTATAGTATGACTTTTTTATACCCTTTTTTCGACATTCTATACTATGACTTTTTTATATGCTTTTTTGACATGCTATAGTATGACTTTTTTCGACATGACTATAGTATGACTTTTTTCGACATGCTATAGTATGACTTATTTTTATGACTTTTTTCGACATGCTATAGTATGACTTTTTTCGACATGCTATAGATGACTTTTTTTGACTTTTTTCGACATGCTATAGTATGACTTTTTTATACCTTTTTTCGACATGCTATACTATGACTTATTTTTATGACTTTTTTCGACATGCTATAGTATGACTTTTTTATACCTTTTTTCGACATGCTATAGTATGACTTTTTTATACCTTTTTTTTTTCGACATGCTATACTATGACTTTTTTTTATGACTTTTTTCGACATGCTATAGTATGACTTTTTTATACCCTTTTTTCGACATGCTATACTATGACTTTTTTATGACCTTTTTTCGACATGCTATAGTATGACTTTTTTTTTTTCGACATGCTATAGTATGACTTTTTTATACCTTTTTTCGACATGCTATACTATGACTTATTTTGATGACTTTTTTCGACATGCTATAGTATGACTTTTTTCGACATGCTATAGTATGACTTATTTTTATGACTTTTTTCGACATGCTATAGTATGACTTTTTTATGACTTTTTTTTTTCGACATGCTATACTATGACTATTTTTATGACTTTTTTTTGCTATAGTATGACTTTTTTTATGACTTTTTTCGACATGCTATAGTATGACTTTGTTATTTTTATACTTTTTTCGCTATAGCTTTTTTGCTATAGTATGACTTTTTTCGACATGCTATACTATGACTTGTTTTTATGACTTTTTTCGACAGGCTATAGTATGACTTTTTTCGACATGCTATAGTATGACTTTTTTCGACATGCTATACTATGACTTATTTTGATGACTTTTTTCGACATGCTATAGTATGACTTTTTTCGACATTCTATAGTATGACTTATTTTTATGACTTTTTTCGACATGCTATAGTATGACTTTTTTTCGACATGCTATAGTATGACTTTTTTTATGACGACATGCTATAGTATGACTTTTTTTATGACTTTTTTATAGTACATGCTATAGTATGACTTTTTTCGACATGCTATAGTATGACTTTTTTATACCTTTTTTCGACATGCTATAGTGACTTTTTTTATGACATGCTATACTTATTTATGACTTTTTTCGACATGCTATAGTATGACTTATTTTCATGAGTTTTTACGACATGCTATAGTATGACTTTTTTATGACTTTTTTCGACATGCTATAGTATGACTTATTTTGATGACTTTTTTCGACATGCTATAGTATGACTTTTTTCGACATGCTATACTATGACTTATTTTTATGACTTTTTTCAACATGCTATAGTATGACTTTTTTTTCGACATGCTATAGTATGACTTTTTTATACCTTTTTTCATGCTATACTATGACTTATTTTTATGACTTTTTTCGACATGCTATAGTATGACTTTTTTATAGTATGACTTTTTTTTCGACATGCTATACTATGACTTATTTTGATGACATGCTTTTTTTTCGACATGCTATAGTATGACTTTTTTTATGACATGCTATAGTATGACTTATTTTTATGACTTTTTTTCGACATGCTATAGTATGACTTTTTTCGACATGCTATAGTATGACTTTTTTTTTAGTATGACGACATGCTATAGTATGACTTTTTTATACCTTTTTTCGACATGCTATAGTATGACTTTTTTTATGACTTTTTTCGACATGCTATAGTATGACTTTTTTCGATACCTTTTTTTTTCGACATGCTATAGTATGACTTTTTTTATGACTTTTTTTCGACATGCTATAGTATGATGACTTTTTTCGACATGCTATAGTATGACTTTTTTATACCTTTTTTCGACATGCTATACTATGACTTTTTTTATACTTTTTTCGACATGCTATAGTATGACTTTTTTCGACATGCTATAGTATGACTTTTTTTCGATTTTTATGAC